>NC_041385.1:318534365-318637466 GCF_002162155.2 Triticum dicoccoides | reverse complement strand
CGGACCCCGCCGCCGTCGCCGCCGCCGACCGCCGCCGCCCCGCCGGAGTTCGCCGCCGCCGGAGGTAGTCGCTGGATCCGCCGCCGATCTTCGCCGGTTAACCGCCCGTTTTTCTAAAAAAAACCACGGTCGATTTTTTATTTAGATCGATTTTTTTCCGGTTTAGTTTATTTAGCGGACGTTCCTTCATACGTTCGTTTTAACGAACGGTTTTCATCATTTAGCCACAGACAGCGAACGTTCGTTCGTTAGCCTGTTCGTCCGTTTTTCTTTTTCTCGGATTTTCCACGATTATTTTCGATCGCGACTTCTGATCCGATTTTCGTTCTAGTATAACTTTTCGCTCATTTATCGGAATCAGGCGATTCAAGCGCCTAGAGTTTCGTCTCGAAACCTTCTTTCCGTTTAACCAACTCAAACAAGTTTTTGCTACTGTAAAATTTGACTTAGGTCCAGATTAGTAAACGAAGCTTGTTTTTTTTCTGCCGTTTGACTTTCGTTGCTTCGTTTGGTTTGATTCTTTTTGCAAACCGGAGTTCTTAAGTTGAACTTTCTGGTTAGATCTCTTATTTGAGTTTTACCTGTGCATTAGATGAGTACTTATTGTATGCTTGTTTGTTTGCGATAGAGTACCCGGAGTGCGCCGCTTGCTACTTCGAATCTCTAGGTTTCATGGATCATCAGCAAGGCAAGTAACACTTTGATCATACGTCTTTACTACCCAGTTTTATTGCATTAGATCAACCCTCAAACAATTGCATGATTAAGATCTGATTAATATGTGGGTTTTGGGAAGTAGATGCGGTAGAACCTATTACCGGTTTTATTATCAAACCTTTGGGAGTTACTTCTACGTTTGCTTATATTGCCATGCTATGCTAGTAGACGTGGATTGGGTGAGTGTATCCATGACAGATGTGAGATTGTTTAATTAATGGTTTACTTAAGGTGGCAACTTAAATTCACATCTGGGTGGATTGAGGCACCTGTGGAACCCAGTGTTGCCTGTATTTTTTGGAAATCCCGGGGTACCGTGTGATTCTCCTATGGACCGCCACCCAGGCTCAAAGGGATCATGAGATTATTCATGATAGAAACTTCCGTGTGCAACCGCAAGCTACTATGGGCTCTAGCATAGTTGATTAAGTTGCGTGACCTCTTGAAGAGTTAGACTAGCAGATGTAGGGGATGTAGGTTGGTACTGTCTACTCGGAGTAGAGAGTTAATGCTTCTGAAAGACCATGTCTCGGTCATCCGTTTCTCAAACATCATGTAGTGCGAGAAATCAAGCGGAGGAGATCCAGTCTTGCGGGGAAAAGTGCGCAAACCTCTGCAGAATGTATAAACTAATCATGGTTAGCCGTGTCCCCGGTTATGGACGTTTTGAGTATCTAGTACTTGGATTATCGTGTGGATCTCATCATGTTACTTAATTTAATTTTGTTGGGTTAATGATGATGTTTAATTGGGATTTAGTTGGAGTACCCTTCTCAATGTTTAACAACCACCATGATAGTTAAATAAAATTTATTTGTTTGCAGTAGGGAAAAATTGGCTTTATGCAAAACTGTAAACCATAGAGCTTTCCACCAGCCATATATGCATGTAGTATAGTATATTTCTATTTATTACTCTCTATGTGTTACATGCCAACATATTCCATGTGCTGACCCATTTTCGGGCTGCAATGTTCATGTTGCAGACTTTTCAGATGATGAGTAAGGTGCCTTCCACGCCAAGGAGAGTCCTATCCGGACACGGGAGAGAGTCTTCTATCTTGTAGCTTCATACCCAACAGTCCGGCCGTCCAAGGACCCCTTAATCTAGGACTCCCTCAAGGAGTTCATATGAGGTGTTTTTGAAGAATTTGTGAAGATATACCCTGTTGATGATGTGGCATGCAGTATCAATAGCATCTGGCCAGAAACGATGTGTAGTCTTGTATTCATCAAGCATAGTGCAAGCCATATCAACAAGAGTCATGTTCTTGCGCTCCACGATGCCATTTTGCTGATGAGTATTGGGAGCAGATAACTCATGGGTAATACCAAGTATATCAATATATTCATCAAGACTAGTATTCTTGAACTCAGTCCCATTATCACTCCTGATATGCTTGATCTTCACACCAAAGTTCATAGATGCTCTTGAGTAAAATCGTTTGAAGACTTCCTGCACTTCATTTTTGTAAGTGATGATATGCACCCAAGTGTAACGAGAATAATCATCAACAATGACAAAGCCATATAATGATGCAGAATTAGTGAACATGGCATAATGAGTAGGGCCAAAGAGATCCATGTGAAGTAATTCAAAGGGACGAGAAGTGGTCATGATAGTCTCCGCGGGATGCTTGGCTTTGGTGCTCTTTCCAGCCTCACAAGCCCCTCAAAGATGATCTTTGAGGAAGTTGACACCCTCGATGCCAGTGACATGTTTCTTCTTCGCGAGAGTATGCAAGTTCCTCATCCCAGGATGACCAAGTCGTCGATGCCATAACCAGCCTTCTGAAGCTTTTGCGAGTAGACACGTGGCAGGCTGTGGTCCTGTAGAGAAATAAACAATATACAAGTCTCCTCTCCTAAAGCCTACGAAAACTTTGGAATTGTCAGATTCCATTAGCACAATGCAACTATATTTGCCAAAGATGACAACCATATCAAGATCAGAAAGCATTGAGACAGACATGAGGTTGAATCCTAAGGACTCAACAAGCATGACTTTGTCCATGTGTCTATCCTTTGAGATTGCAACCCTACCTAGACCCAATACCTTGCTTTTGCCTTTGTCAGCGTAGGTGATATGCTTCAGATGAGATGGAGATAAAGCAGCGTCCATCAATGTGTTCCTATCATCGGTCATGTGATTTGTACATCCACTGTCGAGGACCCACTCAGTAGCTTTGGGTTGTTCATCCTGCAGATGAATTAGTGCAACTTATGAACCCATATACTTCATCACTGAAGAATATGTTATCAGTTTCATCAAGAGTAACAGATATAGAAATTTGAGGACGTGAGAAAAGAGTAAATTATTTCTTCATGATTAGCTTGCGTCCATTCAAGCATATTCAGGTCTCCAGCAAATTCTTCAGACGATTAAGTTCGTCTGGAGACCTGAACCTGCATAAGAGATTAGTTCGTTTTCTTCACCACCCACATCTGGAGGGCTGGCAAAGAGTTCATCATTCTGCGAGCTCCATAAGAAAAATATGGCATTGAAGCCAGCGCACTTTGTTTCACAGAAGAGGGGTTAGGGTAAGCATATGAATAAGAAGAGAAATTCTGCGAGGACTTATGAACATAATGGTTTGAAGAATAATGCACATATTCATAGCCTTTGGACTTTCCCTGTGAAATAGAAGTATTAGCACGATGATGTTCATATGAGGATTTGGATCCATGTGTGAAATTTGATCTAGATGAAGAATTTGGTCCATAAGAGGACTTGCATCCATATGAAGATTTTGATCCATAGGAAGGATTTGATCTGGGGTTCCTATTCTTCATGGGTGGTGTCATGATCAAATTCACCTGAAGATTTTCAAGACACCTTTTGGGAACCCAGATTTTCTTCATAGGGGGACTGTTCCTGTGTCGGTGGGAACGACACCTATGGGATCACTGGAGTCCCTTCTACGGTCGGCGGGCGTGAGGTTATGGAAAGAGTAGGTCTAGGAGCCAGCAGAAGGATCGTTTACC
This sequence comes from Triticum dicoccoides, assembly GCF_002162155.2. Taxonomy (NCBI): domain Eukaryota; kingdom Viridiplantae; phylum Streptophyta; class Magnoliopsida; order Poales; family Poaceae; genus Triticum; species Triticum dicoccoides. The sequence continues at coordinate 318,633,765 of NC_041385.1, read as the reverse complement.
CAGGTTCGGGCCGCGAGGATGCGTAATACCCTAGTCCTGCTTTGGTGTGTATTTGAGTGTTCTTGAACTAGCTACGACGTGTGCGTAGTCCAAAAGATTTGAATCCTCTCTCAGTATGCCTCGGGCCTCCTTTTATAGGTCAAAGGGGACACCACAGTGGCACACAGGAGGTGGAAAGGTGTACAGCGTACAAGCTTATCGCCTGTCATCACAGGACAAAATGCATTTAATGCACTACTTAGGTGTCCTCTTGCTTTATCGAGGACGGCGACGAAGTCTGTCTCGTTCGTCGCCGCTTCGCCTTGCTTCGACATGCGTCTAGGCCAACGAGGCGCGTAGTGCCATGTAGGCTGGCTGGCTGCTGAGCTGGTGCGGTGGCAGTGTTTTCACGAAGATCTGCATGCCACCATGCAGGTGCTTGCTGAGTCGGCCTGGAGGCCGCACGTCACCACACAGGTGCCCGCCTAGCTGGTTGAGCTGGCAGCTGCATGGGAACGGCGGTGGAGTCTTGGCAGATATGGGCCTGGCCGTGGCCCTGCTGACGTCCTCGGCAAGGCTCTTGCCGGGGTCCCGGCAAGGGTCTTGCCATGACATCGCGGTCGTCCCCGGCAAGGATCTTGCTGGAGGTCTCTGGGGTATCCTTGGCAAGGATCTTGCCGAGGATCATCGTATTCTGATTCTCACCTGATCTTGTATGCTTCTGGTCTTCACAAAGATCTGCATGCCACCATGGAGGTGCCTCCCGAGCTTTGGTTCGAATGTGGTCGATGGCGTTGGAACCCTTGGGCTCAAGGGTGGCACGCTCTGCCGGCGCTGGGCAAGTTGCCCCGGCAAGGCTGTTGCCGGGGCTGCGGAGGCTGCCCCGGCAAGGATCTTGCCGGGGGAGTCCATCTTGCCCTCTTGGTCTTTGTGTTTATGGTTTTGACGTTGCTCGTCTTGTGGCTTTGGCTTCCCTCCTCTGCCCTGCTAAGTGTGGCCACGGGCGCGGCTCTGACTGCCCGTGCACAAGTAAAGGGGTACAAAAGAGAGCCCCTACTTTTGTACACCGACAGGAGCCCCCGGGCCTGGGTCACACATAAGCGCGACGCATTGTTGGGATAGGCCCATAACGGTGCGTGGGCAGGCGGGGCGGATTTTTACCGTGGTAACTTTTTCGTCCGCTGTGCTTCCCCACGACCCGCGTTGAACGCGCGATGTGGAGGGTCGTGCGTGACGTGGGGGTCATGCGTGGAGAGCTTGCTACACGCATGCGTCATATCATAGTAAATGGTAAAGAGGCGTCCCACGCCTTCCCCATAAAAAGGAATAACCGCAGGCATGCTGCTCATTTACCCTCTGCGCCTCTCCCAATCTTAGGACCACCGTTCCTCTCTTCTTCCTCGGGCGAAAGATTCGAAGCTCTTGCCTCTGCTTGCTGCAGTTGTGCCCCCATTGCTCTTGATCCTCCGCCTCCTTCCAGCCGCCATGGCGCCCAAAACCAGCAGGGGCAAGGAAACGGCCAAGGATGCCGGGGAGAGGGAGGTGCCAGAGAGCGAGGCGGTGGTGCGGCGGACGCAGTTCGCCTACTTCTCGTCGACGATCGATGTGGTCCATCTCAAGAAACTCTTCTTGCCCCTGTGGGGGAGAGAGACGATGGGGCACCCTACCACGCGCGTCATCCCTGCCGATTGCACCACGGCTAGCCCAAATCGGTACCCCTTTTTCGTCGATTTATTCTCCTGCGAAGTTTGCCCCCCATTCTCTAACTTCTTCAACGACTTCATGCGCACCGACGGCTTCCATCTTTTGGATCTCACGCCGAACTCGTGGCGTGCATGGATCTCTTTCCCCACCATTGTGAGGGCTTTGCCGGGGTGTTCCCCAGCACGACGCTCTTCTGCCACTACTTCTCCCCTCGCATCCAAATAGGGGGCGCCATCTCTGGGAGCATCTCCTGGATCCCGAGGGCCCAAGAGAAAGGCACGTATCCGGAGGGTGCCCAGAAGGAGAGGTGGGAGGAGTGGCGGGGACGATGCTGCTGGATCGAGGAGAAGGACCCGCGGGTGTTCTGCCAGGTTCGTCAGAGCCCGCCGACCCACCGCGGGGACTGGAGCAACCTCGATGCCAACGACGAGGAGCTTTCGATCGCCACCACCAGGATCCATCGCCTCACCATGGCGGGGCACACCCTTGAGATGATTGAGGCGGACTTCATCCATCACCGAATCGCCCCGCTGCATAACAAGGGGAGGTCGGCCTGGGACTTCAGGAATGCGGCCGACGTCATGAGGCTCCACCCCGGCCTGAAGCATAACTTCACGGTGATGGGGCACGCCTATTTCTGTCAAAGTCTCTTTCAGCTCGAGGTGTACATCGACGGCAGGGTGGAGAGGACCGGCAGGGCCGCGAAGGCCGGAAAGGCCATCAAGGGGCCCTTGTTTGGGTTACCGGTGAGAGTGGTCCCGCTGAGCAACAACTCTCGCTGGTCCGACATTATTGCCATGATGTCGGACTTCAACGCGCACGGCCTCAACCCGTCCTGGGCCGAGCCCTCGGCACGCGAAGTGCAGGAGTTCTTCGACAACTTATCGGAGGGCTATGACCACGACGAGCCGCTACTCATCCAGGACACCACCAAGGCGGAGCTGGACTACATCGCCGCTAGGGTGGCAGAGGCGGAGCTTGCCAGGGAGGCCGGCAGCGCTGGCGGCATGGAGGACGAGGCCGACGCGGCCACGGAGGTGAGGGAGCTCGCCCAGTTGGCGGGGTCTACCGGGGAGGCCAGTGGTGTCAACACCGAGGCCCCCCTTCATGAGGATGTGGTCGAGGAGTCAACCAAGGAAGAGGCCGAGGCCAACAACCCTCCGGCCATGGGAAAAATGCGTGTCTTGCGGCGGGCCAGCTTTGTCGAGACGGTCCGGCCCGGTAGGACTGAACCGCGGTAAGAGGTCCAAGGGGAGTCCATGCGCCTGATGAGGGATGCGGTAGCGAGGAAGGTGGTGAAGGCCGCGGTGGCGACGAGGAAAGCGACCACCTCTTCTTTGTCCAAGCGTTGCCGTACTCCATCCCCTTCCCCTCCTCCTGCAGATGTCGACACGAAGGTCGTCTTCGATTTTGGGTCTCTCAGCCCAAGGAGGAAGAGGAAGGCAACTGAAGAGGAGGTGGAGGACGAGTAAGTATCTTGCCCTTCGTCATCTCTGTCCTTTCAGACTGCGCCGCTTCTTCTGACTTGTTTTCATCTTCGCAGGGACAGGGAGGCACTGGCCCAGAGGGTGGCGAAGAGGGCCAGGGCCTCGACGAGCGACCAGCCCCCGGCGGGCGCTTCACGCACGCCGGTGGTGGAGATCAGCCCGGATAGCAGCCCCCGGTGCAGCCCCCGTCTCAACCCCCAGCGTGCGTTCACCACTCACTCATCAACGTGTGTTGGGGTACGATCCCTTGGCACTGACCTTGCCGTGGCTGCAGGAGGAGGACGGCAGCAGGAGGAGCCACTGAGGGCCACCCCCAACACGCCGCCCCCATCAACCATGTCGCCCCGAGGGGCGTCCCCGACAAGGGCGCCAAGCACCGAGCCCATCTACACGGAGGAGGAGGAGGCGAACTTGGGCATTGGTGGCTTCGTCTCGGCAACGGATGTTGGCGGGGAGGGGGCCGCTTCTGCCCAGCCCGGCACAGGTAAGTTATTCTCTTTCTGTCCCTGTTCTTTCTTCTTCTTCTTTTTGAGTTTGACCTTGGCTCTGTCTGAATCTCCTTCTTGCTATCCAGATCCTTCCTCGGCAGACCGGGAGGATATTGACACTGTCATCGAGGAGGTTGCCAAGGACGTCGAGGCAGAGGCCCACAGGATCGCCATTGAGGAGGCCGCCAAGACCGCCGCCGAAGAGGCCGTCAAGGGACCTGCCGGAGGGACTGGCAAGGCTGCTGCCGAGGAGACCGGCAAGGGCGCCGCCGAGGAGGCCGGCAAGGCTGCTGCCGAGGAGGTGGTGGTCGACTATCAACCCTCCTCCTCCGCCGCCTCTGGCTCGGTCAGGTATTTGAAGGTGGGCGACGACCTGTTCGTCCACCTTCCAGGGACGGCAGGCACCAGGGCGTCGGCCGAGGGAGAGGTGTTTGACGACGAGGCGCTCACCTCCACTGGGCTCCAGGTTGTTGACGAACCGAGCACTGGTGGTGATGGTTCTCAAGAGGAGCGGCATATTAAATACACTGGCTGTCAAAGTTGCTGACCAGTGCTAATAAACGCCGCAGCAAAACAAGTCCAGCACTGAAACCACTTCACAAGAGCTCAAGAAACAATATCATGGGTATCCACCATGCTGGAAAGACGCTTAGCAAGCTTATTAGCTTTCTCTTGTTTGGCACTTAAATCCTCCAGCGCTTGCTGTTGCACCAAAGAGTATGTATCAGAATTCTACAGGGACTTCCTTAGTCCTTCGGCCTCCTGCCGCAGCACATCTGATCAATGTTTTTCAACTTGACGTTGAGACTCAAGAACGAACTGATTCAGGCAGCGAGTTCGAAGACCTAGTGCCAGCAGTAGTAGCTAGTAACTCAAACACTACATCAAGACAGGACTTTGGGGTTGTCTTACTATCTTCAAGATAGTTTTTATCAGCTTTCTTGGAGACCAATAGGGATGTCTCACTATCTTGAACCTTATCTGCATTACTTCCTTTACCATTGCATAACGCGGTACTCTTCTCCAATATTTTTTCCGCATTCTAAAAGAGAAACAAGCAGACACATAACATTTGGGTAAACCAGTTTAGTAGTAAGGTGGATAGGATAACAACATGAAACAAACATATATCTATGTAGTATGGTCATTGTATGGTCTATATCATTCTAGTTTATGTTGCCAAATCAAGATACAGACAGTTCAAATAATATCTGTTTAAGACAAAGCAGCATGGACAGAATATAAGTGTGGGAAACTACACAACACTAACAACACTTGTAATGTGCATGGCATGAGAACATACTTGTTTATTCAATTGAAATTGAAATCAACATAGAGCAAGTTACAACAGCAAACACGTTAAAGAAACAGGTTTAAAACATAACTGTTGCGCCATTGGAGTTTCAATTGCATCCTTCAAATTTTGAATTAGTTCGTGTGAGTAAATATAGTGATCCAAGAGCAATGGAGTATGAAGCATAGCTACGGAACCTAAACTGAGAACAATTCTTCTGCTTTAAGCGTTGACTTGCGGTTCAGAGTGGTGGTCCTCGTGCTTTGGGCACTATAGTTGCCTTACTAACTGCTCGTGTTTGGGTGCTCTGTGGTGGAGACGGTGTTGTGTCAACTGGAACTAGGTTACTATCTGCTGGGGTTGGGGTTAGAAGGGGTGTAGCTTGTTCTCTGTCCAACTGGGTAGGGGCACAATCTGCGTGAGTCTGGGTTATGTGTGGTGGGGCTGGTTCTTGGGCAAGTACAACCATGGTTCTATCTGCATCAACGGGTAGCACAATCTTTTTCTGAAGACCGTTTTTTTACTCCCATATATACAGTCATCACCCCCCAATTCAAATGGCTGATAAACAAGAAAAGTAATTGAATGTATAGACATTGTATGATAGACAGGTGCACTGGATATTAGGGAAGAAATAGGGCATGAAATAATTCACATTTATGTTGTCTAACAAAACAGGGTAGCTTGACATAATTTCACATATATGATGGCTAATTAAACAGGATAGCATGACACAATTTCATATATATGATGGCTAACTAAACAGGATAGAATGACATACTTCAAAATATGATGACTATGTAAACAGGATGACATGATATAACTATACGATGTGTCTATTAAAGTGGTTGGAATGCCATAATTCACATACATGTCATCGATGGAAACATGATGGCATGATATAATTCACGGATAGAATGACATAATTCAAAATATGATGACAATGTAAACAAGATGAGATGATATAACTGTATTATGTCTTTAGAAAATGGGTTGGCATGCCATAATTCAGATACATGTTGTCTATGTAAACATCATGGCATGATATAATTCAAATATATGATTTATATACTAAGCAAGTGAGCAGAGGGCAATCACATATATGATGCGTCAACTAAGCAGATGGCATTCAATATTGTGTATATGATGTAAAAACTAAGCATTGCAAGACAACATATGCATGATATGAGTAATATAACCCTGCCAAGTTTGAGCATACACCTCAGGGGGGAAATAGGACAGGTCATCTGTCTCTGAATCCTCATCTAAGGAGCTATCTGTCACTGAAGACCTTGTTTTCACTCCAGATTTTTTCCATTACCAATTCAAATGGCTGATGCACAGGAAGAGTAGTTGAATATACAAACATTGTCGAAAAATGTCATACATAATACAAAAAAAGGATGGCATGATATAATTCACATATATGACGCTTGGCTAAACAACATGGCATTGCATAATTCACATACATAATGCATTGCAACAAGATAGCATTGCATAATTCACATATATAATGTCTTGCAACAAGATGGCATTGCATAACTCACATATATGGTAATTAGACACTAAACAGGTGGCATTCAGACAAAGCATGTCTAGACTAAGCAAATGACATGCCAATGCAAGACACCGTATGCACGATATGAGCAATATAACCCTGCCAAGTTAGAGCATGCACCACAGCGGGAAAATAGGACTGATCATCTGTCTCTGAATCCTCCTGTGAGGAGCTATCCATAACCAGCAAGACATGTGCTTCGTCAAATAGCATTGTCCGCTCTGAAGACCTTGTTCTCACTCCAGATTTTTTCATGTCCGTGTCGAATGGCTAATGCACAGGAAGAGTAATTGAATGTACTAACATTGTTGACAAATTTAATACGTAATAAAAAAGGATGGCATGAGATAATTCACATATAAGATGACTGGCTAACCAGGATGGCATTGCAAAATTCACATATATGATGCCCGGCTAAACAAGATGGCATTGCATGATTCACATATATGATATAGAAACTAAACAGATGGCATTCATAGAATGCATGTCTAAACTAAGCAGATAAAATATTTTATGTATAAAGTAAGCAACTCAAGGCACCATATGCATGATATGACCAACATCGGCATGCCAAGCTAGAGCAAAAGACCTCAGGGGGTAAATAGGAGTGGTCCACTCCCTCTGAACAATTATCTTCCTCTTGATTACAATATGGAATGGCGGGAGGGAGGTTGCTTTTGCGCCCACCATGGAGCGACGTCTGCATGAAATTTTATTGCCACACAAGGCTCGTCTCTTTTGCTCTACATGTTCAGTACCATTGTGTACAATAACTGACATGCATAGGAATGAAACATAGTGAGATTATGTAAGGAGTGCATGCACAAATCCAGAGTGATGGTAGCAAACTGTGGATAGACCCAAAAGCAATGATAGCAGGTAGATAATATATTCAGTTAAAAAATATACATAATGGCTCCTTTAATGTTTCTTTCACCCAACATGAAACTAACAGTAGACACCGGAGATTAACCAGTAGTAGACAAGTAGTATTGATTGCTGCCGCAATATGTACCCCACAATCATTTAAAAACTCAAGTTTGAGCATTAGTTTGGACCTGACTCGGAGTCTAATCGATGAACAGGATGATAATGTAGCATCTCATCGTATTAAGCGATGCATAACATAAGTAGACACGAAAGAGTGCGACCTCTCTTGCGGACCCGTATAGTCCTCAAGGTTATCTGCTCAGTTGATGATGGTAATGTAGTTGTCGTGGCTGCCGGTGGCAGGGAAGAAGATCTGACGCGGCGAAAGACATTCTGGAGGGCGGATTCCTGCTGTGGTGAACCCTTCCGTCGTTGAACAACTGAGCTGGGGTGGACCACAACACAGTAGGAGTGGGACAAACCACACAAGGTTTTCTTTGACACATATCTATAATAGAAGTTTTCCTTTGCTCCACACAAGGTTTTCTTTGACACAAGGTTTTCTTTGACACTAAAGGAACAAATCCTACAATTTTCCTTTGCTCCATCCCTTTGAATAAAATTCATGAATAGTAGTACCATAGGAAACTTTCCAATTCCTATGTTTTTCCTTCACTTTTCCTTTCAAGCACTGGCTATTCTAGTAGGAAGGATTGAACAGGGAAAATACTACACTCCTAAAATGTTTTTGTGCTACTTCTACTATTTTGGACTGAGGCCACTTGCCTACTAGCTCAACTCCCAGACCCATCTAAAAATGCACAGCTCAAACATGCAGAAATAAATAATGATGGCGTTCGAGAGAGTCCATCACGGATTGCTAAGTTGCCTGGTACCTCACTGCTTGTCATATAGTAGGAGAAACTAATCGTATTTCACGTTATTATGCATGTTCAGTGGACAGTATATGTAACATGTAGAGTAAAAAGGCAATGCAATAAGTGTACAACCTCTTTGGCGAAGCCATGTCGATCTCAGCATCATTGGGTTGGTCGGTGAGGATGCTCAGGCTAATGTGTCTATCGAAGGAGGGGAAGAAGATCTTAGGCGTCTGGATATGGAGACGAGGGTACTGCTCCACTGTGATGGAGGGTTTCGTCGTTGGAGCAACGATGCTGAAGTAGGACAAGAGAGACAATGCTAACCTGAGTGGAATTCTAATAGCATCTCCAATAGATGATGTAAAATACATAACCACAAAGTGCTAGATGTAAAATACATCAGCCGATCATCTTTGAACTTAACTGTCGAAACTGCATTTAACCTCGAAACTGAATTTCACTGTCGAAACTGAATGCACTAGTAGCAGAAAAGCAGTAGCAGCAACATCGCCCGGAGTGGCAGCGCGTGCGAGAGCCGGGGCAGCTGGTCATGTATCAGCATGTCGGGTAGCATCTGCAGGGGCACGAGCGAGAGCATGATCTGCTGCTCGTGCAGCAGCAGCACGAGTAAGAGTATAGCAGCAACGCAAGCAAGAGTAGCGGCGCAAGCAAGAGTAGCAGCGCAAGCAAGAGTAGAGAAGCAGTACAAGCAAGAGCAAGAGCAGACCAGGCAGGGGACTGAGAGCAAGAGCAGAGCAGCAACACGAGCGAGAGCCAAAGCAGCAGCAGCAGCTCCTACTGATGTGGACATCACCGTCGAGGGAGCGACACCGTAAAGGAAGTGGCCGGCGATGCCGCCATAGATGGAGCCGCGCCATGGCGGCTTGGGATCGAGCGCCGGCAGCATCGTGAGATTGAGTCAAGAAGAAAATGCAACGATTAGGGTAGAACCTCTTTGGTGGCGCCGATTAGGCCTAAAGTACATCCTAGGAATCGGTGATGGTGCTACTCTTTCGGTGGTGCAGGTGAAGACAGTGATGTGGGAATGGAGGTGGCGTGAAAGACCAGGCGAACATCGGGGCAGCTCCTTGGAGGTGGAGGACGGGGTGGCTGAACCGGTGGGATGATGAGATCGACCATGGATCCTCATCTTATGCGGTGGATGAGGGACGTTGAGGTGTTGTTGTAGACGACGTCGTCGGGGAAGAGGCTCCGGCTGGGTGGCGGACAGAGGAGGATGTGGAGCTTCGTGGGCTTTCGCGGCCTCGGTGTACAAATGGGGTCAGAGGGGATGGGAGGGGGAACCATGGCTTAGGGACGCGCTTGTACGAAATGTGGGGTAAGTTACAAAAGTACCCCCACCGATTTGAGCTAGGCGGTTCTTTCGGTTCAGGGGTATCATGTGAATTTCGCATGTCAGGATTTCGCAGGAGGTGGGAGTTTTCGCGTGCGTTGTAATTTCGGGATAGCAAGGCATGTGTTGAGATGGAGGGAGTTTTCGGAGCACAACAAGACAAAGAGATATCTTAAAATTTCGGGGTAACAAGGCGCGGGTTGAAGATGCGGGAGTTTTGCAGCACGATATACAAAGATGCTAGCTTAAAATTTCGGCATAACGAGGCACGGCTTGAAATTTCAAGAGAACAATCTTAACGTGTACAAAAAAAGACAATTCGCACCCGAAAAGAAAGAGCCATGTCCCATTTTACTATATTACAAGAAATACCATTGAAATACACAGCAAAAAACTAAAAAAATCGGGACAACAAGCTTAACGTGTACAGTACCAAATCAATTTGCACTTCCCTCAACAATATGAAAACAATTAATGATGTCTAGTGTATGGACTAAATTTGAGTACATTTTCCCTGTTTGAATGGGATTGTACTCGGGTTAGTTATACAACCATCTAAATATCATCTTCACAACACATGAAATGAATATAGGAGTAGTAAATTCCCATATAAATATGAACTGCATGTACATACAATCTCGAATTCAAATATATGTATCCATTTTATGTTAAAATTAAATCTTAGTACATGTATGCTCTAGCTAGATGTTCGGAATCTAAACCATGTATGATACTATGTACAATGTGTCTAACATGCACAACACACACACACACACACACACACACACACACACCATTTAGACTAGTAAGGTACACGTGCATTGCACACATGAGATTTGGCAACCAAATTATGAATAAATATCACACTATAGCATGTAAGCTTTGAGTCATATATGCATGATTTAGATGTTTGTTTAATTCTTACAGTACATCTCATTCAAAATCAATTACTTTTTATAAAAAGGTTAATCTATTTTAAGATTGATGGAATTGTGCGTTGTAAAGCATAAAGTAAAAACAAATAATGACAATTCATCTAGAAAACAATTTGGGCAATTATGATACGAAAGATTCTAGAACAAAGGAGAAGTACTTCTGTTCTGAGGTTTGTGCATTATGCTTAAGTTCAACCATGCAGTCTTATAGATTGTACATGTGGCGGAATCTGGGGGAATGAAGATGATATCCAACGGCTAGTAGTGCTTGTATTTGCCATCTCTGCATCGTCGGATTGGCTTCATCCAACAACCATCTTTCAAAGTTTTTCACACACTATATAGGGGTATAGATATCTGATGCGAAAGCCAACCATCATCTCTAATTTGAATAGTGTGTCCATGCATGGATGCAATGTGGCCAAACGATGTCTACCATCAGTATCTCAAATTCAAATCACTATGACCTCTTGTTCAATGTGTATATAGTATAGCATGCTCATTTCCAAACCACAGCACGCATATCTCAATTTAATTCCTGCATACATGGGTTTCAAACATCATGATCTCTTATTAAAATATTTGAATTCAACTTTACATTGGTTATGACCTAACCTGGTCTTTTACACCCACACAATCGTCTTCTCTTTATACTTGTACCACTTTCTCTCGTACATGCATGCACACACACTACCACTCGGCATTATCCATTGCACAAACGCAATATTTTTCTTCAGGTCGATCTCCCATGCATGCACAGAAACACACATCCCCCTCTTCATCACTTCAGGCATTCTTCATATCTCACATGCATGCGCAACGATCGATGTTCCTCTATGTGTGTGTGTGTGTGTGTATATCTAGGTCTTTCCAAGTTTTCCACACAAACTAATCGATCTATATATCTAGTCAGGTCTCACCCTCTTTCCCACATACACATCGATCAATCTACCTCTCTATATAGGACTACATAGCTAATACACACACATTATATATCCATCATCTCCCTCTCATCATCCATGCCTTCCGCTTCATCTCTCAGACGCGCGCACAGTGGCGAAGATAGGGGGCAGCAAGGGCCCTGGCCCCCCTAACATCACTATATTGGGGCTAATATTAATGTGATTAGTAGATCAATTATTGGTAAAATGGTTTAAGTTGATGAATTGGCTCTCCCCATAAAGGATTAGCAACGCTTGGCCCCCTAGATCATTTAATTTTCATGGCTCCACCACTGCACTCAACCGCACACGTTCTCGCCCCCTCTCTTTAAATATCGATCTCGCACTTGTGCACTCCTTCACAGTCTCCCTCCACTTGGCCCCTCGCACCATCTTCTAGCCCCCCATATCCCAATGTTTGTATGCTTTTAGAGCTCTTCCCTCTATTTGTCTCTATCGATATCTCGCGCAGTTGACCCCTCCCCTCCCTTCTCATATATCACCCCAACCCCATGCACATACATGTATGTATATAGGCCCCTCTGTCGTGGAATTGTCACGACAGATGTCCTTAGTGTCAGGACTTAGTCGTGAGGCCAACGCATCTATGTTCTAACTTGAGAGGGGTTGATCGGGACAGAGACGCAAGACGGATCATCACACAAGACAAGGATTTAGACAGCTTCGGGCCCCGGGAAACATCATCCGGTAATAGCCCTACATGCTGTTTGTGGCTAGGTCTCATTATGATCATGAGGGAGTCGCCGGTAAGTCGGCTCTTTGTGTCTAGCCCTAGAGATTGTTTCTTCTTGTTTGTCCCTCTTTGGGGAGCCCTGCCCCTCCTTATATAAGTTGAAGGGGCGGGTTACATGACTAGTCCTAGTAGGATTAGGATTACTCTATTACAAGTGGAGTACTAGTCTTGCTTCCTTTGTAGGAGAATATTCCTTATGCCTTTTCTCTTAAGACGGCCCACCATAGCATGAGCCGGCCTTCTGGGCCTTGGGCCTTGTCTTATATCTGACCCGCCGTCAGGGCCATCCGTGAGTCGCCATGCTTGTGAGTCGTCAGACCAGTGAGCCGCCAGACTCGTGAGTGGCCAGTCCTCCAGCGAGTTACCAATGAAAATGCCAAGGCCGACCGGGTCATACTTCCGGGCGGGTCATACCGCGGGGTATATCCCCGACATTAGCCCCCAGTTTAATTTGGATTTATGCATGTTAAACTGATCCTGTAAAGTAAATACAAGAACAAACTTGATAGGTTTTGCTCTGGGTTAAATATTTTCCTGAACCGGCACCTGATCATCTTTAAGTCCTTGTCATTTCCTCCTGGATGCATACTCAAGATCTTATAGCAAATCTCCTTTAACAGGTATGTCCAAACTTTGCCAATGCAAAAAATCCAGGCACTTCTTCTTAAAAATCCGGGTCAATAGGCCAGCTTCATAACCAATTTGCTGACATTGGCTCTTGTAGAGAAATATTATAAGAAATAGTCCATTTGAGTCGGCCTTCAATGCTCTGACTTGACAAAAATATTGGTCTTGAACTATTCAACTGATATTCAGCCGGCTTAATGTCAGGACCCCGATTCTATGCCACACCGATCTAGCATGTAACACCTCATATCACTTTGTGGCCTCACGCACGGTATTCCCACGGGTGTCGCCTTACCATGCCCGGGACCGTTTGCGCCTTTTGGCACACGTATATGATAGTGTCGCTAGCATCCATATGACAAGAACCCGGGCTGACATGGCTAGTCGTGAACCCGAAGTGGCACTAACTTACAGGGACAGGCATACATGACCCAGCATCGAACGTGTCAGTCATCAGCGAGTGAATCCAGGCCGTAGCAGCTGGGCTAGCAGGACTCCGGTAAACCGGGCTGTAGCAGGCTAACAGGACTTCGGTAGACCCCGCGTGACATTTCCCCGAAGGGACAGACACAGGAACGAAGGACACATGTCATCCAGCCTAAGTGTTCCGGAGCAGTAGCAAGCTACCAGGGCTCAGTGGAAGCACTAGGAGACATTTCCCGGTAAGAGAGGCTACTAAGGATAAACAACTAGATAGTCAGATCCCACACATAGCAATACACATTACACGTACGCATAACATGCAAGTATGTGATGTACAACATGGCATCACAACATAACTCAACAACTCATATAGATAAGGCTCAAAGAGCCAGCATAGCATTTATTTCAAACAGGGGTCACATGACCCAACAATTAGAGCATACAAGCAACAAGCGGAAGTATTACATGTCTGAGTACAGACATCTACAAATGAAAAAGGCTGAAGAGCCTGACTATCTACAACATCCGATCAAGATCGTAGCTGAGGTACAAGCTACTTGTCGAAGTCCACAAGAACACTAGTAAGACCGAAGTCTCCGCTGCAAAAACATAAATAAAGCAACATGAGTACAAAGGTACTCAGCAAGACTTACATCAGATCCTATCATACATGCATTTGTATCAAGAGGGTAATGTGGGGTTTAGTTGCAGCAAGCCAGCTTTGACTCAGTGGCTATCCTGTTCTACGACCACGAGAAACTTCTTGAGGTGACATGGCGCACACGAGTCCACTAATCACCACACAATACACTGCTATGGATTCATCCCCATCTCCCTACGAGAAGGCCATCCATAGCACTCACACTTGTCTTGAGCATTTTAGAGTATCCACATCAAGTTGTCTATGTACCATGTAAGCATCCAAGAAGTCCATAACCGCGGACCCGGCTATTCGAATAGATCATGTTAACCCTGCAGGGGTGTACTTCTTCACACACGCTCTCGCCACTTACCGCCATGTACATGTCATGTAACTCGGCAACCTTCAAGCGGAAGCCTGGCGAGGGTGTCGGCCACGACCTGACTAACCACACAAGACTCTAGTCCAGTTTTATCGCCTATTCGGGTTCCATCCGCAAGGAGATCCGGCCGGGGTTTCGCTCATGGCCCCAAACGATGTGTGCAGGGTTCCCGAGGCCACCATCCGGGTGCCACTCGGTACACCAGGCCACGTGTGCCTAGTCTGTCCCAAGCCCACCCCGTCGGGTGCCACTTGGTAGAAAAATAGCACTACCTACAAACACCAGAAACTAGTTGCAACTCCTGGACAGAGATCAAGTTGGTTAATAAGTCGAGAGGGCTTGGAGGGCCCGGATCCCAATGTGTGGTAGTATCGAGTCATTGGACAACATACATAGAACTCAGTGCTTAAGGACGGTTCCAGTGAGACAACCCACCATGTACTCCTACATGGCCTCTCACCGCTACCTTTACCAAATCGTGTTCACACACTTCACTCTTAACATCAGAACAAGAGCACTGCACTCCAATTCATTCCCAATGAATCAGACCTGAGACACTCTAAGCAATAGCAGGCATAGCATGGTAGGAACACAACAATGGCTTCAATCAACTCCTACACATGCTAGTGGGTTTCAACTATTTACTGTGGCAATGACAGGTCATGCAGAGGAATGGGTTCAACTACCGCAGCACAAAGTAGCAATTGAATCGTTGTTGTCCTAATGCAATAAATGAGAGCAGGAGCGAGAGAGTAGGATTGTATCGGAATGAACAAGGGGGTTTGCTTGCCTGGCAGATCAACAAGGAAGGCACTGCTCCTCAGACAGGTACTCTGGAACACTCTCCGGAGCAGGACCTATCGAGAAGGAACGGTGTCGAAAATCAAAACACAAGCATATGCAACAATATGATGCATGAACATGGCATGAAGATGTGATGTGGTTTGTGCTAATGCATCTAGAAATCATTTGGTTGAAGTGATGAAGAGGAATGGGTTCAACTACCATAGCACAAAGTAGCAATTGAATCATTGTTGTCCTAATGCAATAAATGAGAGCAGGAGCGAGAGAGTAGGACTGTATCGGAATGAACAAGGGGGTTTGCTTGCCTGGCAAATCAACAAGGAAGGCACTGCTCCTCAGACAGGTACTCTGGAACACTCTCCGGAGCAGGACCTATCGAGAAGGAACGGTGTCGACAATCAAAACACAAGAATATGCAACAATATAATGCATGAACATGGCATGAAGATGTGATGTGGTTTGTGCTAATGCATCTAGCAATCATTTGGTTGAAGTTCATTTGAACCAAGAGTTCAAATGCAACTCCAAATTAAGCTCTTATAAATGCCATTTACATGTTTTCACTTATACAGCCTGTATAAGTTGGTTTTTCATGCATGAAACTAGTACAGATGGAAAGATTGCATTTTTCTGATAATTTTTCATATATAAATTATCTCAATCTGAGCTACGATTGAATTACTATGAATTTTTGAAGTTTAAATCATGTTCTGGAATTTTCTGAGTTATTTTAAATCCAGAAAATGGATAATTGCGTCAGCATGACGACAGCACGACGTCAGCAGGTCAACCGGGGCTGACCAGGGTCAAACCTGACGTGTGGGGTCCACACGTCAGTGTCTAAGGGTTAATCGGGGGTTTTATACTAATCTAATTAAAATATTAGGGCGCGGGGGCCCACTGTCAGTGTCGGGTTAGTTAGATGGTGATTAGCCTTAAGCTAATCACCTGACCCACGGGGCCCACCTGACGGGCCGGCGAGGTCAAAGGGTCAAACCTCACCGGCGTTAAGCCGCCGGTAAGGCCCGAGACGGCGGGGCACCGCGGGAAATCGCCCACAGGGCTCCGTTTGGCGCGCGAAGCACAGCTACGGGATGCGGACGCTCGTCCACATCCAACCGTGGTGGTGGCTCGGCCGGGGAGTGGCCGGAGTGGCGACGGCGACGAGCTCGGCAGCGGCCGAAGCTCGGTCGGGGTTGGGTTCGGCGCTACGGTGCACGAGAGGGCGAGTGGGTGTGTGCGTTAGGCTCCTGGGAGCTTCCTGAGCACGGTGAGGCTCTCCTTTGTGAGCGCGCGCGGCTATGCCCATGACGGCGAGGAGCTGCGGCGGTGATGGCTTCGGCCATGGTGGAAACGACGGCTACGACGCGGGAACGAGGGGGAGAAGAGAGGGGAAATGGGGAGATGCTCACGGCGGACTCGACGGGCTTGTCGGCGAGCTCGGGGACGCGCTGAAGACGGTGGGGCGGCGAAGACGATCTCCGACGACCGGAGATGAAAACGGCGGCGAGGCGGCTCTCCAGGGCCTCCCGAGGCGCGTGGCTTGACAGGGAGGTAGCCGGCAATGTGGCGGAGCTTCTGGGCGCAGCGACAGGGCGAGGGGTGGCCGGTGGACATGGTGGTGCTCGTCGGCGGCGGCCGGCGCGTTCGGATGCGAGAGAGAAGGCGAGGGAGAGGAGAGGAGAGGATCAGGGGAGAGTGAGAGAGTCCGGGGGGGCATGTGGCGTCGTCCAGACGCATCCGCGGAGAGACAGGCAGGCAGGGAGGAAGGAGGTGGCGCGGGCGGCGGTGCGCGCGTCGGGCACGCGCCCGTCCTTCTGGAGGGAGGAAGACGACAGGGGAGGGGGGACAGGTGGGCTGGGCTAGCCAGCTGGGCCGGCCAGGCCGCACAGTGCTGGGCCAGCACAGGAGCTGGCCACAGGTAAGTTTTCTCCTGTTTTGTTTTTCTTTTCTATTTACTGAGATTTGTTTTGATTTAATAATAATACTAAATCATTTTATTTAATTATACCAATTTTTGTAGAAGCTAGTTATATTATTCCAGAGCTCCTTAATAAATGGTATAGTTTTTGGACAATATTTTATATATATCACAATATATATCCAAAGCAAATAATTACTGCATTAATTCCAAATGCCCAAAATAAATACTTATGAGCTCCTAAAAATATTGGTTTGATTTTTATCTCTGTCCAATATTATCAGAGAGCAACATGAGCATTTTCTTGGACCTCTTTGGAGCACTTTTTATTTGGGTCATTTCCAGAGATGATTCTGAGGGTTTCACAAATCCCCATTTCAAATTTAAATGGAATTTAAACATGATACACACATGACTAGCTAGCCTCGAGCATACCAGAACTAGGGATGTGACACTTAAATATGTAGATCTTGCCGATTTATGTTTGCCAAAATTGTGGGGTTATAAATAAATGATGTCGGCTCATGATTGTTGCAGACACCGGGTTAATCTGGTCTGCTCCAAACTGAGAATTTGAAGATTTTTTCTTCCTTATATACATATCACCTGTAGCCCCCAAGTGTCGGGTTGTCATGCTTGCAGCAACCTGGGACTTGTAATTGTCTTATGCTCATGAAAAACTCCAACCACTGTATCCCCCAGGGGACGGGTCATTATGCAATAATGAGCAGGGACTTTGTAAATATGATCATGTAAACTTGAGCAGCAACGTGTAGCCCCCAAGGGTCGGGTCAGAAAGATAAAACTGAGCTGGAACTTTGTATATAATTCATTGATAATAACATCATATGATGTAATCTCCACCATGGCGCTTGAACCCACGTCCATAAGGTTAAGAGCTTTGTTCTCTACCAACTGAGTAGTCGATCTTTCAACATAATGGATTAAGGCTTGTGTACCTTGAATTTTGACAGGAGCAATTGGTAGCCCCCAAGTGCCGGCTCATTACAATGTGATGAGTAGAGTCTTCAATAAGTTAAGCAAAAAATGACTTTGCATTAGCCCCCAAGTGCCATGGTGCATGCTGGCAGTGACATGGAACTTGCATATTTCATTTAACCTCAACTTGAATAATATAGCCCCCAAGTGTTGGGTCGTAAGCCTGCAGCGACTCGGGACTATTCCCTCCATTGTAAAATAAATCATATACCTTGACAAAATAATAGCCATTACGCAGAAGCGACTTTAAAGACCTCCATCATAATACTGATAATCATAATAAAAATCCAGCCATATTGGCTATTCAATATTGGAATAATATAATCCGGTATGAAAACCTCAATCATTGAATATCATCATGAAAATCCAGCCAAGTTTTGGCTATTAGAAATTTGAATACCTTATCAGTTGACAAGTAGATCCGAAGTTCGAATACTCGGGGGCTCTTGGCCGATGGTGACTTAATGCGCATTCATTGTACCAGGCGGCTTACAGCCTTTGAGAAAATCAAGAATTGATAACCCTTTTGAGACACCAATTTCAATCTTTGATGATGGGCTTGAACTTAATCATTTATATAAGTCATAGCTCTGTAAATCCTGCACAGAGTTTAAACAACATATGCCCTGGCGACTTGACGTCAAAAGCCAGGGCGGGTAACCACCCAAATGTAGTCTTATCCTGCACACAAGTAGATCACAAGAACCCTTGGTGGTTTACCGCGGGGCGGGTCGTAATATCTCACATATAACCATTAATGTGTAACAAGGAGTCATAGATAAGCCCCCGAGTCACAGGTAAGCCTGTTATGAATCATAACTTTGAAACATAACTATAATAATAATATCATACCTGTGATATTGAATTTTTACTGCCGGTTTATGTGACCTGTGCAGTAAGGGTGATAACCCAATCTTTAGAAGCCAAGACTTCCAAATGTTTGATGATTGTCATATGTTGGCAACTTATCGTCCAAAGTTAAGCCGGGTTAAATAGAAACCACACATATATATATATATATATGCCTCAGATATGAACAAAAAAGTCTCAAGACAAAATCAAAGATTACTTTCGAAATACTTAAGCCAAATAGAGAGAAAAGATCGAGGCTTCTGATTCGAATACGATCAGTAAACCGTCCCAAAGGGGTTAAGCTAGGATTCGAATACAATCATGTAGCCCCCAGTGGCTTTGGTGTTGCGCCGATCAAGAGGGTACCGACAGCTATGTTCTCTTTGGTTCGAATACGACCTATGTTTGAACAAGAAGCCCCCTAATGATCTTGAGAGTTTTTTAACGACTCTGATTCGAATATGATCAAAGTCGGTTCCCAAAAGGGGTTGAGCTATGATTCGAATACGATCAAGAAGCCCCCTAGTGAGCTCGGTAGTGTGCCGATCAAGAGGGTACTGACAGCTATGTTCTCTTTGGTTCGAATACGACCTAAGTTTGAACAGGAAGCCCCCAAGTGATCATGAGAATATTTAATGACTCTGATTCAAATACGATCAGGGTCAGACCAAAAGGGTTAAGCTAGATTCGAATACGATCAGCTCCCAATGGTCATTAAAGTAGGGTACCTATGTTTGAGTTGTGCTTTGCAATAGACTCTCTTTGGTCCCCTTAATTTTTCCTGAGAACTCGAGCTTGTGAGTAATGAATTCTTCTTGAACCGGAAGTTTAAACGGGATATTGAGATCTTCAAAACTTTGTGAGAGACAAATTTCTCTTGAACCGGATTTTGAATCGGATATGGAGATCTTCAAAACTTTGTGAGAGACAAATTTCTCTTGAACCAGATTTTAAACTGGATATGGAGATCTTCAAAACTTTGTGAGAGACAGATTTCTCTTGAACCGGATTTTAAACCGGATATTGGCAAGACTTGCTGAGTCATACCATTGTAGCCCCTGAGTCTTAAGACGACTCGAGGAGTTGTCTTTAGATTCTCCATATTTGGGCATAGCAGAAGGTGTATATCATTGGTGTTGATAGCGCGATGTGAATCCACAGAATGTTGAGGTGACTGCGACGGGTTATAAATGATCCCGTATGAGCCGTGTCAGCAACTCGGCCAATGGTTCCTTCCAACTGGATGTTTGAAGTTAACCAAATTGTAGTGGCGGCAACTTGTGCACCTGCCCATTGAGCCATCCAGTGCAGACGGCGGCTGATAATACATGATAATTTGCCTCCAATTTGTTGGAAGAAAACCGTGCTACCCAAGAAGTGACTTGCTCATACTCAATAAACAGCTCATGCGACCCGGTGTGTTGATATAGACCAGGCTGTGAGAGATGGACGGAAAAGATGACCGCAACATTAGAGGCGGCTCAAACAGATGAATCGCCGCGATATTCTAAGCCAGCACATGCGGGAGAGTCGGCCACGGGCGCGGTAATCTATGCGGACGAACAAGTTAGCCACATCGTGTTGATGTAAATTGAGCCGTAGAGGCGGCAGCTAACACATATATTCGTCAAGCATCTTGTTCGACCATCGCTCTTGCAATGAACAACTGTCCTACATAAACAATATTGCAGACCAAGGCAAATATAAACTTCTCTTTGACAAAAATAATATGTGTTAATAAAACAAAATTGTATGAATATCACCTGATTCGCCCGAACAACAGATGAGTCGGTTGCGGCACAATAAACCGGTGCGGATGGGCGAGTTAAACGCAGGCGCAGTAAGCCGCGCGGACAGTTGAATCAATCGCAGGCATGGTCAGCCTTGCAGACGGGCAAAGTTGATGTAGCGGTGGTGGCAACTTGTGCAGGACGAGCGCTAGTGAAAAAAATAATATTTGCTCACGCCCCTTTTGCGACACCTTTTTGTAGGAATAATGGTCCTGCGGAAAAATATCATAGACCAAGTAATTGTTCTTTAATAAAAACAATATGTGTGAATGAATAAACTTGAATGGATCTCACCTGATTTGTTCAGATGATGGATGATCCATTTAAGACGACAAAAACTACTCAGGCAGACCGGAGGCTCAACACAGCAGAGGCGGCTCCACGCGGCACCGGCGGCTCATCGCGCGGCAGGCGCGGCACAAGCAACACAATGGCGTTTAACCATGGTGAATCACGACGAGTCGACGGTCCAGAGGCGGCTCACCCACGACGGAGGTGGAGTGGCAACAGAACTTTGGAGGCTCCTGTCCTGGTCACTAATTAGGACCGGTGGTGCTTGCATATTTTGTTTCTTCCTTGATGGATGGAGTCGTCCATGTTGTAGAAAATGTTGATTTGGTCAAACAATGCATCCATTGCTTGACATTGGTCCTGCTATGTTGAACCGGGGCATGTACACACAACGCCGCGAACATTTTCAAGTGCCTTTTACTCGAGGGATACATGTAGTCAGTCCATTCATTGACAGCCACGCATCCGTGCTAGCGACCCGGAGGGAAATAAGCAGCATAGCAGCCCCACTATATGCGGTGGCAGAAACGGACGGCGACGGCGGCTTGCGCCGGAGTCGAAGGCGGTTTGAAACAGTGGGGGCAGTGTGCCACGGCATCATAGGCAGCCGGGTGGAGCTGAGCTGGCTCGAAGCAAGGTGACAACGGCCGGCCGGCTCATAGGGGAATAGAGGGCTAGTCCGGTGACTCAGCACGGGACAGCAGCGGTGGAGCGGTGGGCCGGTCCGGCAACTCAGCAGGTGCCGCGGCGGTTTGTGGGGGTGTATTGCAGCGGAAGCGTTCCGGTAGAGCAGGTACGACCAGCGTGAAGTGGAGGCGGAGCGGAGCAGGTACGGCCAGAGCGAGGTTGGAAACGACACGGGGTGGATCTGGCCGGCTAGTGGTGCAGCACCAGCTTGAAGGCGAGGCCGCGCCCATAATCAGAACTCGTTTCCGGTTCATGGTCTTTGCTTTCTCTTTTCTTAGCAGATGACTGGTAGGACTGCAAAAACTACAGATAAACTCTGTAGGAATCATCCGATGACAGCTTATCTAAACATCTCCGGTGGTCACCCTTCCCAGATACAGTACTTAGTAGCAATGCATTTGATTATTCCATCAAAACTGCCAATGCATATGTCCTGACAATATAACTGACCTTTTGACTTGTTCCTTCGTGTAAATACTTTGCTGTATTGCCAAATGCACCAAGTATATGTTTGGTTTGGTTGCCTATCTCCGGCTCATCCATGGGGAGTTGCGCCCCGGCGACTTGGCGCACTCATAGAAACTGGCGGCTCAGCAGCTCATATTCTCCTTTTGGCCCTTTACGCGAGCAGTAACACACACTTTTACTAGAAGTAGAACCATTACTGTCCATCAACAGTAGCAGTGGCTTAGTAGATATTTATTGAGCCGCCTCGAGACTACTCACGCGTGTTTTGACAGAATTCCTTTCGGTCTCGGCCACGCGCAGCAGCAACGATGGGATTTGATCTGCTCAAATCTGACCAGCCAGTTACCTTTGCCTTGGTAGTACCATAATTATTGGGTTTGATGCAAATAACGATGTATCCTTGTAATATCCCCTAGGGAGTTGATCCGGCAGTTGCAGCGATAACGGGTGGCCCGTGACTGTAGCATGATGATTTGTGGCAGATTCCAATCCGGTCTCGACTGTAGAGAAAACGATTTGCCCTCGGATTTGACGGGTCGCCAGAGACGGCAGCAGCGGCGAATAAACCCTAAAAAACTCTCCATCTCTGATGAGTCTCACATCTGTCATCTCCAAAATAAACCACATTTCTGATTTCCCAATGACAATTTTACGGGCTCTGCCCATGGTTGTCCGGCGGCTCACGTGATTGTTCCGTGCCAGCTCTTTTTCATCTGATCAATTGCGAGCTTCTCGATCCCTAGGAGAGATCCCTTCAAGAACTCAACACCACCATGCGCGAGCCCTGCGGTGGGCGCCAACTGTCGTGGAATTGTCACGGCAGATGTCCTTAGTGTCAGGACTTAGTCGCGAGGCCAACGCATCTATGTGGTAGCTTGAGAGGGGTTGATCGAGACGAGAGACACAAGACGGATAATCACACAAGACAAGGATTTAGACAGCTTCGGGCCCTGGGAAACATCATCCGGTAATAACCCTACATACTGTTTGTGGCTAGGTCTCATTATGATCATGAGGGAGTCGCCGGTAAGCCGGATCTTTGTGTCTAGCCCTAGAGATTGTTTCTTCTTGCTTGTCCCTCTTTGGGGAGCCCTGCCCCTCCTTATATAAGTTGAAGGGGCGGGTTACATGACTAGTCCTAGTAGGATTAGGATTACTCTATTACAAGTGGAGTCCTAGTCTTGCTTCCTTTGTAGGAGAATATTCCTTATGCGTTTTTCTCTTAAGCCGGCCCACCATAGCATGAGCCGGCCTTCTGGGCCTTGGACCTTGTCTTCTATCTGACCCGCCGTTAGGTCCATCCGTGAGTCGCCAGGCTCATGAGCCATCAGTCCAGTGAGCCGCCAGACTCGTGAGTTGCCAGCCCTCCGGCGAGTTACCAATGAAAATGCCAAGCCCGACCGGGTCATACTTCCGGTCGGGTCATACCGCGGGGTATAATCCCCGACACCCTCATTCACACAAATTGCATTGACACGTATTCCCTCACCATATCTTAGTATCTCACACATACGGACTACGTGTGCGAAAGAGAAGAGGTGCACACACCCACTCGTTCCCGCATACAAACACGCGGGTGCACGGTGGAGCACATTTGTACAAAAAATGAGCGTGTAGAAAGGCTTAAGATGATGTGCCACTAGTGTATATCTATATCTATAACCCTATATAGTGTGCGAATAACTTTGAAAGACGGTCATTGGATGAAGCCAATCCGACAGTGCAGAGATGGCAAATCCGAGCACTACTAGCCGTTGGATATCATCTACATTCCACCAGATTCTGCCACATGTACAATCTAGAAGACTCCATGGTTGAACTTAAGCATAATGCACAAACATCAAAACACAAGCACTTCTCCTTTGTCATAGAATCTTCCATATCATAATTTCCCAAACTTTTTTCTAGATGAATTTCCATTATCTCTACTCTTATAAAAAGCAGAGTTGGTGATGATGGTGTGACTGCCATCCTACACTATAGGCCGTCCGATCTGTATCTGACGGATAGGAAGGAAACTATGACAATTTACCCACACTCCTCTCCACAATTACAGATAAGGTCTTCCCTCGTTCATCCTTTTCTCCCACAAGTTAAACTACTCATACAAATGCATCTTGATGTTTCGTGCAACGCACAGGCATCTTGCTAGTTTGTTTTTACTTTATGCTTTACAATGCATAATTCCATGAATCTTAAAATAGATTAATTTTTTTATAAAAACTAAATGATTTTGAATTAGATGAACTATAAGAATTAAATGAACGTCTACATCATGCATACATGACTCAAAGCTTGCATGCTATAGTGTGGTATTTATTCATAATTTGGTTGCCAAATCTCATGCGTGCAATGCACGTGTACCTTACTAGTACTTTGAGTATGTGCAAAACACATAAATTAGAATTCCAATGGCACGCTACAGAGTGTCTCCCCCTTTTTCAGTTAATATATTATTATTAAAATGATGTGGGGGCATCCATGGAGGCACATGGCACATGTGGGGGCGTTGTCACCACCTTCTTGTGTGGATTGATCACAGTGACGTGATGCTGTTCCAGAAGAATGTACTCGTCCTCTCTCACGCACACTGGCAGTATGTGCACGAAGCGAAGATGTGCAAACACACATTCATTCCCTCGCAGCACACGCAGGTATATGGTGGGACGCATTTTTGTACGAAGATCCACCCCATGTGATAATTTTATGCGTGTAAAGGCGTTCACTTAATTGATGGTCAATTAATACAGCGCATGCAAATTGAGTGGACGTGAGGGAGGAAGTAGTTGAGAATGACATTACTACTCCACTGCGTGCATGCGAGTAGTTAAATCATGGGTTGCTACTTCCATTAACCCCCTTTGTATTTTGTGCCATTTTTTTACCATAATTTTAAGTAATATAATATTTATGCATGTCATAAAAGTAATATCATCGAAAACTATGTTCAATAATGCGATTCCAATGGTATAATTTTTGGTGACATGCATTAACATTTTCTTAGTTAAATTTCTAGCGACCAGACCTCAATTGGTCAAGTCTCTGTGCACCAGTGTCATCCATGGATCGGTAATGCTGACACACACAGTACTCGAGGAATTATAACAGAGTTTCAATCACACACTTATTACATCGAGTCCTCATAAAGAGTGTGATTACAAAAAAATATCATGGCTGAAGTCCATCTAAACTAGATAACAGCGGAAGCTTCGAAGGTAAATGAGTCCATCAACTCCAACGGCATAGCTGAGTGCAAAACAACGACCTATTGCACCTTATTCATCGTCTGAGTAGTTTGCAACATAAGACGTTGCAGCCCGAAACTTGTCAGCACATGGAATATGCTGGCAGAGTTACACTGTAAAGCAATGAAATGCAAGAACTATCTCTACATGCAATATTTGGCTGGTGGAGGCTGTAAGTTTCATTGTTTTGCATAAAGCTAGTTTTTCCCTACAACAAAGGAATAACTTTATTTAACTACTCCCATGTTGCCCATTATTTGAGAAGGTTCCTCCAACTCAAACCCCAATTAAAATTTTCATCATTAATCCATCATCATAATTAATTATAGTAACGTGATGAGATCACATCAATAGTTTCAACTACTAGATACTCAAGATGTCCATAACCGGGGACACGGCTAACCATGATTAGTTTATACACTCTGCAGAGGTTTGCGCACTTTCCCCACAAGACTCAACCGCATCCTTGATCGAATGATCGAGACATAGCCTTTCTGAAGCATTAAATCTCTACTCCGGGTAGACAGTACCACCTACTTTCCCCTACATCTACTAGTCTACCTCTTCAAGAGCTCACGCAACTTACTCAACTATGCCAGAGCCCAAAATGGCCTGTGGCTGCACAGGGAAGTTTCTAGCATGAATAATCTTATGACTCCTTTGACCCTGGGTGGTGAACCGTAGGAAAAATCACACGGGTACTCCGGGATTTCCCAAAAACAGGCAACACTGGGTTCCCCAGGTGCCTCAACCAATCCACCCAGATGGATATTAAAGTTGCCACCTTAATGTTATCCATGAATAAATAACTCTCAAACTTCCATGTGTGAATCACGATCCAAACCCCATCTACGAGCATGGCTAAGCAATAATTAAGCATATCGTATATTCCCGGGGTGATCAAAAGGTATTAGGTTCCTACCTCAAGTACTACAACCAAAACCACATGTTCCCAATCCTACTCATGCAAATTTTTGAGGGCAGAACTCCGGCATTCTATAGGATAATCACACGGGTACTCCGAGATTTCCAAAAACAGGCAACACTGGGTTCCCCAGGTGCCTCAACCATTCCACCCAGAGGTATATTAATGTTGCCACCTTAATGTTATCCATGATTAAATAACTCTCAAACTTCCATGTGTGAATCACGATCCAATCCCCATCTACGAGCATGTCTAAGCAATAATAAGCATAACATATATTCCTGGGGTGAGCAAAAGGTATTAGGTTCCTACCTCAAGCACTACAACCAAAACCACATGTTCCCAATCCTACTCATGCAAATATTTGAGGGGCAATACTAATATATAGTAAAAACTGGGTATAAAAGAGTATGATCAAAGTATAACTTGCCTTGCTGACGATCTACAAACTCTAGAGATTCGTACTAACAAGCTTCACACTCCGGGTAATCTAGCGTAGACAAACAATAGCATACATAAGCAATCACTCAAACGAAACTCGAGAAAAACCGAGAAAAGATCCAAATAGAACACGAAACAAGCAAACGACTTAAACTAAAAAGAGTCAAAACCTAACAGCAATATTAACATGTGAAATAGATCTTAATAGTAGGTACATGTGATTAGCTACGATTTGCAAAAAGATTCAACTCAAACGTAGCAACGAAACTCAAAATACGAAAGAAACAAGATCGTTTACTAATCTGGACTAAACTCAAATTTTACACATACCAAAATCATGTTCAAGTTGGTTAACTGGAAAGAACAGAATGATACGAAGATTTAGGCTGGTTTCATCTAATTTTGATAAACAAGTAAAAAGTTATGCTAGTTTAAAGATCACGGGCTAATTCGGGATAAAACTATTCACGGATAAGTCCCTGACCGAAAATAAACTAAAAAGAAAAACACTAACGAACGAAGGTTCGCTATCAGGGACAAACAGGTGAAAACGTTCGCTAGCAGTGACGTTAGAGTGAACGTTCGCTAATTAGAGAACTCCGAAAAAATCGATATGAACCGATCTAACAAAAAACCAAAAAAAACGGGCGGCGGTTCGGCGGTTTACCGGTTAACGAGAAACCAGCAGCGGTGGCGGGATCGGACGATGGCGTCGGCGGCTGATGACTCACAAGTGTAGGGGATCTATCATAGTCCTTTCGATAAATAAGAGTGTCGAACCCAATAAGGAGTAGAAGGAAATGACAAGCGGTTTTCGGTAAGATATTCTCTGCAAGCACTGAAATTATCGGTAACAGATAGATTTGTGATAAGGTAATTTGTAACGGGTAACGAGCAATGAAAGTAAATAAGTTGCAGCAAGGTGGCCCAATCCTTTTTGTAGCAAAGGACAAGCCTGGACACGTTCTTATATAGAGAAAAGCTCTCCCGAGGACACATGTGAATTATCGTCAATCTAGTTTTCATCACGCTCATATGATTCGCGTTCGTTACTTTGATAATTTGATATGTGGGTGAACCAGTGCTTGGGTACTTCCCTTTCCTGGACAAGTATCCCATTTATGATTAACCCCTATTGCAAGCATCCACAACTACAAAAGAAGTATTAAGGTAAACCTAACCATAGTATGAAACATGTGGATCCGAATCAGCCCCTTGCGAAGCAACGCATAAACTAGGGTTTAAGCTTCTGTCACTCTAGCAACCCATCATCTACTTATTACTTCCCAATGCCTTTCTCTTGGCCCAAACAATGGTGAAGTTTCATGTAGTCGACGTTCACATAACACCACTACAGGAGAGACAACATACATCTCATTAAAATATCGAACGAATACCAAATTCACTTGACTACTTATAGCAAGACTTCTCTCATATCCTCAGGAACAAACATAACTACTCACAAATCATATTCATGTTCATAATCAGAGGGGTATTAATATAAATTAAGGATCTGAACATATGATCTTCCACCAAATAAATCAACTAGCATCAACTACAAGGAGTAATCAACACTATTAGCAACCCACAGGTACCAATATGAGGTTTTGGTACAAAGATTGGATACAAGAGATGAACGAGGGTTTGATAGGAGATGGTTCTGGTGAAGATGTTGATGGAGATTAACCCCCTCCCGATAAGAGGATCGTTGGTGACGACGATGGTGAAGAATTCCCCCTCCCGGAGGGATGTTTCCCCGGCAGAACAGCTTTGCCGGAGCCCTAGATTGGTTCCGCCAAGCTTCCACCTCATGGTGGCGGTGTTTAGTCCCGAAAGCTTGTTTATGATTTTTTTCAGGATAAAAGACTTCATATAGCAGAAGATGGTCACCGATAGGCTGCCAGGGGGCTCACGAGGCAGGGGGCGTGCCTAGGGGGTAGGGCGCGCCCCCCACCCTCATGGACGGTGGGTGGCCCCCCTCTGGAACTTCTACCGCTCAATATTTTTTATTAATTTCAGAAATGGCTTTCATGGAGTTTCAGGACTTTTGGAGCTTTTTGTAGAATAGGTCTGTAATATTTGCTCATTTTCCAGCCCAGAATTTCAGCTGCCGACATTCTTCCTCTTCATGTAAACCTTGTAAAATAAAAGAGAATAGGCATAAGTATTGTGACATAACGTCTAATAACAACCTATAATGCAATAAATATCGATATAAAAACATGATCTAAAATGAACGTATCAACTCGCCCAAGCTTAGACTTCGCTTGTCCTCAAGCGGAAGCCGATATCGAAAAATATGTCCACATATTTAGAGATAGAGATGTCCATAAAATAAAATACGGATATGAGGGCATCATGATCATTCTGTTACCCTCTGCCCCTATGAGGACGCGATGCGCTGACTATAATAGAAATTCCCCAGCCCGCCTCCTACCGCCGGAGGCAGCCATCATCGTGGCGAGCGAGCGACGGCGGCAGCTGGAGCGAGGGAGCCCGCGGCGCCGTGACGGGTCGCTCCTCCGAGCCACGCGCTGCCACCGGCTGGCCGTCCGCATGCCTCCCCGCCGACGGGCTCGCCTCCTCTTGTGCTGGACGATTCCCCCAACCTGATCCCACCACCCCGAGCGCGCCGCCGTCGTGCCCCTCGCCGACCGCACCGCCGCCGGCCACCTGTGTAGCGCCGCCGCCTCCCCCTCCCCAGCGCACCTCGGCCGGTCACTACCTCAGCATGTCGCTGTTGCCCTACTACCCCAGCGCGCCGCCTCCAGGACCTCCCTCCCCTAGTGTGCCGCCGCCTACCCCTGCCTCCGTGCGCCACCACCTACCTCCGAGCGCTGCCGGTCATCGTGCACAACTGGCCACCGCTGCCTCCTGCGCCAACTATGTCCTGAGACTAGCCATGGTGGTGGATCCAAGATCCGCCGAGGGAAAAGGGGAGCTCCTGCTCCCTGTTGATGGCCGGTCCTTGCCACCGGCCGCCGCACTCCCGACGTGTCCGAGCGCCAGCGCCCCTAGAGGCTCGCTCCCCTGCACCCCTGAACCAGCGCCATCCACCACTCGAGCAGGATGGCAATGGTGACAACATCTAGCGGTCCTCCTCTGCCTCTGCTTTCCCTGCCTTCATCACTGGCCAACCGTGCAAATCCATGGAAAATGAGTTCAGGTAAGTTTAGATCCCTGTACAAATTTCAGCTAAGCTTCAAGCACATTTCCTGCTGGCCACACAATGCTTGAACTGACGGCCTTGATTTATGCATGCTGATGGCCACCTGCCTAGGCAAGCACATTTCCTTGCTTGCCTAGCTGCTAGCCGGATTCTTGTTTTGTTATGGGTGCCGTGGTTATTTGAACTTTAATTGCAGCTACTATTACAGTGTGTGCGTACATGACTGAAACTGTATGATGTGTGTGCCATGGTTACCTGAACCTTAACTGCAGCTACTATTACAGTGTGTGCGTACATGACTGAAACTGTATGATGTGTGTGCCATGGTTACGTGAACTTCAATTCTAGCTACTATTCGAATCTAATACTAGAACGTACAAGACTAGACTCGTAGTACTGCGTACTAGTGTGCCATTTTGCTTATTCTTTCCTTGAACTTTGCATGCTCTCTATTCTTTCAGAGATATGTTCAAAGCTAGTTCCTCAGAGGTGTATTCTTTCATAGATATGTTAAAGCTAGTTCTTTATTCTTTCAGAGATATGTTGTTTTCATACTTTCAGCTCACATTGTAGCTTTTTTCAGTTCAATGGATTCCAAAAAGGAAAAAACTGTGGATGGGTGAGAAATCAACTTCCTGTACAGTTCTGCCATGATGAGCATTGGACGACCCCGACCACCGGCACCACTGCTTCCCGACCTCTTGCTTGCATCGCCATCTCCCGGTGGGGCTCTGCCGCCGGAGCACCCTAGCCGTTCACAGCCACCACTCCAGGCCGTTGAAATAAATCAAGCAGTGTTTTGTCGACAACATGGTGGCAGCCCTTCACTGAAATAAATCAGGTATGTTAGCCGCAGGAGTTCAAAAATCAGCTACTTTTCAACTGAATAAAATGTGTCATGCAAGTTCATGTATACCTACAACAGGAGTTCAAAAATCTGAGAAATGAAGCTCAAACCAAGTTCAAAAATTGTTTCCTTCATAAATTAGTTGTTTTTGGTTAATTCGTTGTTATGGACAGTACAAATACACACTGTTGTGTAGTACATGTGTGTATTGTAAGTGTAATAGTGCTTTGTAATTATAATAGTACATGTATTCTATTTTTTTTTGAGTTAGCATGTATTCTGGTGTTTTTGGGGGTTGGTAAGTTCACCGATCAAAATCTAAAAAGTTCATACTCAAGAGGCGAGTAAGTTTGATGGATTGTCTAAATTTTCTTTACTGGTAAAAAATCGGGAGTTAAAAAGAAACCATGTAGAAGTTTTTTTGTTTTTTTCTCAATTGCTACTGTACTTTGCAGTTCGGCCAGTTCTTGTGTTAGTGATTCAAAATTAGCGCCAAAAGTAGGGCAAACCATGATGCATGGTAGAACAGGTTATGCTTTTGCTTTTCAATTATTTTCCTGTTTCTCTAGTTAGTGTACAAACATACGCATTCACATAAACATGCCAGCAACCCCTCTTGCTATACTCATGCTTGTACTTGTTTATTTTCTTGTTTGGAAAATGGTTTCTTATCCTCCTAACAACTTTTCTCTGTCGCTGCAGTGCCCCGGCCGTTCATTGCCACCATCCTGGGTCGTTCAACATGACAGTGCCAAGCCGTTCGATGCCCCAGCTCGGGAGGTGCCCGTCACAGCTTTCCCCCCACCTCCCATTGCATGTTCATACTCGCCTTCCCCTTTTCCGCCTGGTTGCCGGAGGCGGTGCGATCGCCACGAGTACCGCCGCGATCGCCCGAACCGCCAGAGGCGTGGCCGATGGAGAGCGCGGTGGAGCCGTCCGAGCGCCCGTCGGCCCGAGCGCGCTCGTTCTGCGTGATCTCCTCAAGGAGGAGACGCGACCGGGCCTGGGCGAACGTGGGGAACGGCACCTGCAGGGGGAGCACCGTCGCGAGCACATGCAACCGCCGGATGAGACCGTGGATGAACTGGAGCGTCAGGGTCCTGTCGGTGATGAGCTCCTCGACGTCATCGAGCGCGGCCGCCAGAGACTGCAGACGGCGGGCGTTCTCGGCAACAGTCAGGTCCCCCTGGACCGTGCTGCGGAATCCCGCCGAGAGGTGAATCGCACGGCCGGCCTGATTGTCGAGGAAGAATTCGCCATGTCCGACCTTGGCCCACTGCATCACTTTCTTGGTATTAATGTCACTTCCACTGCCGCCGGTCTCTTCCTGTCGCAAGAGCAGTATGCCTTGGAGATTCTTGATCGAGCAGGGATGCTTAATTGCAAACCCTTACCCACGCCAGTAGACACACACGCAAAACTCCCAGCTGATGCTGGCCCTCTATTTCATGATCCTTCTCTGTACAGGAGCCTTGCCGGTGCCCTACAGTACATAACACTCACACGGCCTGATCTTTCTTATGGTGTTCAACAATGTTGTCTCTTCATGCACGCTCCGCGTGACTCGCACTTCCAGTTGCTAAAGCGCATCCGGCGCTACCTTCGTGGGACTACACATCTCGGCTTGCAGTTCCATCGTTCCACCTCCACCGAGCTCGTCGCATATTCCGACGCCGACTGGGCAGGGTGTCCCGACACACGCCGCTCCACCTCGGGGTATTGTGTGTTCCTTGGCGGCAACCTTGTGTCGTGGTCCTCGAAGCGGCAACACACCGTCTCGCGCTCCAGTGCGGAGGCTGAGTACCGGGCTATCGCGCATGCCGTTGCCGAGGCAGTCTGGTTGCGACAACTCCTTGGCGAGCTCCACCAGGCTCCCACGCGTGCTACCGTGGTCTATTGTGACAACGTGAGCGCGATGTACATGTCAACTAATCCTGTGCAACACCAGCGTACGAAGCACGTGGAGATTGACTTGCACTTCGTCCGGGAGCGTGTGTTGCTCGGCGAGTTCGCGTCCTCCATGTCCCGACGAGCTCCCAGTTTGCCGACGTCTTCACCAAGGGGCTACCGACGAGCATCTTCCTCGACTTCCGGTCCAACCTCAACATTCGGGAGCCCCACGTTTCGGTTGCGGGGGGCTGTTGGAAGTCTACTACACGACCTGATGGACAACGGCCTTGACCAGGTCCTTCGGATAGTTCAGGAGGTGCGTGCACTACGTGCGCACGTCCACCACGCATGCATGACATGCTCGGCCACGGCCATTGTACACGATCTCTCCCTCACCCCCTTGTACCTCTCCGCATGTATAAATAACCTTGCGAGATATGAATACATGTGTGCATAGAGTTCTGTAAAACAACTGACGGCGTCCACGAGCGCGAGCAGCCCGTATCCGGCGGCAAGATGAAGGCCACCCGTGAACCGTGCTTCCCCTAACCACGTCCACCTTGTGTGAGTTCGCTGCTGAGAAGAAGCACAAGAACCTACAGTTTCCGGTGGTCGCCTTGGCCACGAGCTCTTCCACCATGCTGACTGGCAGCCATCCAAGTGGAATGCAGACATCAGTCCAAGCAGAACTAGTTCGTATAAACTGACTGGTTTACCCTAAATTTTCACCGTTTATTCAGTTCAATTCCTAATTTAGGTTCAGTTCATAGGAGCACTTAAAAATAAATTAGTTTGTTTTACTTATATTCCATGAACTTCTAGTACCATAATTAATGTAGTAGTGACATGAGCTCCCTCTCCACCACTCCAGGATCCGCAGCGTCCTCCCATTCCGACCCATGGTGTACATTAACTTGGTTGTTATAGTTGTTATAGCAGATATAGTACAAAACTCTTTTTAGGTTTCTTTGTGAACTTATAATGTTTACTGTACATGAACTTGGTTGTTCTTTTTACATGAACTTGTACATTGCCTTGTCAGGTTGTGCGTGTACTACCCATAGGAGCACTTGAAAATTTAAGTTATGTTTAATTTCTAATTTAAATTTAGTTCATAGGAGCACATGAAAAATCAGTTTGTTTGTTTTACTTATATCCCAGTATCCGGATCTGTCGCTAATGCGACAATCTCCTCTTCCAGGTCCGGCAGCCCCCTATACTCCCATAATCTTTCAAATTTGATCATTTTTTTGTAGGATGCGGAAAAACTAGATGCAACTTTTATGAAAAAAAAGAGATGAATTTAGAGGAAGATGGAGCACTGGAACGGAGAAGACTCGGTTCACAAAACAATCTGAAAAGGTAGCAAGAACAGGCAACAGTTTGCAAAAAAATGAAGGTACAAATAAAGCTCATAAAAATGCTATGGAATTCCTGTACATCATCTGTAGTGTTGCGTGATGTGGCAATAGTGCGTGCTGTAGTGTGTTGGTGGAAACTGAATTGAAGGATCTTCAATATATGAACCATAAGAGAGGTGCATCCTGTACATCATCTCAAGATCCTTCATGTTAGTTTATCCTTCAGTCCAAAAATATATGAATCACAAAGACAGCTGATGTTGCTATTTCTTTTTGCTGATGCTCATTCAAATCTCCCTGCTACTTATGTGCTAAATTTGATGCTCTATAGTTGCTTGTCGAAACGCCTATGAGAACCAAAAATATTTTGATGAAATTTGATGTTGTTATTCCTATGTTCTAGCAGTTTTTCTGTGTGCTGTAAATTTTCCTCTGTCAATCAAAAAAAGCAGCAGTTTAGCACGAAAAATAGAGCCTTTTCTCTTCTTAGTACACAACACAGAAGGTATTTGTCTCCAACTTGCATTAAGAGTTCAAAGTACACAGAGGAAAAAGGTTCAATTTTCAAAACTTTAAGAGTTCAAAGTACACAAGAACATAAGTCCACTATGCTTTGTGTCAGATATCTGATATTTGTGAGGGGAACTTCAATTTTCTTCAGTTTAATTTTTGAATGTGTTTCAGTTAGTCTACTTCCTAGTCGTCCTATGTCAATAAAAAAGCAGTAGTTTAGCACGAAAAATAGAGCCTTTTCTCTTCTCAGTACACAACACAGAAGGTATTTGTCTCCAACTTACATTAAGAGTTCAAAGTACACAGAGGAAAAAGGTTCAATTTTCAAAACTTCAAGAGTTCAAAGTACACAAGAACATAAGTCCACTAAGCTTTGCGTCAGATATCTGATATTTGTGAGGGGAACTTCAATTTTCTTCAGTTCAACTTTTGAATGTGTTTCAGTTTGTCTACTTCCCAGTCATCCTGTGTTAGCTAGATCAGTACTAGTGCTCAGCAGTACGACAAGTAGCAGTACTGATCAGTACGACCTACACAAATACTATTACTGATTAGTGATATTCTTAATGTTAAAAGTAATACCCATATAGAAAAAATGCTTCTATTCTAACACACAATTTTTTGGAAAAAAGAGCACTAGTTCTGATGAGTCGTACTGACAAGGATGCCGTCTACAATTCTGAAATTATTGTTGAGTCATACTAGTACTATTACTGATGAAAATGGGAAGCAAGTGTCACATGAATCCTCAATTGAATGGGAAGCAAGGTGATCCTTGCTCCTTCAACTCCACTTCGCCAGTGCCCGTCAGTCTGCGGGAGTAGGGGCGGCGTGCCCGTCAACAAACAAGAACAGAAGGTATGTGCTTGGAAAACTTAAAATTATGTTCACATTTGGGCAACAGGAGTTGTAGCTTCTTTCAAAGTTCAAAATGAAAGATATTCAGTTCAACTTGTTCTAGCAAAACATGTGTGGGACCTTGGCATCATGTCAGACACACTATCTGGTGCAGAAAAAATGTTTGGCGTAGTTCAGCGCGCCGCCGCCGCCTACCCCCTGCCTCCAAGTGCCGCTGGTCTATGAGTTCAACATGTATAACCCTATAAGTTCATAGAAAAATAGAAAACAAGATAAACAAAAATAATGATACACAAAACCCATGGAATTCATAGGAAAAAGATAACAAGTTCTAAGGAAATAAATGTAGAAGTTCATATTTCAAAATAAATGAAGTATTTGGGAAGTAAAAATGAAGTATTTCAAAGTGTAGAAATCTTTTTAGGTTTCTTTGGGAACTTCTAATGTTACTACACATGAACTTGCTTGGTTACACAAATATGAAACTGATTGTGCAAGTCACGTAGAACGTGTTTGAACTTGTTATGGGAACTCATGACTTGTTATGATTAAATGCAGGGAGCAACTGGCGCCGAATGGGCCCCTGGAGCTAGTCCAACCCGCTCGCAGACTGGAGGGCATGCCGGTTTATTTCCAATGAAGCCCTATGTACAATCAGTCTGTTCGTTTGATAAGAAAGGAGACAACATAGAAGTTAGGGTTGAAGCAAGTCCCTCCGTCTAGTTATGTCCGATTTTTGTGATAGTAGTTCAAAATGAGGGATATATTGTATAAACTTTTTTGGACTTGTGCCCAGGCTGCTTCTAAACAACTCCAATGCTCTATTGGCCTCAGTACTACAGTTTGGTAACTTTGAACTGAGAACTATATGAACTCTTGGACATGTTCATAAAGTATTCCTGGACTAAGAACTCGATGAACTCTTAGACCTGTTCATAAAGTATTGTTGGAGAACTCTCAGTGGTTCTAGTATTATAGTGTGTGTTTTGAACTAAGAGATATACTCTATGAACTTTCTCTACTCTTGAAGAATTTTGTTCTCATATATAAAATCAAGTGCATATATGAAATCTTGAACAAAATGCTCTATGGACTCGTGGACTGCATTGTTGGAGAACTGTTGTTTGGTACCTAATGGAATTTCCACATGAAGCATTTTGTTCTTAGCTTTTTGGTGAAAGTTTGCTTCCTATTGCATAGCTGCTGTAGTAGACCTTCTATACATGGCAATGTAAACATAAAAAAAGTATATGCTACTCCCGGATGGGCTGCTGTAGTGAACAATTTTCTACCATGATTTTTTTCCTAAAAGGGCTGCTATAGTGAACATGGTGCCAACTTGTTGCTAGTTATATTGAAAGTCCACGTGGACATGCATAGGTTCAAGGGGTCACAAAGTAAAGCAATGTATACACACAGCCCATAACAACGTTCCCTTCTATAAAAAATATTTAACTAGGTAATGTAAGGCATCACACCGGTTGAATATAGTCAAAAAAACCCTAATAGTTCAACCGAGGCCATTGGGAGGTTCAATGAAATACAGTATGACGGTTAGAAAAAAGATAGCATGTTTTATAAAAAAATGTGCTTTGGTCTGTGAAAACACGCTCTGTACAAATCCATGCAGAGATCAATTTGGGTACTCTATTTTCGAAACAAAGAAAAACACGAATGGTTTTACCGTATTAAAAATACTCTATGAAAAATACACCAGTACACGCAAACACATAAATCAGTACAAGTAGTCTGTTTTACGAGGAAAACCATGCGAAAAAAAGAGAAAGTCTAGTCTGTGAAAACATGTTCAGTACAAATCCATACGGACATCCGTTCAGGTACTCTTTTTTAGGAACCTTTCAAAATTACTCTCCGAAGAATACATTAGTACAAACGCACACATAGATCAGTACAAGTACTGTGTTTTTTCTGGCGGAAAAACAGCACGATGGGTCTCACCGTAATCCAAATTACTCTTCAACGGTTGTAAATTTGAGAAAATGCTCAACATGACTAAGTTTCGTATTTTTGATATCTTTCCAACCATATATTATTTGCCTCATTTCGACAAACTTTTAAAAAAAATCGCATTCAAAATCAAATTTGACCGTATTTGAATTTGTTTTTAAATCGTAAGGAATAGAAACACATTTAAATATGAAAAAGTTGCGCATTTTCCATAGCTTTCCAACGCCGTATCATTTGCATCAATCCGACAAACCGTTTGCGAAAAATCATGAAAATATGTTTCGCCCAGAATTTCGCCGTTTTCCAAATTACTTTTAAATTGTATAGAATTAGAAAAAACATTAGATATATGGAAGATGCGGATTTTCACCAGCTTTCCAACGCCATCTTATTTGCTTAATTCCGACAAACCCTTTGAAAACTGAGTCCAAAATACGATTCGCGTTTTTAGTTTAAAAAAAACATTTTTTTTCAAAATTGGTCTTAAACCATAATGATTTTGCAAAAACGTTCAATATACTTGAAACATAGTTGTCAAGAGCTTTCCAACGATATATTACACGCCCCATTCCGACAAAACAATTGCAAAAAAAGTTGAACTAAAGAAGACGATGTGTTAAACAGAACCGAAAGCATCAGTTCAACCACTTCAAAATCATCAGTACAACCGTCTGAAACCGTCAGTTCAAAAAGGGTAACAGAATATAGCCCAGATGTATATATATATATATATATATATATATATATATATATATATTGTCATATGATTTCTTATGCTAGAGTAACAATCTATTCATAAGTCAAGTATGAATCAGAAAATTCATTGAAAACTAACAAACTATGATCTTAGTCATTGAAGCAATTGCAATTTATCATAACATCGAAAAGAGTCAAAATAAGAGCTTTTCAGCAAGTCCACATACTCAACTATCATTTAGTCTTTCACAATTGCTGACATTCACACAATACTTATGGGTATGGAGTTTTAATCAGACACAGAGAAAGATAGGGGCTTATAGTGTTGCCTCCCAACCTTTTACCTCAAGGGTAATGTCGACAATAATAGTTCATGCTAACTTACATCCAATTGGATATATATATCAGGATCTTTCCAACACGAGGTGCTTGCCAAAGGATAAAATGTAAAAAGGAAAGGTGAAGATCACCATGACTCTTGCATAAAGTATAAGACAAAAGATAGGCCGTTCGCAGAGGGAAGCAGAGGTTGTCATGTGCTTTTATGGTTGGATGCACGAAATCTTAATGCAAAAGAACGTCACTTTATATTGCCACTTATGATATAGACCTTTATTATGCAGTCCATCACTTTTATTGCTTCCATATCACAAGATCGTGTAAAGCTTATTTTCTCCACACTAATAAGTCATACATATTTAGAGAGCAATTTTTATTGCATGTAACATGACAACTTACTTGAAGGATCTTACTCAACCATAGGTAGATATGGTGGACTCTAATGGCAAAACTGGGTTTAAGGATATTTGGAAGCACAAGTAGTATCTCTACTTGGTGCAAGGAATTTGGCTAGTATGAGGAGTAAAGGCAAGCTCAACATGTTAGATGATCCGTGACAATATACTTTATTTCAGATATAAGAAAACATAACCCATTATGTTGTCTTCCTTGTCCAACATCAACTCTTTAGCATGTCATATTTTAATGAGTGCTCACAATCATAAAAGATGTCCAAGATAGTATATTTATATGTGAGAACCTCTCTTTCTTTATTACTTCCTATTAATTGCAATGGTGACCAAAACTATGTTTGTCAACTCTCAACAACTTTTATTCATCATAATCTTTATGTGAAGTAATTACTCTCCATAAGATCAATATGATCTCTTTTATTTCTTTTTATTCTTTCTTTTATTCCCTCAAGATCATAGCAAGATAGAAAAGCCCTTGACTCAACACTAATCTTTATTATATATAGCTCACGGACTCAATTACATAGAGGGATCATAATGCAAAACTCAAAACTAGATCATACTAAAAACTTTATTCTACTAGATCAAGATATTACCAAAAGGATCGAACTAAGTAAAACGGTAAAGATAGGAGTGTGATGGTGATACGATACCGGGGCACCTCCCCCAAGCTTAGCAGTTGCCAAGGGGAGTGCCCATACCCATGTGATTCTGTCTCTTTCTTTGGAGGTGGTGGTGTGATATTCTTGGTGATAATGCCCCTCAGGATACGATTCTCCTCCTCGAGCTTATTGACTTGCTGCTTGAGGTCCATATTTTCCTTACGGAGCTGGCCCGTGACGGCTAGAGCTCCTTTCACCCATGGATGTTGCATAGCTGCTGGAGAACAAGTGACACTCTTTTTCATATTTTTATAAGAAAGAAATCTAACATTGGAGGGGATAACCGAGTTTGGAATAGCTGAGCTCTTTAGTTCCCCCATTGTGAATCCGGCTCAGAAATGAGAGGTAACTTCTTGATCCTCCTTCATAGCATCTATCCTTTTCAAGTCGGCCTCCGTTTCCTCCTCCGTTGATGGCCCAAAGTGGTAGGCATCGTTGTTTGCTACTGGAGCTGGTGTCGGATGAGACACCCGACTCTCCCCAACTGACTCTTGAGAAGACATCTTGCTCTAAATCTGCTGCAGAAACAGCTCGAAACAAAGACAGAAGATATTTGCATGATAAGGTGGTCAAAACCTTCAAGAGATTATATAATGAATTTTTACCGACCAAAAGAAGTATCGTGCAAGAAAACGGAGTATGGAGAACACACGAGGTGCCCACGAGCTAGGGGGCGCGCCGAGGGGTAGGGCGCGCCCTCCACCCTCGAGGACGCCTCGTGTCCTTCCCAGACTACTTCTTATTTTCCTATTTTCTTAAATATTCCAAAACGGAGAAAAACTGATATTAGAACTATTTTGGTGTCGGTTTACTTACCGTACCACATACCTATTCCTTTTCGGAGCCTAAAACGTTCTAGATAGTGTCCCTTATGTATTCCTCCGGGGTTACGGTTTCAATAACGTTAGTTTCAACATTTATAGGATTACCTGAGATATAATGTTTGATCCTTTGACCGTTCACCACCTTTGGACTTGTGCCTTCGAAGTTGTTGATTTTTGTGGCACCGGAACGATAGACCTCCTCGATAACGTAAGGACCTTCCCATTTAGAGAGAATTTTTCCTGCAAAAAATCTTAAATGAGAGTTGTATAGCAAAACATAATCACCTACATTAAACTCACGCTTTTGTATCCTTTTGTCATGCCATCTTTTAACTTTTTCTTTAAACAGTTTTGCATTCTCATAGGTTTG
This sequence comes from Triticum dicoccoides, assembly GCF_002162155.2. NCBI lineage: Eukaryota > Viridiplantae > Streptophyta > Magnoliopsida > Poales > Poaceae > Triticum > Triticum dicoccoides. Next base: position 318,593,115 of record NC_041385.1, on the reverse strand, counting down.
GGTTCTCCATTCATCAAGTGAGCTAATGTCAAATAGCCTCTTCTCACCGGCAAGTTAAAAATGATAATTGAGCCCTTTAATGGCCCAATATGCCTTATGTTCTAGTTCGAGAGGTAAGTGGCATGCTTTTCCATAAACCATTTTATATGGATACATACCCATAGGATTTTTATATGCAGTTCTATAAGCCCATAATGCATCATCAGGTTTCTTGGACCAATTATTTCTAGATCTATTAACAGTCTTTTGCAAATTAATTTAAGCTCTCTATTGCTCAATTCTACTTGACCACTACACTGTGGGTGATAAGGAGATGCAATTCTATGATTAACATCATACTTAGCAAGCATTTTACGAAAAGCACCATGAATAAAATGTGAACCACCATCAGTCATTAAGTATCCAGGGACTCCAAACCTCGGAAAAATAACTTATTTAAGCATCTTAATAGAGGTGTTATGATCAACACTACTAGTTGCAATAGATTCTACCCACTTAGTAACGTAATCAACATCAACTAAAATATGTGTATAACCATTAGAGGAAGGAAACGGTCCCATATAATCAAAGCCTGAAACATCAAATGGTTCAATAACGAGAGAATAATTCATAGGCATTTCTTGAGGTCTACTAATATTACCAATTCTTTGACATTCATCACAAGACAAGACAAACTTACAGGCATCTTTGAAGAGAGTAGGCCAATAAAAACCGGATTGCAATACCTTATGCGTGGTTCTATCTCCAGCGTGGTGTCCTCCATAAGCCTCGGAGTGACACTTGTGTAGGATCTGTTCCTGTTCATGCTCAGGTACACAACGTCTAATAACACCATCTACTCCTTCTTTATAAAGGTGTGGGTCATCCCAGAAGTAATGTCTTAAATCATAGAAGAACTTTTTATTTTGCTGGTATGTGAAACTAGGTGGTATAAATTTAGCAACAATGTAATTAGCATAATCAGCATACCATGGAGCAGTACGAGAAGCATTTATGACAGCTAATTGTTCATCAAGAAAGCTATCATCAATAGGTAGTGGGTCATTATGAACATTCTCTAATCTAGACAAGTTGTCTACAACAGGGTTCTCAGCTCCCTTTCTATCAATAATATGCAAATCAAATTCTTGTAGTAGGAGAACCCATCTAATAACTCTAGGTTTAGCATCTTTTTTTCCATAAGATATTTAATAGCAGCATGATCAGTGTGAACAGTTACTTTAGAATCAACAATATAAGGTCTGAACTTATCACAAGCAAATACAACTACTAAAAATCTTTCTCAGTAGTAGCATAATTTCTCTAGGTACTGTCTAGAGTTTTACTAGCATATTGAATAACATTTAGTTTCTTATCAACTCTTTGTCCTAGAACAGCACCTACAGCATAATCACTAGCATCACACATAATTTCAAAGGGTAAATTCCAATCAGGTGGCTGAACAATAGGTGCAGAAATCAAAGCTTTCTTAAGTATTTCAAATGCTTCTACACAATCATCATCGAAGACAAAAGGAATATCTTTTTGCAATAGATTAGTCAGAGGCCTAGAAATTTTAGAGAAGTCCTTAATGAACCCCCTATAAAAACCGGCATGACCAAGGAAGCTTCTTATACCTTTAATGTCCTTGGGACACGTCATCTTTTCAATAGCATCAACTTTAGCTTTATCAACTTCAATACCTCTTTCAGAAATTTTATGCCCCAAGACAATGCCTTCATTAACCATAAAGTGGCACTTCTCCGAATTCAAGGCAAGACTAGTATCTTCGCATCTCGGCAAAACTCGATCAAGGTTGCTCAAGCAATCATCATAATAAGATCCATAAACAGAGAAATCATCCATGAAAACCTCAACAATCTTTTCACAAAAGTCAAAGAATATAGCCATCATGCATCTTTGAAAGGTGGCAGGTGCTTTACATAAACCAAAAGGCATACGTCTATAAGCAAAAGTACCGAAAGGGCAAGTAAAAGTGGTATTTTCTTGATCCTCTGCTAACACAGGTATTTGAGAGAAACCAGAGTAACCATCTAGAAAGCAAAAATGTGTATGTCTGGATAATCTTTCTAGCATTTGATCAATAAAAGCGAAAGGGTAATGATCCTTTTTAGTAGCTTTATTTAATTTGCGGAAATCAATTACCATCCTATAACCTGTAAAAATTCTTTGCGGGGTCAATTCATCTTTATCATTAGGAACGACAGTAATACCTCCCTTCTTAGGGACACAATGGACAAGGCTTACCCACTGACTATCAGCAATGGGATAAATAATACCTGGCTCCAAGAGCTTTAGTATTTCCTTTCTTACCACTTCTTTCATCTTAGGATTTAACCGTCGTTTGTCATCAATAACTGGTTTGGCGTCTTTCTCCAATTTTATTTTGTGTTGGCATAGAGTGGGACTAATGCCCTTAAGATCATCAAGAGTATATCCGATAGCAGCATGGTGCTTCTTCAAAGTTTTCAATAATCTATCCTCTTCCTGCTCTGAAAGGTTATCACTAATAATAATAGGATATATCTTCTTTTCATCAAGATAAGCATATTTAAGAGTATCAGGTAATGGTTCAAGCTCAAACACGGGATCACCCGGTGGAGGATCCCCTAGGATTTCAACAGGCAAGTTGTATTTCAAAATAGGTCCCTGCTTAAAGAATACTTCATCTATTTCCCTTCTTTCATTCATAAATATATCATCTTCATGGTCTAGCAAATATTGTTCTAAAAGATCATTAGGAGGCACGGCAATAGAAGCAAGACCAATAATTTCATCATTACTAGGCAATTCTATATCATGGGGTTGTCTATGAAATGTAGCAAAATTAAACTCATGAGACATATCCCCCAAACCAATAGTAACAACATCCTTTTTGCAGTCTATCTTAGCATTAACAGTATTCAAGAAGGGTCTACCAAATATAATGGGACAAAAGCTATCTTGTGGGGAACCAAGAACAAGAAAATCAGCAGGATATTTAACTTTCCCACACAAGACTTAAACATCTCTAACAATCCCAACTGGTGAAATAGTATCTCTATTGGCAAGCTTAATTGTAACATCAATTTCTTCTATCTCAGCAGGTGCAATATCATGCATAATTTCTTTGTATAAGGAATGAGGTATTGCACTAGCACTAGCACCCATATCACATAAGCCATGATAACAATGATCTCCTATTTTAGCAGAAATAACAGGCATGCCTACAACATGTCTATGTTTATTCTTAGTATCTGGTCTAGTAATTCTAGCAGCTTCATCACAGAAGTAAATTGCCCATCAATATTATCAGCCAAGAGATCTTTAACCATAGCAATACTAGGTTCAACTTTAATTTGCTCAGGTGGTGTAGGTGTCTTAGTATTACTCTTACAAACGACAGTTGAAGCTTTAGCATGATCCTTTATCCTAACAGGGAAAGGTGGTTTCTCAACATAAGTAGTAGGAACAATAGGATCATTATAAGTGATAGTCTTTTCTTTAACTTTAATAGGTGCAACTACTTTTACTTCAGTGGGGGGATTATATTTAAACCACTTCTCCTTAGGGAGGTCAACATGAGTAGCAAATGATTCATAGAAAGAAGCTACTATCTCAGAGTCAAGTCCATATTTAGTGCTAAATTCATGAAAAGCTTCGTATCCATAAAAGATTTAACACAATCAAACTTAGGTTTCATACCCGACTCCTTACCTTCGTCAAGATCCCGATCTTCAGAGTTGCATTTAATTCTTTCCAAAAAATCCCATCTGAATTCAATAGTCTTCATCATAAAGGAACCAATACAAGAAGTATCGAGCATGGAGCGATTGTTGAGAGAAAGCCGAGCATAATTTTTTTGAATATTCATTTCTCTTGAGAGCTCATGATTGGGGCATGAATATAACATTGTCTTAAGCCTCCCCCAAGCTTGAGCGATGCTTTCTCCTTCGCGAGGCAAAAAATTATATATATAAGATCACAATGAAGAAGATGCATAGGATAAAACTTCTGATGAAATTCCAATTTCAATCGGTTGTAGTTCCATGATCCCATATCATTACATAGCTAAACCATGTCAATGCCTCTCCATTCAAAGATAATGGGAAAACCTTCTTCTTGACAACATCATCGGGCATACCTACAAGCTTATATAATCCACAAACTTCATCCACATAGATTAGGTGCAAGTCGGGATGCAATGTTCCATCTGCTCTAAAAGTATTAGCTAGCAGTTTATCTATCATACCCAAATGAGTTTCAAAGTAAACATTTTCAGTAGGTTCAGTAGGTTGAGGACCAACTCTTTGCTCTACTGGTCGGGGTGAAGATACCCCGAACAAGCCCCTCAAAGGATTATGTTCCATAGTAACAGGTGATAGTAAATTTCAGCACACTATAGAAATTTTTCCTTACCAAGTTCCACTTACCGAAGGCGCTTCACTCCCCGACAACGGCGCCAGAAAAGAGTCTTGATGACCCACAAGTGTAGGGGATCTATCGTAGTCCTATCGATAAGTAAGAGTGTCGAACCCAACGAGGAGCAGAAGGAAATGACAAGCGGTTTTCAGTAAGGTATTCTCTGCAAGCATTGAAATTATCGGTAACAAATAGTTTTGTCATAAGGTAATTTGTAACGGGTAACAAGAAATGAAAGTAAATAAGGTGCAGCAAGGTGGCCCAATCCTTTTTGTAGCAAAGGACAATCCTGGACAAGTTCTTATATAGAGAAAAGCGCTCCCGAGGACACATGGGAATTATCGTCAAGCTAGTTTTCATAACGCTCATATGGTTCGCGTTCGTTACTTTGATAATTTGATATGTGGGTGAACCGGTGCTTGGGTACTGCCCTTTCTTGGACAAGCATCCCACTTATGATTAACCCCTATTGCAAGCATCCGCAACTACAAAAGAAGTACTAAGGTAAACCTAAGCATAGCATGAAACATGTGGATCCAAATCAGCCCCTTGCGAAGCAACACATAAACTAGGGTTTAAGCTTCTGTCACTCTAGCAACCCATCATCTACTTATTACTTCCCAATGCCTTCCTATAGGCCCAAACAATGGTGAAGTGTCATGTAGTCGACGTTCACATAACACCACTACAGGAGAGACAACATACATCTCATCAAAATATCGAACGAATAGCAAATTCACATGAGTACTTATAACAAGACTTATCCCATGTCCTCAGGAACAAACGTAACTACTCACAAATCATATTCATGTTCATAATTAGAGGGGTATTAATATGCATTAAGGATCTGAACATATGATGTTCCACCAAATAAACCAACTAGCATCAACTTCAAGGAGTAATCAACATTACTAGCAACCCACAGGTACCAATCTGAGGTTTTGCTACAAAGATTGGATACAAGAGATGAACTAGGGTTTGAGAGGAGATGGTGCTGGTGAAGATGTTGATGGATATTGACCCCCTCCCGATGAGAGGATCGTTGGTGATGACGATGGTGATGAATTCCCCCTCCCAGAGGGATGTTTCCCTGGCAGAACAGCTCCGCCGGAGACCTAGATTGGTTCCGCCAAGGTTCCGCCTCGTGGTGGCGGTGTTTCGTCCCGAAAGCTTGCTTATGATTTTTTTGAGGGTAAAAGACTTCATATAGCAGAAGAAGGTCACCGGAAGGCTGCCAGGGGGGCCCACGAGGCAGGGGAGTGCGCCCAGGGGGGTAGGGCGTGCCCCCCACCCTCATGGACGGTGGATGGCCCCCTCTAGAACTTCTTCTGCTCAATATTTTTGATTAATTCCAAAAATGACTTTCGTGGAGTTTCAGGACTTTTCGAGCTATGCAGAATAGGTCTCTAATTTTTGCTCCTTTTCCAGCCCAGAATTCTAGCTGCCGGCATTCTTCCTCTTCATGTAAACCTTGTAAAATAAGAGAGAATAGGCATAAGTATTGTGACATAACGTGTAATAACAGCCCATAATGCAACAAATATCGATATAAAAGCATGATGGAAAATGGACGTATCAGCGGCGCGGGCGTCTACGGCGGCGAGGCGGCGACGCGGCAGTGTGGCGGCAATGGCAAGAAGCGGCGGCGGTAGTGGCAGGCCAGGTTGGAAAAAGCGGTAGGCGTAAGCGAGATCATTGGCCTTCGCCTAGTGCCTAGGCAGTGCCTAAGCGCCCTAGGCGCGGCCTAGGCGGTAATACAGTTTTTACGCGTAGTGTTTTGTGATTATTATATGGGTGTTGATCTTACTTTAGGGCATATAAATAAGTTAATTACTGTCTACTGCCATTGTAATATAACCCATTTGATATATCAGTGTAGTATGTGGCATGATTTCTTGCTTGGGTAGGTAATTCCTTGCTTCACCTGCCTAGACCTCCATTTATGCCCTAGGCGAGGCGTTTGGCCATTGCCTAGTGCCTAGGCATGCCTAAGCGCCTCCTAGGCCCTGCCTTTTCCAACAGAGGCGGCAGGAAGCGGCGGCGGCGGCGGCTACGGGCGGGGTGCGGCAGCGGTGTGGAGGAGAGGCGGCGGGGCGGCGGCTTTATAGGGGCCTCGGGGGGCGGCGGCTTAGGGAAGGGGCCGACGCAGGTGGTGTCCGGCTCGGTCTCCCCTCGGCGTCCGTGCCTCGCACGGCGGCGCGGCGGGTGGGCCGGCCTGCTCGGCTGGACCTTCGGCCCAGTCGGGCAGGAAGTTTTTTTTAAATAATTTTGCCAGAAAGAAAAATTCCTAACAAAATATAAATTAATTCTAAAACTGCCAAAAATAATTTTCATCGTCTAAATAAAATACTAGAACAATGTGAACATTTTTCTAGCCTAAAAAATGCAATTTTCAAAAATGCATATTTTTCTAATTCAAATAAAATAGCAAATAAAATAGCAAATAAATCATAATTTGATTTTAAAATTCTTTCTCCAATATTTCTCTTAATTTGAAGAAGTCATATTATCTTCTCTCATTTAATTGTAATACTGGCAATAATTGGAGAGAAAAATGATAAAATCAAATTGATCATTTCTTCAAATTTGAAATAAATTAAAATATGATTTTTGTGAAACCTTCAACTCTCTCCTTGGGTCCTTGAGTTGCTTAAGATTTCTAGGATCTCAACAAAAATGCAAGAATAAATACGATATGCATATGATGGTCTATGTATAACATCGAAATTGAAGGGATGTTACAAACCTACCCCCCTTAAGATGAAACTCGCTCTCGAGATTCGGGTTGGTCAGCAAAAAGGTTTGGGTGGTCTCTATGGAGATCTTCTTCTCGCTCCCAGGTGGCTTCCTCCTCGGTAGGGTGGCTCCACTGAACTTTGCAAAACTTGATAACCTTGCCGCGAGTAACTCGGCTAGAAAACTCGAGAATCTTGACTGGTTTCTCTTCATAGGTCAAATCACTCTCTAACTGAATCGCTTCCAGTGTAACTGTATAAGGAATATTGGCCATCTCTGCGTGGCACTTCTTCAACTGGGAAACGTGAAACACATCATGAACTCCTAACAATCCTTCTGGCAATTCCAGTTTGTATGCAACTTCTCCCATGCGTTCCAAAACTCTGTATGGTCCCACAAAACGTGGTGCTAACTTTCCCTTGACTCCAACACGCTTAACTCCTCGAAGTGGGGACACACGAAGATATGCTCTGTCTCCGACTTCGTAAACTATCTCCTTGCATTTAGTATCTGCATAACTCCTGTGCCTAGACTGGGCTACCTTGATTCTGCCGCGAATCGACTTAACCTTCTCTTCAGAGTCTTTGATTAAATCCAGCCCGAATGACTGTCGATCTCCAACTTCATCCCACGATAATGGTGTCCTGCACCTCCTTCCGTACAAAGCTTCGATAGGGGCCAGCTTCAAACTGGCTTGATAACTGTTGTTAAAAGAGAACTCTGCATATGGCAAATTGTCATCCCAACTAGATCCATAATCTAGAGCACAAGCTCTCAACATGTCCTCCAGAATCTGATTGACTCTCTAGCTCTGTCCATCTGTCTGTGGATGGAAGGATGTACTGAACTCTAGCCTGGTACCCAAAGTTTCATGCAACTGACTACAAAACTTTGAAGTAAACTGGGTTCCTCTACCTGATACAATGGTCCTTGGAACTCCGTGCAGACATACAATCCTGGTCATGTATATCTTTGCCAACTTAGCACTTGTATAAGCGGTCTTCACCGGGAGGAAATGTGCTACTTTCGTCAACCGGTCGACTACAACCCAGATAGAGTCATAGCCTGAACGAGTCCTAGGTAATCCAATGATAAAATCCATGCCAAGCTTATCCCACTTCCATTCAGGTATCGACAATGGTTGTAGCAATCCAGCTGGCTTCTGATGCTATGCCTTGACTCTCTGACCAACATCACATACTGCTACATACTCGGCAATATCCTTCTTCATTCCTGTCCACCAGAAACTTTCTTTCAAATCCAAATACATCTTAGTGTTTCCTGGGTGAATCGAATACGGCGAATCATGTGCCTCCTTCAGAATCAGCTTCCCTATCTCAGGGTCATTAGGCACATATATGCGATCCTCAAACCATAAAGTGTCATGCTCATCCTCACGAAATCCTTTAGCCTTTCCTTTACTCATCCTTCCCTTTATCTCGGCAATCTCCTTGTTAGTTTTTTGGGCTTCTCTAATCTTACCCAAAAGAGTGGACTTAATTTCCAATGTTGCAACATAACCTCTCGGAACTATCTCCAAACGTAGCCCTCGAATATCGTCTGCTAACTCCTCAGGTAATTCTCTGGTTATGAGCGTGTTAACATAACTCTTGCGGCTCAACGCATCTGCTATGACATTGGCCTTTCCAGGATGGTAGTGCGGTTTCATATGATAATCCTTGATGAGCTCCAACCATCTCCTTTGCCTGAGGTTCAACTCCTTCTGCGTGAAGATGTATTTCAAACTCTTATGATCCGTGTATACCTCACAATGGTTTCCGATGAGAAAATGTCTCCATGTCTTCAACGCATGCACTACAACTGCTAACTCCAAATCATGTGTAACATAATTTAGCTCATGAGGTTTAAGCTGTCGTGAGGCATATGAAACAACTCTTCCTTCTTGCATAAGTACAACTCCAAGTCCTCGGCATGAAGCGTCGCAATATACTTGATAATCCTTGCGTTGGTCTGGGAGAATCAGCACTGCAGATGTAACCAAACGTTTCTTCAACTCCTGAAAACTGGCTTCACACTCCATAGTCCATTTAAACTTGGTATCCTTCTTCAATAACTCCGCCATGGGCTTTGTAATCCTGGAGAAATTCTCAATGAACCTCTGGTAATATCCTGCGAGTCTAAGAAAACTTTTGATCTCTCCAACAGATGTGGGTGCCACCCATTTAGTCACAGACACAACCTTGGTAGGATCTACTGCTATTCCTTCTCCAGATATAACATGTCCGAGAAATGCAAATTCCTTTAGCCAAAATTCACATTTGCTAAACTTGGCATACAACTGATGTTCTCTGAGCTTCTCAAGAACCAAACGCAAATGCTCCTTATGCTCCTCTTCATTCTTCGAGTAGACGAATATATCATCAATAAACACCACAACGAACCTATTGAAAAACTCCATAAACACTTTTCTCATCATATTTATGAAATAGGCAGGTGCGTTAGTTAGACCAAATGACATAACAGTATACTCGTATAACCCGTACCTTGTGGTAAAAGCTATCTTAGGTATATCCTGCTCTCGGATCCTCAACTAGTGATAACCTGATCGAAGATCGATCTTAGAGGAAACTTTAGCTCCTTGCAACTGGTCAAACAAATCATTGTTCATCGGTAGTGGGTATTTGTTCTTGATTGTCACCTCATTCAGAGCACGATAATCAACAACCATCCTTAAAGATCCATCCTTCTTCTCCACTAGAAGCACTGGGGCTCCCCAAGGTGATGAACTTGGTCGAATGTAACCTTTCTCCAGTAACTCCTTAATCTGCTTCTTAATCTCCTCCAGATCTTGTGCGGGCATCCGATACAGTCTCTTTGATATTGGTCCGGTGCCTGGCAATAGCTCAATCAAAAACTCAATGTCTCAGTCCAGTGGCATGCCTGGTAACTCCTCTGGAAATACGTCGGGGTAATCCTTCACCACTGGTACTTCCTCCTGTACAACTCCTGATAAGGAATTCACTTGAGTCCTCTTTGGCACATGCCGGGATACATACTTGATCCTCTTTCCTTCTGGGGTGGTGAGAAGTATCGATTTACTAGCACAATCAATGTTTCCACCGTACTGCGATAACAAATCCATGCCTAGTATTATATCCAGTCCTTGTGACTCCAAAATTATTAGATCAGAGGGAAACACATGGCTACCAATGGTTAAGGGTAACCGATCACACCATCGGCTGGCCATATACTTCGCTCCTGTCGAACTTACTAACATGGGTGACCTAAGGGCTAGGGTTGGCAACTTAAACTTGTCCACAAATCCCCTTGATATGTATGAATGTGATGCACTAGTATCAAAAAGAACAAGTGCTGTAAATGCTTTAATCGAAAACTTACCGACAACTGCGTCGGGTTGTGTGACAGCCTGATTTTGGCCCTTTCTTTTTCTTTTGTTTTTCTGAGGTTTTTGCCTGAGTTTTCTTTTCCGTGGCTTTGTGGTCTGGAAACTTAAGAAGTTGCCCTCTTCTTTGTTTCTAGAGTGGCTTGCCATTCTCAAATCCTTCCCTAGACCCTGTCATTTCCACCTTGGACCAAATCCCAATATTCTTTTTATTGGGAATATTCCTTTTCTATTAAAGCAATAACTCAAATTGCCCTAGGTTGTGAAGCAACCTATATTTCCATCACTCCTAAAATTCCCAAATAATTCTCATAAATTTTTTGGGTCATATATTTCTCAAATATGGCAAAATATTTCATTTGTCATGTTTATCATCATGCTCAAATAATTCATTTCCTATTCTGCCCTAAATGGCACATTGTGAAGCAAGTGCCATTTTCCTTTGCCCAATTGACCTCAAACTCCTTAGACATCTTTTCATGTCCATATCATTTCCACATGCCAAAATACAACCCCATTTGCCTAGTAATTATTTAATTATGATTTTCCAAAGTTTCTGTACAGAAAGAAGCTTTGTGAAGGAGGTACAAGCTAGGAATATCCAAATGAGTTGCAATTTTGCATGGACCTTCATATCATCATATCATAGCCCTCCACCAAAGTTGAGCTCATGTGAGCATAGCTTCAAATCTCTGTTTCTGCCCAATATTTCAGTTTGTGAAGCAAGTATATTTTATCTTGCTCCATTATGGCTGCTAGTGTTTCTAGGTCTTCTCTTATCCATATAACCTCCCTCCACCAAGTTGTGGCTCAATCCCTTTCTCCATTTCCCTGTGGAATGTTTCCAAGTTTCTGGTCAGAATAAATCTTTCTGAAGCAAGTGTTATTTTGGTTCATCCAAATGGCATGAAACTCCTTGGATATCATTTTCAAATCATTGGGCCATAATCATTTTCAGCTCAATTGATGCAACTATGTGAGTGCATCATCCAAATTCTCATTTCTGACCAGTGGGTCACTTTGTACGGCAACCCTCATCTAAACTCCTTAACTTAGTCTAAGTTTTGGTGACCAACATCACCTTAGTGTGTGATCATCACCATACAAAGTTTTTACTACGTTACCAAGCTTGTGTCCCCACTACACATCACAAACACTTGGCTGCTGGTTTGCTTTGGGGTCTATTGCAAATCTCTTCTTTGCCCCTGGACCCAATTATTTCTTCACTTAGACTCAGGGAACTAAGGTCATTCCACTAGACATGGTCGGCCACGCCAAAACTAGCCATTTACTCCAGTGCCGGTGGTGATCACGCTGATGTCATGCCTAATTGCATGCTCTAGCTTATTCCCGACCTTGTGCCTGTCGTCTCCCTTGTCGTCTTGACATCCATTCATGTCTTGGAGCTTCCCCGTGATGCCCTATGTCGCCTTGCCTCGATGGCTCGTCGTGGTTCGCCATAAATGCATCGCTAGCTCCATGCCTGTGTCGTGCCCCGCCACTGTCCACCATTAGAGCCATGTAGGAGCTCGCTTGTGATGCTCTAGAGCTTTCCCCTTGGCCAATATAAGGGTGCCCCGACCTCTCCCGCAGCTCCCAAGCCCCTCCCACGCCTCTCCCGACCCCCGGAGCCCTCGGCCCCCTCCTCTTTTCGCCGGAGTTCGCCTCGGCCGCCGCGGTTCCTCCTTGGTTCCGGCGAGCTCGAGCCTCCTTCCCTCCTATAGTGTTGTCCATGAGATCCCCCACCTCCTCACGGTCCGCCCCCACCCCTCAGACTCGCCGGAGATGGACACACCACCGAGCACCACCGCCAGCGCCCGCCTCCTGTCCTCCTTGGGTCACCGCCCTGCGCCGCCGTTCCAGGCCTCCCTAGTCCGGTCTTCGCCTGGACGGATGCGCTTGGCCCCGCCGCACCCGCCGGTGGCCTCGCCCTGGCCGGAGTCGGCCGGAGCCGGCCGCCCCCTCCCCTTCTCTCGTCTCTGTTCACGAGTGAACAGGAACGAGGAGAGGAGGAAGATGACGATTCGCCTGGCCCCTCCCCTGGCCAGCCACCCGCGTGTTGACCCCACCGGTCCAACATGGATAAGTGATGGGCCCCACCCCGTGGGACCCTCACGCGCCCGGTCCCGCCTCTAATGACATGGATAAGTGGAAGCGTCAACCCACAGAGTACGTTTTCTTAGTCGGAAAGCATATTTCTAATTTTGCGCCTCTGCCTTATCCACTCAGGGACCTGGCTGTGAATATTATTTTTACACAAAATTCCCTGATCTTCTACCCCTCATAACTCCGCAACCGTGTCGGTGTACTAAATTAGGGGGACTCCTTTGTACCCCTTACTTGTGCACGGGCAGTCAGAGCTGCGCCCACGGCCACGCTTAGCAGGGCAGAGGGAGGAGTCAAAGCCGCAAGATGGTCAAAGCAGTGCCAAGACACAAAGACAAAGAGCAAGAGGGCATGACTTGCCGGGGTAGCCTCCGCAGCCACGGCAAGAACCTTGCCGGGTCTACTTGCCCGACGCCAGCGGAGCACGCCACCCTTGAGCCCCAGGTTTTCAAACACCACCAACCACATTGGGACCAAGGCTCGGGGGGCGCCTCCATGACGGCATGCAGATCTTTGTGAAGATCATGAACACTCCAAGTCAGATGAGGATTAGAAGATGACAAACCTTGGTGAGATCCTTACCGTGGAAACCCACAAGACCTCCGGCAAGATCCTTGCCGGGGACGACCACAACGCCATGGCAAGACCCTTGCCGGGGCCCCGACAATGCCCTTACTGAGGACATCTGCGAAGCCACAGCCAGGCCCACGCCCGCCAAGTTTCCACCGCCACTCCGATGCAGCTGCCAGCCCACCAGCTAGGCAGGCACCTGCGTATCGACATGAGGCTTCAAGGCCAACTCAGCGCATGCCTAGGTGGTGGCATGCAAATATTCGTGAAGGCACTACCACCGCGCCACCTCAGCAGCATGCCAGCCTACATGGCACCATGCGCACCACTGGCCTGGACTCGTGTCGGAGCGAGGTGGGGCGGCGACAGACGGGATGGGGGCTGGTTTCCGTCCCTGATAAAGTGAGAGGGACACCTAAGGGGCGCATTAAATGCGTCTTGTCCCGTAATGGCTAGGCGATAAGCTTAGCCACTGTACACCGATGCCACCTCCTATGTGCCACTGTGGCGATCCCCTTGACTATAAAAGGAGGCCCGAGGCATCTAGGAGAGGGATTCGGACCCTTGGAAAAGTTACACTCATCGTAGCTAGCTCAAGAACTCCAAGAACACTCAAATAGACACAAAAGCAGGACTAGGGTATTACACATCCTCGCGGCCCGAACCTGGGTAAATGACCCGTGTGCTTGTGCTGATTGCTGACCCCACTCTTCTCACGACCACCCGCCCCACAACCGTAGTAGGGATTCCCATGATCCCATAGGTGTCGATTCCACCGACATCTTTGGCGCGCCAGGTCGGGGGCCGCAGTTGTGAGAATTTGGTTCGGTCGTCAGCCCAATAGTTCTCTGTCACCATGGCTTCCAAGGAAGAAAGCGACCAAGCGAGCAACACTGTCGGTGGATGCAACAAGCATTCGCGCGACGACAAGAAAGCTAAGTCATGCAAAAACTCTGAGTAATTCCTTTTTATATAAGGTTATCCTCCTCGGAGATTTTTCCTTTATATGAGAAACCTAGACGCAGTGGGGCCGTACCATTATTGGCGACGCCCTTGGTCTGTTTTGAAACTGCTCAACAGATCGGGCGGCTGAGTTGAGAATGGCAGGGGGCCCTTCCTCTATTGGCAACGCTCTCGCTCTGTCTCAAGTCTGCTCGACAGTTTGAGCGGCCGCGCTGAGAACGGCAAGGTGGTTCGCACGGCAGCAAGCACACCCCGCCGGCCGCTAAAGGATCCGTCCTTCAAAGCGCTGCGGTTTGGGTTTACGTGCTGGCAAGCCTGCCCAATTGGCGTAGGGTGGACATACAAGGAGAGGTTGAACAGGGAAATAACATGCACCGTTTTAGAACACTGCAGAGTTATACTACATCAATTGTTGTTGCAGTTCTAACTAAGGATACACATTGTCTTGGTCATGAACCTGCAGCGGCGATAAGAAACGGGGTGCCTAATCCCGGCGCTGGCCCTCTACCCCCTTAATTCCGCCAACGCAGCTGATGATGGGCTCGGTACGCTCCTCGAGCACCATGAGGTCTGCATCCTCCGGCAAGCTATCCAGCGCGGCGTCGAAGTCAAGGTTGGGGTTCCAGTATGCCAGCTTGGTGAGGACCTTGGTCATGGCGCCTCGGCAAAGTATCCGGGCCTCACTGGCCAGGGAGCTCGCCCAGTTGGAGTTAAATCATTCCAGGGCTCCAAGAACGCCCTCGAAGAACAGGGTCAGCCTGGCGTTGGTGCTCACATTCGGGTACGGGGCATACCTCATGTCCGGCATCCCCATGTCGGCCAGCTGCTTGGTGATCTTGTTGGCGACGTCGGCGAGGCGGCTGATCCAGAGGTTCTCGCCCCTCATGAAATCCTCGTGGTTGGCGGCGTCATTCTTCCGCAGTTGCCTCTCCTCTGCCAGGCTCTTGGTCAGGGTTCGCTCCCGGGTCCTGACCTCCGACAGCATCCCCTCAAGGCCCTCAAGCTTCAGCTTCAGGTCCTGATGGAGTCGTTGGCGTGGGAGAGCTGCTCGGCCTTGTCGAGCATGTCGGCCTGCACCACCGCCAAGGCACAGTTGACCGTATCCTTCTCCTTCGCCAGCTCCTCGGTCCTGTTCTTCAGGCCATGCCGCTCCACCTCCAGCTCCTTCACATTGTCGTCGTGGGCCAGAGCTTGGGCATCAAGTGCTTCCTTGGGCTTTTGCTCCAGCTCCTGGGTCCGCGCCGCGGCAAGCTTCTCGACCTCCTTGTCCTTGTCGTGGAGTGTGGCGGCAAGCTCCGCCTCACGGGCGACGAGGTCCTCCTCCTGAGAGTCCAGCTTGGCCTAGCACTGGGACCGGGCAGCCTCGGCCTTGGAGGCCTCTTCCCTTGCCGCCTCTTGGGATTTCTTGATGTCGGCCTACTTCAGGAGATGCTCCAGCTCGCGCTCCGTCAGCTGGCCTTGGGCGGCCTTCAGCTCCTCGTGGGCCTGGCGGAACTAGTCCTGCACCTCGGCGACGCGCTCCCCGAGGTCTGCCTCCACCTTGCCCGCCACCGCCTCCCTGGACTTTGCCTTGTCCAGGCGGGTGTGGTGGAGCGTCTGCAACTTCCAGAAGCTGGCGCCCATGGCCCGAAGAAGCTGCTCCTCCTGGGTACCACCGCCACTAGCGCTCGGTTCCTCGACGACCTCGAGCCCGGTGGCGGTGAGCACTTCATCATCGAACACATCCCCCTCGGCCGGCGCCCTAGTGCTCGCCGTCCCTGGGAGGTGGACGAACAAGTCGTCGCCCACCTTCAGATACTTGCCTGAGCCGGAGGCAGCGGACAAGCCTCCTCCTCGGCAGCGGCCTTGCCGGCCTCCTCGGCAACGGCCTTGCTAACCTCCTCGGCGGCATCCTCGCCGGTCTCTCCGGCAAGCCCCTTGGCGGCATCTTCGGCCATGGTCTTGGCGGCCTCCTCGGCGGCGATCTTGTCAGCCTCAACCTCGGCGTCCTTGGCAACCTCCGTGATCACGGTGTCGATGCCCCCTTGGTCCGCCAAGGGGGATCTAGTTGCCAGAAGGGAGGATGAGGCGAGGCCAAGATCAAGGTTCAAAAAAGAAGAAGAGTAAGGAAAAACAGGTGACTCACCCGTGCCGGGCTGAGAAGAAGTGGCCCCCTTCCCGCCAACATCTGTTGCCGGGACGGGGCCGCCAGTGCCCAAGTCTACCTCCTCCTCCTCCGTTTGCATGGGTTTGGTGTTTGGCGCCCTTGCAGGGGACACCCCTCTCGGCGGTGTGGTTGATGGGGGCAGCATGGTGGGGATGGCCCTTGGTGGTTCCTCCTGCTGCCGTCCTACTCCTGCGGCCACGGCAAGGTCAGTACCAAAAAGTCACACCCCGTTGCACGTTGATGGGGAGTAGGTGGTGGACGCACGCTAGGGGCTGAGCCGGGGGCTGCTGTCCGGGCTCCTCACTACCACCAGCGGCGCCTTTGAGGTACCCGCCGGGGGCTGGCTGCCCGTCGAGGCCTTGGCCTTCTTCGCCGCCCGCTCGGCCAGCTTCTCCATCTCCCTGCAAAGACAAAAACGAATCAAGGAAGGCGACACGATTGGAGAGGACGGGAACGACAAGGGGCGGAATGCTTACTCGTCCTCCACCTCTTCTTTTGCTGCCTTCCTCTTCCTCCTCGGGCCGAGGGATGAAAAGTCGAAGGTGACCTCCATGCCGGTGTTTGCGAGAGGAGGAGAAGGTGATGGAGTCCGGTAGCGTTTGGATGAAGAAGAGTCGGTCGTCTTCTTCTTCGCCATCGCGGCTTTCTTCTTCGCCACCGCGGCCTTCTTCTTCACCACTGCGGCCCTTGTCACGCGCGCGGCTTCCACCTAAACCCCTTACCGCGGCTTGGCCCTGCCGCGTCGGACCGGCTCGCCAGAGTTGGCCCGACGCAGGGTGCGTCCTTTCTTCATGTCCGAGGGGTCGCCGGCCTCGGCCTCCTCCTCGGATGATTCCTCGACCACGCCCTCGACAAGGGGGCCTCGGTACTGACGCTGCCTGCCTCCCTGGCAGACTTCGCCCACTGCGTGAGCTCCTTCTCTTCTGCGGCCATGACGGCCTTGTTCTCCATGCCGCCAGCGTCGCCGGCCGCCCTGGCAAGCTCCGCCTCCGCCACTCTGGCGGCAATGTAGTTCAGCTCCTCCTGGGTGGTGTCCTAGACGAGCAACGACTCGTCATGATCGAGAACTTCGACAAAGTTTTCGAAGAACTCCTGTACCTCGCGTGCTAGGGGCTCGACCCAGGCTGGGTCTAGACCGGCGTGTTGAAGACCGGCATCATGGCGAGGATGTCGGCCTGCCGGGAGTTGGTGCTCAGCGGGACCACTCCCAGCGGCAGCCCTAATAAGGGCCCCTTGATGGCCTTGCCAGACTTCGCGACCTTGTCGGTCCTCTCCACCCTGCTGTTGGCGAACACGTCAAGCTGGAAGAGCCTCCGGCAATACTAGGAGTGCCCCATCACCGTGAGGTTGTGCTTCAGGCTGGTGCGAAGCCTCATGATGTCGGCCGCGTTCCTGAAATCCCAGGCCGACCTCCCCTTATTGTGAAGTGGAGCGATTGGGCGGCGGATGAAATCTGCCGCAATCATCTCGAGGGTAGGCCCGACCACGGTGAGGCGGCGAATCCTGGTGGTGGCGATTGAAAACTTCTTGTCATCGGCATCGAGGTTGCTCCAGTCCGCGCCACAGGCCGGCGGCTCCTAACGAACACCCCGGCAGAACTCCGGTGGGTTCTCCTCCACGACCCAGCACCACCGACCCCGCCAGTCCTCCCACCTCTCCTTCACGGCACCCTCTGGGTATGCGCTTTTCCCTTAGGCCCTCGGGATCCAGGCGACGCTCACAGTAAGGGAACCCCTGGGTTGGATGCGCGGGGAGAAGTAGTGGCGGAAAAGCGCCATGCTGGGAAACACCCCGGCGAAGCCCTCACAGAGGTGGGTAAAAGCACGCCAAGCACGCCACAGCATTCCGCGTGAGATCCAACATATGGAAGCCAAAAGTGCGCATGACATCGTTGAAGAAGTCGTAAAAAGGGGGGCAGAGCCCGCAGAAGAAGTCAATGAAGAATGGTTACCGTTTTGGGCCACCCTTGTTGCAATCAGCGGGGATGACGCGCGTGGCAGGGTGCCCCGTCGTCTCCGTCCCCCACAAAGGCCTAAAGTAATCCTTGAGGTCGAAGATGTCAATTGACGACGGGGTGAAATAGACGAACTGCACCTGCCGCACCACCACCTCGCTCTCCGGCGTCTCCTTCTCCTTTGTGACCTTGGCTACGCCCTTGCCCTTGCCAGATTTAGGCGCCATGGCGGCTGGGAAGAGGGCGAGGGGTCAAAAGTAGTGGGGGGCGCAGCAGCAGTGAGCTGGAGCGAAAGCTTGAAGAGGAAGAAGATGAGTGATGCAAAGATTGGGGAAAGCACAGAGGGTAAATGAGCCGCGCGCCCGCGGATATTCCTTTTTATGGGGAAGGTGCGGGCCGCCTCTTTACCATTTATCATGACGTGACGCATGCCTACAGCAACCGCCCCATGCATGCCCCCCTCATCACACACGACCCCCACGTCACACATGCAACGCGGGTCGTGGGGAAGCGCAACAGACGAAAAAATTTACCGCGGTAAAAACCGCCCCACCTGCCCGCGCACCGTTTTGGGCCTAGCCCAACAACGTGTTGTGCTTATGTGTGGGCCAGGCCCGGGGGCTCCTGTCGGGGTACTAAAGTAGGGGCACTCCTTTGTACCCCGTATTTGTGCATGGGCAGTCAGAGCCGCGCCCAAGGTCACGCTTAGCAGGACAGAGGGAGGAGTCAAAGCCGCAAGATGGTCAAAGCAACGCCAAGACACAAAGACATAGAGCAAGAGGGCAGGACAAGCTCCCCCGGCGAAACCTTTGCCGGGGCAGCCTCCATAGCCATGGCAAGAACCTTGCCGGGGCAACTTGCCCGACGCCAGCGGAGCGCGCCACCCTTGAGCCCCAGGTTTTCCATCACCACCAACAACGTTGGGACCAAGGCTCGGGTGGCGCCTCCATGATGGCATGCAGATCTTTGTGAAGATCATGAACACTCCAAGTCAGATGATGATTAGAAGACGACAAACCTCAGCGAGATCCTTGCCGAGGAAACCCACAAGACCTCCGGCAAGATCCTTGCCGGGGACAACCATGACGCGATGGAAAGACCCTTGCCGGGGCCCTGGCAAGGCCCTTGCTGAGGGCATCCGCGGAGCCACAGCCAGGCCCACGCCCGCCAAGTTTCCACCGCCACTCCCATGCAGCTGCTAGCCCACTAGCTAGGTAGGCACCTGCGTGTCGACACGACGCTTCCAGGCCAACTCAGCGCATGCCTACATGGTGGCATGCAAATCTTCATGAAAGCACAACCACCGCGCCACCTCAGCAGCTTGCCAGCCTACATGGCACCATGCGCACCGCTGGCCTAGACGCATGTCAGAGCGAGGTGGGGCAGCGGCGGACGGGATGGGGGCTGGTTTCCGTCCTCGATAAAGTGAGAGGGACACCTAAGGGGCGTATTAAATGCGTCTTGTCCCATAATGGCTAAGCGATAAGCTTAGCCACTATACACCGATGCCACCTCCTGTGTGCCACTGTGGCGATCCCCTTGACTATAAAAGGAGGCCCGAGGCATCCAGGAGAGGGATTCGAACCCTTGGACAAGTTACACTCATCGTAGCTAGCTCAAGAACTCCAAGAACACTCAAATGGACACAAAAGCAGGACTAGGGTATTACGCATCCCCACGGCCCGAACCTGGGTAAACAACCTCTGTGCTTGTCCTGATTGCTGATCCCGCTCTTCTCACGACCCCGCGCCCTGCAACCGTAGTAGGGATTCCCGTGATCCCATAGGTGTCGTCTCCATCAACAAACCGTAACTCCGTTTGAGGTGAATCCAACGCTCACTTCTTCGTCTCGTCGAGCCCTTTCTGTTGGTGTCACTTTCATTATGTTTTGACATTCTGAAAATGACCTTTTTGCCCTTGCATGTAAACTGCCCCCAACTGGAGAGAACTGTTTCCAACAAAACTTTCCGCAGTTTCACCGCACTTCTCCCCGGTGCCTTCTTCATCCGCAAGCAAGACACAATACCCACTTGCATGATAGTCATGCAGTAGCCATGGTTTTCAACTTGAATATTTATTAAATGTTTGCTTGTTTAAAACATTGTTATTGTTGTCCCGGTGCTGCTTAGAGTTTCATGTTCACTCTCGTGTTATGTTATCTTGCACTTGGTTATCTTGTACTAGTTGCTAGTATTCCTTTCATATGCTTATGCTTGCTAGTAGTACATGTTGATGTTAGTGATGGATTTTTGGTGCATGACTATCGTCTGTTCCGATTGCCGTCGTATGCATGTCCATTGCATCTAGTTGGTTAAATGCTTGCATGATAGCATTGTTGATATGTCTTGCATGATATTTATTGTGATGCTAGCGGTCATGCTAGATTTCTATGAGTAGTATTGTACTTGTGATATTCATGCACGTCATTATGCCGTGCTCAGTTGGATATGATTCATTGTTGAATGGTCGATAGTTTTGTTGTACCCTCATGCGTATGTTGATATCATGCTCATGCATTGTAATTGCATCATGTTATTTTATCATGGATCAACATATTTGCATTCAAGTTTAACCGGATTAAATTGAACTTGAACAACTGTTGGCTGGGTCATGGTGCCACCATATCGAGCTGACTAGTGCAACCACGCTTGCCTTTATGGGAGGGTCCTCACTAGGTCTATTGTTGTGCCTCTTGTTGGTGCCTCCAATGAGGGAAGGTTATGCGCGGGCGCTACCTTGCCCAGGTAGGACGACATAAGCCTTGTGAGCCCGAGTTTGGTTATGTGCACATGTCCTCGTTTGGGACCGTTTTGCCACGATGTGGCTATTTTGCCACAATGGTGGCCGTTGGTGTCTGGGGTAGACACGGGGCCACCCTTGACTAGCCCTGTCGGGAGTGAGTCGGAGTGGTCGGGAGAGTGTCATGGCAGTAGGACGGTTTTGTCGGAATGCCGTTGGTCCACCCAAATGGGAGCGAGAGGCCATGGGTTCCGTGGTGTGGGTACAATGTGCTAACCTCTGCAGAGAGTGTGTTAAATCTATCGATAGCCGTTCCCGCAGATAAGGGTCCAGTTCGTGTCGGTCACACTATGGGTCAACGGTAATAATAATAATAATGTGCTTAATAACAACCCCGGTTCGATGATGCGATAAGTTGATTATGTGATTCGTGTATGATCACCGTTTGGTTACGAGGTAACCCGTTGAACCAAGAGTGGTTCCATTTGGGATCCGTGAATGATCACCGTTTGGTTACGAGGTAACCCGTTGAACCAATAGTGGTTCCGTTTGTGATCCATGAATGATCACCGTTTGGTTACGAGGTAACCCGTTGAACCAAGTGTGGTTCCGTGAGTGATCACTGTGGTATCGAGGATATCGAGTTGTTGGATATTCGTGATGTTGTGCGAGAATCGTGGGTAAAGATCAAGCTCCTTGTGGTCATTTAATGATTATTGCGGTATTGTTTATACCAAGCTTGATTTGATCCTAAGATGATCGTGTGATGTCCGAGGTTGGTAAGTGGTGCATATAGTGTCATCATGTTGCATGTTAGTATCGTCAGATTCATATGTTCTTGCCATGCTCATATTATGCTAGTTGTATCATGTTAATGTTGGTGCCATGTTGCTATGATGATATCAAGTTAATTCCTTCTTAACCTGTAATTGCCATACTGCTGTTTGTCTTGAATGTTTTTGGTTATTGTTATTTTGCAAGTACATTCAATGTACCGACCTCGTGTGTCATGCCCGTTTGCAGGTCATGCCAGATTTGAATGCTTGTTTGTCGTGGATTCTTTGTTTACGAGCTAGGATAAGCATTCCAGCCAGAGTCCCTGCGAAGTGGAGTTCACCACCGTCGTCGTTGTTCCGCTACTAGAGTTATTCCACTGCTTCGAGTTATTCTGCTGCTTGCACAGAGCAACAGTGGCAGGCGTAGTGTCGCTATGCCGATGTAACCCTTGTACCCAAATAGATTGTGATATAGAGCCGATTTGTTCTATGCTAAGCAGTGTCGTATTCCAAAAGACTTCATCTCGATCTCTGGGCTAGAATACGAGGCGTTCTGGTTTCCTCTGAGATGGGGTGCCATAGGTTGATCCTCAATCTCCTCCAGACTGAAATGGTTCACCCGACCTTTGGTGAAGGGGTTAGGCTTCTTGGCAGAACCTCCATCGCCATTTCCATTCTTTGCTTCAGGACATTCAGTGGCATAATGTCCGGTCTTCTGGCACTTGAAACAGGTAATGTGGCTCAGATTCCTCTTAGCTGGTGTTGAAGGGTTGGAATGGTTCTGGCTGTTGCTTCCTCCGTTCCCATTGCCATTCTTCGGCCCACTATGGTTGTGCGAACTTGCTCCGTTGTGTGTGTGTCCTCCATGGTTATGGCCTCCATGGTTGTGGTTATGTCCTCCTGAGTATGGGGAATAGTGGGGCTTCTGCTGAGCTCCTGAAGTGTACCTCCCCTGTCCGTACTTCCTCTTGCGGTTATCAATCTGTTGCCGCTTGCCTTCAATCATAAGAGCCCTGTCTACCAACTCCTGGTAATTGTTGAATGTTGCCACCATCAACTGCATGCTCAGCTCATCATTCAGTCCTTCCAGAAACTTCTCCTGCTTAGCTGCATCTGTAGCTATGTCATCAGGGGCATAGCGTGCTAACTTGCTAAACTCATCCACATACTGGCCCACTGTACGTCCTCCTTGGCGCAAGTTGCAAAACTCGTGCTTCTTCAAGCTCATAGCTCCTTCTGAAACATGGGTAGTGCGAAAAGCCTGCTGAAAGTGATCCCATGTAACAGTGTCAATGGGGTAAGTGGCAGTGAAATTCTCCCACCAAGATGCTGAGGGTCCATCAAGATGATGTGCAGCAAAACGCACCCTCTCCGCATCTGTGCGTCCTGCAGTGGTTAGCTCTCTTTCAATCTTGCGGAGCCAATCATTTGCAACAATTGGCTCGGTGCTACTAGAGAACACTGGCGGATTCAACAATAGAAAACGGGCTAAGTGATCAGTAGGGGGAGGTGGTGGGTTGTTGTTGTTGTTGCCTTGATTCTGGTTCTGAACTAATATCTGCATCAAGGCATTCTGTTGCTGGATCAACTGAGTGAGCTCTAGTGGGAAGGCAAATCCATTGTCACGTCTCGGAGGCATCTGATGGGTTAGAAGGGGTGAGAAAACAGAATAGAATGAGGTCTAAGAGAGATTCACTACCCATAATGCTCATGAGACAAACACAATGAATTTCACTTCAATCAATAGCACACAAGATCACACAAAGCGGTCTAACCTATGATTACAACTCGATTCGTTGCTAACTACTTGGAGGGAAATACTACTAATTACAATGGTGGTCGTCTAGAAATTTTCATCAGATGAAGACTCCATGTCATCTGCTCCAGCTTCGTCTTCATAATCATCGTCACTATCAGGGTCGGAGTCGGTGTCATCGAAGAAGATGTAGTCTTCTGGGTGGTTGTCCTATTTTGGCGCAGGGCCTCCCATGAATATTCCTAGTTTCTTCCTCGTGTCTTAATTTTTTCTCAAGTAGTACAACAATCTCTTCCTCGTATCCATCACATGTAGACTTGAGTTCCTCCTCCAGCTTGTTGTTTCTCCTCACCAGTTTCTTGATCTTCTTCATGTGGATAGTTTGTTGATTCTCATGTCGACGAATATGATCTCCCATCTCTTGAATGTAAGCTGCAATTGATCCATCCCTCCTGGTACAAATCATCTCCCATTTGTCATCTCGGCGGCCACATATCTGGTAAATGGTATTTTCCAGCTCCTTGTGATACACCTCACATATGCGTCCAAAGGTGATATTGTCGGTGTTCTGGGAATGGGGGTCCAAAGACTTGCCTGCCTGCGGCCTGCGGCGTGGCTCAAGTGGGGGCCCAGTGCGGCCCAGCTTCATTAGCTCAAGCTCAAGACCCTCGTGAGGGGCCATGTCTCGCGGGGCGGACGACAGGAAGCTTCCTCAGGAGCAGCCTCCTCAGGCAGGCTCGCGAGGAGGCGGAAAGATCAAGGCAGGGTACCTCACGAGGAGCCCGTGACGCAAGCCATGACGATCGAGGCTAGGCGAGCGCTGGCCTATGCAGTGTCCTTGTTTCCCCTTCGGTGCAAAGGGGGCAAGCACAAGCCAAGGCATCAGGCAGAGGTTACCGTTTCGGTGCAACAAGACCAAGACCAGCAGAACGGCAGGATGGAGGTCATCGTGGAGCCCAGGATGACATCATCGTCAGAGCCTTTGGCAGCCGAAGACCAACTTTAGTCAGGATAAGTGTACTAGATGTTCCCCTTCAAAATGGCCAATTTTTGGCGCCCTTCCCGCTCATTATTTGGGAAGAGGCCCAGGGCCTCCCTCTATAAATAGGACTAGCCACCACAGCGTAGAGGCATCTAGAGAACAGATCGGTCAGAGAGAGAGAGAGAGAGAAGCGACTGAGCTCACCCAAGCAGTTCATCACACCAGCTCAAGAACAACCCCTCGCGAGGCTGTTCCCCCTTTGTATTGTTCATCATTATCCCCTGAGGCAATCCACCACACCACACACTGGAGTAGGGTATTACACCACAATGGTGGCCTGAACCAGTATAAATCTGGTGTCCCTTGTGTGTTCTTCTTTCTGGCCTAGATCCTTTGCGAGAATTCAAGACATGAGCTGGTAGGGGAAACATCTTCGTGCGCACCCCAGTGTTCGAACCTCAAGGGTCTGCCGGAACCCGAAATCCGAAATTTGGCGCGCCAGGTAGGGGTGCGCCGGTATCTTTCTTCCGATAGTCGCGTGTGATCTTCCTCCACGTCTATGGCTGACGCTCGCCGAGCTCGCGCCGAGCGTCGGGCTGCTCTCGCCACCCGCGTCGCCCAGCCGGCGCCCGTCGGCGAACGCCCTCGTTGTTCCCTATTCCCTGCCGCCAACGCCGCCACTGTCCCGGTGGGGAACAAGCAGCAGGCCTCATCCCTACATCCTTCGATGCGGCGTGAAGGCCGCACCGCCACCCCGTCACTGACCCCAGCCGGTTCGTCGTCCCACACCCATCACGCCCCACGGACGCGCACGCTGCGCTGCTCCTGGTGTGTGAGCTCCTGCACTACCGTCCTGTCGACGACCTCTACGAGGACTGGCTTGCCCGCATCCCTGAGCTCGTCAGCGCTGCAGGGGGCTCCCCTGCACCGTCCCTCTCGCTAACTCGTCCTCCATCCTGCGCAGGAGGCAAGGATCAGGAGGTGCCTCCGCCACCTCCTCCCCAAGAAGGCACCCTGGCCCCAAGGCGTGCGACACCAGGACGAGACCCTCCGCGTCCGGCGCCTACGCGACAAGAAAGGAGCTGCCAAGAGATCCCTCGTCCCCAAGAAGGTGCTCGCGTGCTCCCAGCACCAGAGCACCATGACCGCATCCCTGCATGGCCACGTCAAGACCCCGCGCTGCTCCAGGAAGCGGTGTGCGGGAACCTCGAGGACCAAGCCCCGCATCAGCAGGGAGCTCTGGTGGCCACCGCAGGCTGCCGCGCCTTCACCTCCGAGCTGCGTAGCATCGCATGGCCCAGCAAGATCAAGCCGGACCTGTCTCCTCGCTACGACGGCACTGCCGACCCCGCGGAGTTCCTCCAGCTCTACGAGCTAGGCATCGAAGCCGCCAACAGGGACAAAAAGCCTCATCTTCTGCTGCCACATAGTCCTCATCCTCTGAGTCTGAGGTTCTCTTCCTTCTAGCTCTTGTGGCTGCTTTGGGCAAATTTCTTGGAGTGCTTCTGCTCCCTTCATCTGAAGTGCTTGAGGGACTAGTGCCCTCACTCATGTGAATCTGCTCTTCTTCCCTGTTTTGACTGTCACTTTGGTCTGACATGCTGCAAAACACTGACTGCTGATCCTGTGAATAGTTATAGTTGAGATAGAGTGGATGAGCATCACAAAATGCAGAGATTTTTGCAAAAAATGATTTAAAAACTTAGTTTTAGTTTCCACAGAAAGCATTTCGGATCTACCGATTTTCAAACTCGGTGCTACCGAAGCAGTTTTGGAACCTAAACTAGTGATCTCGGTCAGACCGAGTCACATTTCGGTGGCACCGAGACTGCTAGGGTTTCACAAAGTTCTAAAATTGGTCACACCGATTTGTAATTCTCGGTCAGACCGAGACTTACTAGTGCAATGGCGTTAGCCAAGTCGGTGGGACCGAGTTTTTCAACTCGGTGGGTCCGAGATGGTTTCGGCGGAAACCTAACCCTAAATTTTCGAATCACATCTATTCTAAGGATCACATTGGCTGGATAGGAGTGTTTCAATCGTGGCAAGATGCATTACGAACACAATGTGCTAAGAATCAGATGAGGAAAGCACTATGGTTGAGTTCATACCTTAGTTCAGCGGTGAACTCGCTACGGCGGCAACAGCGGAGAAGAAATCCATTAACAGCGGCGGAGACTAGCGACAGGAGGCGGCTGGCAACGAAGTCGACGATCCGTAGACCTAGTAGGCAGAGTGAGCTATGCGCGGGCGAATGGGTTTGGAGGAATTTCCAAATTTTTGCCCGTGTCTATATATAGCCCGACACTGTCGGTGTGACCGAGTTGAACAACTCGGTGGCACCGAGATGCATAACTGTTAACAGTTACAGCAACTCAGTGTGACCGAAAAGTTCATATCGGTTGCACCGAGATTGAAAACCTAGATCGACTTAATGATCTCGGTTGGACCGAAATGGAGGAATCGGTCAGACCGAGAATCACAAAGAAGTTTTGGAAGTTTAAGTCTATGACGAATCGGGGACTCCAAGTGCTCCTCACACAGAGTGGTTCGAATCTGACTTGATCAAATTTTGTGATGTAGCATGAATAGAGTTTGAGACGAGAAAAGCATAGATAGCTAGAGAAGGTTCTTAGGCATTCTTGTCCATCCACTTGGCCAAACAAAAAGGAAACCAATCAATCAAAACAACAAGTGGATGTCCTTGAATGAGTAAAATATGCAATCAACATGCTCACACAATAAAGTTACAAATGAAATATGTGGCAAAGCATGCACAACCAATTCTAGCATCTATCAAACAATTGGAGATGACTAGGTCATCTATATATGAGTATATTGACTTAGGAGTCAAATGAGAACATTTGATCATAGGTCATACTCATCGTTTAAGCTCAAGTGGGGTTACCACTTTTACATAATGCATTGATGTGTTCACACCATTAGAGTTGCTTTGACTCAATTATAAGAGTTAAGCTCCCCCTAGATGTGAGATCCCCCCTTAGAGGGATGAACTAACCTTGGGTTTTGTCGATGACGACTTCATGTAGGTGTTGAAGATGTGGATGCTCAAAGTTGATGTAGATCTTTTGGAGCAATCCTTTGGAGTGAGTTGTACTTTCAATACCTACACAGGTTAGTCCCACAAGGAACAAAATAGGAATATCCATAGACATAGAGTGATGCACACACAAGATGATGTCCATGAAATCATTTGGTTACCTTGTCCCTTGCCTTACCAACATGAGGGTTTGTTACTCCTTGAACTAGTGCAAAATGTGGAAGTTGATTGCACTTGTTCTTGCCATAAAGATATGAGTGAAGAATGTTGGCAGAGTCACCCTCAAGAACTCTCTAGTTCTTCTTCTTCGGGATCCACGTCATCTTGATGGGAATCCTTGGAGTTGTAGTTGTACTTTATGAAGTAGAACTTGACGTAGTCTTGGGAACCCACTTGACCAAGGCCTTAGGTGCTTCTTCAAATGCATCAATCTCCTCTTGAAGATTGCCTTTGCCTTTATGGTCTTGTGGTGGAAGATCATCTTGAGATTGTGTTCCCTTGAAAGAAGTAGGACCATACTTCTCTTGTTGAGGAACAAACTTCGTCTTGGGGTATTGATCTTCTTCCCACTCAACTCCATTGGCATTGAACTTTCGTTCAAAACCAACACCTTCATTCTTCCGGTGCCTTCCTTGCTTGCGTACAATTTCCTCGAATTGCTTACTCCTGACAAGGCTCTTGTATACACCTTTCTCTATAATTCCCTTCAATAAGCTATTTTCTTGCTCAAGTGTAACTTGGCTAAGAGAATCATTAGTGGAATCAAGAGAACTACTAGAAGCAACAATATTGGATTTAGCATAGTTATTGTTACTACTAGATGAAGAATCTTTCTTCTTCTTGTTACTAGACTTGACTTGAGGCATGTAAGTAGATAAGAGTAAATGCTTGGCAATATAATAAGAACTTTTCTTGCGAAGATCATCATTGATTGCCTTTAAGAACTCATGCTCTTGCTCAAGATTGAGCTTTTCAAAGCGTAACTTCTCATGAGCCCTTAAAATTTCTCGATGATTTTCGAAGATAGTTTCATTAGCTAACTTAAGAGTGTTTAGTTCTTGAGTTAGAAGCTCAATCTCCTCCTTATCATTGTCATTTGTTTTATCTTGTTTAGCATGATTAATTGATGTTTCATCATAGTATTCATCACTAGAGTTGTCAATAAGTAAATCATCATCACCTAGCAAGTCATCTTCCTCACTATTGAAATCAACATACTCAGGATGTGTTACCTTTGGACCTTTGGCCATGAAGCATCTTCCAATTCCTTCATTTGGTGAGTCAAATATGTCGTAGGAGTTGGTTGACACAAGTGCTAGACCGGCAACACCTTCATCTTGAGTATGTTCAGAGTCGGAGTGATAGCTTCTCTCGGAGTGATGTTTAGATTCGGAACCAGATACCCATTCACCAACATGATCTTGATGTCTTCGTTTTGTGTAGCTCTTTGATGACTTGTCCTTCCTTTCTGAATCTTTGCTTCTCCGTGAGGGTCTTCGTTCATAACGATCATCTCTACTCCTTCTCTCTCTTGGTGGTGATTCTTCTCTTCTACTTCTTGTTTTTGGAGAATCTTCTCTTCTTTTGTAGGATGTCGTACACTCATTGGAATAGTGTCCGGGTCTCCCACAATTGTAGCAGTTGCGCTCTCGACTGGAAGATCTTTTGTCATTGTAGGACGTTGACTTAGAGCTTCTTTCTTTGCTTCTACTCTTGTAGAATTTGTTGAAATTTTTCACCATTAAGCTCAATTCTTCATTGAAGGTTTGTTTCTCACTTGATGATGTGGGGGCTTCACATGAGGCTTTGTAAGCACCACTTGACTTGTTGTGAAGTTCCTCCTTATCCTTGAGTGACATCTCATGAGCAACAATTCTACCAATGAACTCCGTTGGCTTGAGATTATTGTAATTGGGCATCATTTGAATCAATGTGCACACGGTATCATATTTTCCATCCAATGCTCTTAGGATCTTCTTGAGGATGAATCTGTCGGTCATCTCTTCACTCCCTAAGCCGGCAATCTCATTTGTGATAAGAGCAAGCCTAGAGTACATTTCAGCGACACCTTCACCATCCTTCATTTTGAACTTGTCAAGCTGACTTTGGAGCACATCCAACTTGGATTCCTTGACGAAGTTGGTACCTTCATGCATATCAATCTAAGTGACCCAAATTTCCTTTGCATTCTCAAGACGGATGATTTTGTTGAATTCTTCAGGGCACAATCCGTTGAAGATGATATCACAAGCTTGAGCGTTGTATTGCAGCATCTTCAATTCTTCCGCATTAGCTTCACGGTTTGGCTCTCTCCCATCAAATAAGTCACCTTGCAAGCCAATACAAATAATAGCCCAAACGGCGGGGTTATGTCCGAGAATATGCATTTTCATCTTATGCTTCCAACTAGCAAAATTAATTCCATCAAAGTAAGGACCTCTACGGTGATAATTTCCCTCGCTAGACGCCGTACTCTCCTAGGTTGTGAAACCAAGGCCATGACCACCAAAAGCTATGTAAATCAAAGCAAATGGAGACCAAGGCTCTGATACCACTTGGGACCTTGAAGTATGTCTAGAGGGGGGTGGTGATTAGACTACTTGACCAATAAAAAACTTAACCTTTTCCCAATTTTAGAGTTTGACAGATTTTAGCAACTTTGGACAAGTCAAGCAATCATCACACAAATCAAGCAAGCATGCAAAGAGTATATAGGCAGCGGAAATTAAAGCATGTAGCTTGCAAGAAAGTAAAGGGAAGGGTTTGGAGGATTCAAACGTAGTTGGAGACACGGATGTTTTTGGCGTGGTTCCGATAGGTGGTGCTATCCTACATCGACGTTGATGGAGACTTCAACCCACGAAGGGTAACGGTTGCGCGAGTCCACGGAGGGCTCCACCCAAGAAGGGTCCACGAAGAAGCAACCTTGTCTATCCCACCATGGTCGTCGCCCACGAAGGACTTGCCTCACTAGCGGTAGATCTTCACGAAGTAGGCGATCTCCTTGCCCTTACAAACTCCTTGGTTCAACTCCACAATCTTTGTCGGAGGCTCCCAAGTGACACCTAGCCAATCTAGGAGACACCACTCTCCAAGAAGTAACAAATGGTGCATTGATGATGAACTCCTTGCTCTTGTGCTTCAAATGATAGTCTCCCCAACAATCAACTCTCTCTCATAGGATTTGGATCTGGTGGAAAGAAGATTTGAGTGGAAAGCAACTTGGGGAAGGCTAGAGATCAAGATTCATATGGTAGGAATGGAATATCTTGGCCTCAACACATGAGTAGGTAGTTCTCTCTCAGAACTGGTAAGTTGGAAGTGTAGGTTTGTTCTGATGGCTCTCTCCACAAATTAAGAGGAGGTGGAGGGGTATATATAGCCTCCACACAAAATCTAACCGTTACACACAATTTACCAATCTCGGTGGGACCGAATCAACAAACTCGGTCAGACCGATTTGATAAACCTAGTGACCGTTAGGAATTTCGGTGGGACCGAAATGCAACTCGGTAGGACCGATATGGTTAGGGTTAGGGCATAACGTAATCTCGGTGAGACCGATTACACAAACTCGGTAGGACCAATTTTGGTAATTAGCTAACCAGAGAGTTGGTCAGGTAAACTCGGTGGGACCGATTTGTTCTTTTCGGTGAGACCGAAATGTTACAAAAGGGAAACAGAGAGTTTACATTGCAATCTCGGTGGGACCGATCGCTCACTTCGGTTAGACCGAAACGTTACGAAGGGAAACAGAGAGATTACAATCCCATCTCGGTGAGACCGAGATCCCTATCGGTGAGACCGATTTGCCTAGGGTTTGTGGCAGTGGCTATGACATTTGAACTCGGTGGCGCCAGATAGAAAGAATCGGTGTGACCGATTTTGGCTTTAGGTTTAGGTCATATGTGGATGTGAGAAAGTAGTTGAGGGTTTTGGAGCATATCACTAAGCACATGAAGCAAGAGGCTCATTAAGCAACACCTCATCCCTCCTTGATAGTATTGGCCTGTCGTATAGACTCAATGTGATCTTGGATCACTAAAATATAAAATGAAGAGTCTTGAGCTTTTGAGCTTGAGCCAATCCTTTGTCCTTGATATTTTGAGGAATACACTTTCATCATCCATGCCATGCCATTCATTGAGCTTTCCTAAAATATTTGTCTTGGAATAGCATTAGCTCAATGAGCTATATGTTGTTATGAATTACCAAAACCACCTAGGGATAGTTGCACTTTCAGTCTTCATTCCTTCTTGGCGGCGGTGGCAGAGGAGGGAGGCCGGCGTTGCCTTGAGGGCAGTCCTCACGAGGCTGATCCCTCCAACCTCCCTCGCGAGGCTGGTCCTGCCAGCGGTCCTCGCAAGGTCACTCGCGCCACCCTTGGCGAGGGCCTCGGTCTTCCCATCGTCCTCCACCTCTTCCTCCTCCTCGGCCATAGCCCCGGTCGTTGCGGTCGGGATGTCGGCCGGTACCCCCATCTCGCACGGACCTGAGATCTTGACATTCATTGGTGTTGTGGGTGTGGAGGTCGTGGTACACATAGTACCGACTGCCCTTGGATTACTCAGGCTGATCCCTACCTCGCTTGTTGTCTGGCTCTGCTGGGAGCACAACAGCCCCCTTGCGCTTCACGTCCTTGACCTTGCGCTTCTTCTCTTCTGGGTGGGCAACCGGAAGCTCGAGGAGGGAGAGGTGCCCTTCCTCAGCCCTTGCGCACTTGGTCGCCAAGTTGAACAGCTCCAGTGATGTGCACAGGTCTTCATGGATTGCTAGCTCCTCCTTCATCTTGATGTCACGCACGGCGTCGGAGAAGGCTGAGATGATGGCCTCCTCAGTCACCCTGGGGATCTTGAGGCGAGTGTTTTTGAAGCGCTGGATGTACTTCTGCAGGGTC
Source organism: Triticum dicoccoides (assembly GCF_002162155.2). Lineage (NCBI taxonomy): Eukaryota > Viridiplantae > Streptophyta > Magnoliopsida > Poales > Poaceae > Triticum > Triticum dicoccoides. Next base: position 318,560,664 of record NC_041385.1, on the reverse strand, counting down.
TCTCCTGGCTGTTGCTTGATGCGGCGCAGGTCACTCATAGCTGGGGGCCGGTCGCGAGTGCCTTGGAAGTTGGCGATGAAGCGGGTGCGCATCTCGTCCCAGGAGGAGATCATGCCAGGAGCCAGGTTCAGGAGCCAGGTGCGGGCACCGTCCTTGAGCGCCATGGGAAACCAATTCTCCATGACCTTTTCGTCCCCGTTGGCGGCTTCGATGCCCAGCTCGTAGAGCTGGAGGAACTCCGCGGGGTCGGCAGTTCCGTCGTAGCGAGGAGGCAGGTCCGACTTGAACTTGCCGGGCCATGCGACGCTACGCAGCTCGGCGGTGAAAGCGCGACAGCCTACAGTGGCAACCGGAGCTCTTTGCTGATGCGGGGCTTGTTCCTGGGGATTCCCGCACACCGCTGCCTAGAGCAGCGCGGTGTCTTGACGTGGCGGTGCAGGGATGCGATCACGACGCTCTGGTGCTGGGAGCACGCGAGCACCTTCTTGGGGACGAGGGATCTCTTGGCAGCTCCTTTCTTGTCGTGCAGGCACCGGACGCGGAGGGTCTCGTCCTGGGGCCGCGCGCCTTGGGTACCAGGGCGCCTTCTTGGGGAGGAGGCGGCGAAGGCATCTCCTGATCCTCGCCTCCTGCGCAGGATAGAGGACGAGGCAGCGAGAGGGAAAGCGCAGGGGAGCCCCCTGCGACGCTGACGAGCTCGGTGATGCGGGCGAGCCAGTCCTCGTAGAGCTCGTCGATGGGACGGTAGTGCAGGAGCTCACGCGCCAGGAGCAGCGCGGCGTGCGCGTCTGTGGGGGCGCGACGGGCGTGGGACAACGAACCGGCTGGGGTCAGCGACGGGGTGGCGGTGCGACCATCGCGTCGCACCGAAGGATGTAGGGACGAGGCCTGCTGCTCGTTCCCCACCGGGCCGGTCGCGGCGTTGGCTGAAGGCGACGGGGAACGATGAGGGCGACCACCGACGGGCGCTGTCTGGGCGACGCGGGTGGCGAGAGCAGCCCGACGCTCGGTGCAAGCTCGGCGAGCGTCATCCATGGACACGGCGTAAGATCATACGCGACTAGCAGAAGAGAGATTCTGGAGCACCCCTACCCGGCACGCCAAATGTCGGATTTTGGGTTCCGGCAGACCCTTGAGGTTCGAACACTGGGGTGCGCATGAAGATCTTTCCCCTACCAGCTCACGTCTCGAAGTCTCGCAAAGGATCTAGGCTAGAAAGAAGAACACACAAGGGACACGAGATTTATACTGGTTCAGGACACCATTGTGGTGTAATACCCTACTCCAGTGTGTGGTGTGGTGGATTGCCTCAGGGGCTGACGATGAACAATACAAAGGGAGAACAACCTCGCGAGGGGCTGTTCTTGAGCTAGTGCGATGAACTGCTTGGGTGAGTTCAGTCGCCTCTCTCTAGTCTATCCGTCTTCTTGAGATAGATGCTCCATGCCTCTACTTTGTGCTGGCTAGTCCTATTTATAGAGCGAAGCCCTGGGCCTCTTCCCAAATAATGAGCGGGAAGGGCGCAAACAATTGGCCATTTTCAAGGGGCACATCTAGTACACTTATCCTGACTAAAGTCGGTCTTCGGCTGCCAAAGGCTCTAACGATGACGCCGTCCTAGGCTCCACGATGACCTCCATCCTGCCGTTCTGCTGGTCTTGGTCTTGTTGCACCGAAACGGTAACCTTTGCCTGATGCCTTGGCCTGTGCTTACCCCCTTTGCATCAAAGGGGAAACAAGGACACTGCGCAGGCCGGCGCCCGCCTGGCGCCCGCCTGGTCTCGATTGTCATGGCTTGCGTCACGGGCTCCTCGCTTGGTACGCTACCTTGATCTCTCCTCCTCCTCGCGAGCCTGCCTGATGAGGCTGCTCCTAAGGAAGCTTCCAGTCATCCGCCCCGCGAGGCTTGGCCCCTCGCGAGGGTCTTGAGCTTGAGCTGGTGAAGCTAGGCTGCATTGGGCCCCCACTTGAGCCACGCTGCAGGCCGCAGGCAGGCAAGTCTGGGGACCCCCGTTCCCAGAACGCCGATAGTGTCCCTTGTGTGTTCTTCTTTCTAGCCTAGATCCTTTGCGAGACTTCAAGACATGAGCTGGTAGGGGAAAGATCTTCGTGCGCACCCGAGTGTTCGAACCTCAAGGGTCTGTCGGAACCCGAAATCCGACAGATATGTGAGGCCATGGTCTTTCCTATACTCCGGCTTGGTGCATCCTGGTAGAAATCAATAGGCTTCGTTGTTGGCGCAAATGTCCTCCCAGGTACCCAGACTTTGATCTTCCAGCGTTCCTCTTCTGGAACCGATGTAGAGAAAGTCCCCGTGAAGCTTGGTAATCCGATGTTCAGATAGTTAGTGACTTCCTTCAAGTGCTTTCCGAAAGGGGTGTCATCATCCGGCTGAGTGAACTTGTTCCTGGGATCCGCCATCTATAGAGTAGAAAGAGAGGAGAATTAGAAATGAGTAGAGAAGAGAAATCTTGTGTCTCATTCTAGTGGTCGCGTACGACAGTCAATGTGTGATCTTATACCATCTTGTAGCAACCAGACCTCAAACAGTCAAGTCTCTGTGTATCAGTGTCATCCCTGGATCGGTAATGCTAACACACACAATACTCGAGGAACTATAACAGAGTTTCAATCACACACTTATTACATCGAGTCCTCATAAAGAGTTACACAAAAATATCATGGCTGAAGGCCATCTAAACTAGATAACTACGGAAGCTTCAAAGGTAAATGAGTCCATCAACTCCAACGGCATAGCTGAGCGTAAAACAACGACCTATCGCACCTTATTCATCGTCTAAGTAGTTCATACGTCCATTTTGCATCATGCTTTGATATTGATATTTATTGCATTATGGGCTGTTATTACACATTATGTCACAATATCTCTCTTATTTTACAAGGTTTACATGAAGAGGGAGAATGCTGGCAGCTGGAATTCTGGGCTGGAAAAGGAGCAAATATTAGAGACCTATTCTGCACAACTCCAAAAGTCCTGAAACTTCAGGGAGGCATGTTTTGGAATTAATAAAAAACACTGGCGAAAGAATCAACCAGAGGGGGCCCACACCCTGGCCACGAGGGTGGGGGCGCGCCCTAACCCCCTAGGCGCGCCCCCCTATCTTGTGGGTTCCCTGGCAGGCCTCCGGGGCCCATCTTTTGCTATATGAAGTCTTTCGCCCTGGAAAAAATCTGAAGGAAGCTTTCGGGATGAAGCGCCGCCGTCTCGAGGCGGAACCTTGGCGGAACCAATCTAGGGCTCCGGCGGAGCTGTTCTGCCGGGGAAACATCCCTCCGGGATGGGGAAATCGTCACCATCGTCATCACCATTGATCCTCTCATTGGGAGGGGGGTCAATCTCCATCAACATCTTCACCAGCACCATCTCTTCTCAAACCCTTGTTCATCTCTTGTATCCGATCTTTGTCTCAAAACCTCAGATTGGTACCTGTGGGTTGCTAGTAGTGTTGATTATTCCTTGTAGTTGATGCTAGTTGGTTTATTCGGTGGAATATTGTATGTTCAGATCCTTAATGCATATTAATACCCCTCTGATTATGAACATGAATATGATTTGTGAGTAGTTACGTTTGTTCCTAATGACATGGGAGATGTCTTGCTATAGGTAGTCATGTGAATTTGGTATTCGTTCGATATTTTGATAAGATCTATGTTGTCTTTCCTCTAGTGGTGTTATGTGAACGTCGACTACATGACACTTCACCATTATTTGGTCCTAGGGGAAGTAATAAGTAGATGATGGGTTGCTAGAGTGCCAGAAGCTTAAACCCTAGTTTATGCGTTGCTTCGTAAGGGGCTGATTTGGATCCATATGTTTCATGCTATGGTTAGGTTTACCTTAATTCTTCTTTTGTAGTTGCAGATGCTTGCGAGAGTAGTTAATCGTAATTGGGATGCTTGTCCAAGGAAGGGAAGCACCCAAGCACCGGTACACCCACATATCAAATTATCAAAGTAACGAACGCGAATCATATGAGCATGATGAAAACTAGCTTGACGATAATTCCCATGTGTCCTCGGGGGCGTTTTCCTTTATATAAGAGTTTGTCCAGGCTTGTCCTTTGCTACAAAAAGGATTGGGCCACGTTGCTGCACCTTGTTTACTTTTGTTGCTTGTTACCTGTTACAAACTCTTTGTTCGGCGTCGTTGCCGGGGAGTGAAGCGCCTTTGGTAAGTGGAAATTGGTAAGCAAAAATTTATATAGTATGCTGAAATTTACTGTCACTTGTTAGTATGGAAAGTAATCCTTTGAGGGGCTTGTTCGGGGTATCTTCACCCCGACCAATAGAGCAAAGAGTTGCTCCTCAACCTACTGAATCTATTGAAAATGTTTACTTTGAAATTCCTTCGGGTATAATAGAGAAACTGCTAGCTAATCCCTATACAAGAGATGGAACATTGCATCCCGATTTGCACCTAATCTATGTGGATGAAGTTTGTGGATTATTTCAGCTTGCAGGTATGCCCGAGGGTTGTATCAAGAAGAAGGTCTTCCCTTTATCTTTGAAGGGAGAGGCATTGGCATGGTTTAGGCTATGTGAAGATATGGGATCATGGAACTACAACCGATTGAAATTGGAATTTCATCAGAAGTTTTATCCTATGCATCAGGTTTATCATGATCGTAGTTATATTATATAATTTTTGGCCTCGCGAAGGAGAAAGCATCACTCAAGCTTGGGGGAGGCTTAAGTCAATATTATAATCATGCCCCAATCATGATCTCTCAAGCTTGGGGGACAGCTATGCCTAGTTCAATGCTCAGGAGATTCATCCGGGTTCTTTAAACCGCCTTCATACTAGCCGTGACTTTGAAGCCGGCTTAGTCAACCTCATGAAGGAGCGCTTTGAGGTAAGCACTAACAAGATCTTCTCATATAAGTATGTATCTGTTAGCCACCAAGTCTACTGAATATGAAAGAATTGAATATGTTGTAGACTTAGATAACCTTTTTGATCTTGTAACTATACCTTGGCAATTTGTAACTGCTAAATCACAACGAGTAGCCCCCAAGGGCCGGCTTAAAATTGGAAAATTAATCCGAGACTTCAAACTGTAGTGCTAAAATCCACATATGTAGCCCCCAAGGGCCGGCTTAAGCTGCATAGCTAAGCTGGGACTTACAATCATATTTATGAGCAAATCCAAATATGTAGCCCCCATGAGCCAGCTGTAATTGAAGAATTTTTGTCGGGTCATGATAAATTTAAAAAAGAGCAATGTGCATTAGCCCCCAAGTGCCAAGTAAAATACTTGTATTATGCTTGGGACTTCAAAGAAAATGATTATAATGCTACCTGTCTCTGTAAACTGCAGGCTGAATTAAACATGAAGGAGTCCCAAATCACTGATTTGCGGCAGAACATCAAATCCCAACAATCACAGACCACAAATGCCAAGGCAGAGCTCAAAAATGCCTTACAGGCAACTAAAAAATTGAAAAGGGATTTCAACGCTGAGAGAGCCAGTTGGGACACAGAGAAGGCGCTCTATTGAAAAGAGCTGAAGATGCTGAGGCTGCTCTTAGGCCAGTGACTGATGAGTTATCCGGCTTAAAGCACTAGATTAGTAGCATGACAACCGCCATCTTTGGTAAGTAATATTGTACCTCAATCTTTCACGAGCAATGTATATCATTCATTAGCCGGCTTACCAATATATTTGCTGATGCAGGCTCCAGAAGTTCCAAGCTAGGTCCAGACATGCGCGTAAAGCTTAAAGCTGCATATACCCTTGTGGAGAAGCTGTACACCGGCGCTCAACGGGCTATTTCTGCAGTCTCTCATAAGAAACCACCTTCACTCATCAAGGAAGTGATGGAAAAAATGTATGTGTTGCCGCAAAGAGTTGAAGAACTGAAGCGATCAGCGCCAAAGCCGGTGCCATCACTGCGCTGAGCAGGACCAAGGCATGGCAAGTAGAACTTAACCCGGAAGAATTGGCCATGGGTTGCCCGCGCTTGAAAGAAGACGGTTCTCCCTTCGATGCAGCGGACTTCACCAAGTGCGTAAAAGAAATGATGTCGGCGTTCTAGGAACGGGGGTCCCCAGACTTGCCTGCCTACGGCGTGGCTCAAGTGGGGGCCCAATGCAGCCCAGCTTCATCAGCTCAAGCTCAAGACCCTCGCGAGGCGCCATGCCTCGCGGGGCGGATCACATGAAGCTTTCTCAGGAGCAGCCTCCTCAGGCAGGCTCACGAGGAGGCGGAGAGATCAAGGCAGGGCACCTCCCGAGGGGCCCGTGACACAAGCCATGACGATCGAGGCCAGGCGGGCACCGGCCTGCGCAGTGCCCTTGTTTCCCTTTCGGTGCAAAGGGGGCAAGCACAGGCCGAGGCATCAGGCAAAGGTTACCGTTTCGGTGCAACAGAGCGGCGTCATCGTCAGAGCCTTTGGCAGCCGAAGACCAACTTTAGTCAGGATAAGTGTACCAGATTATCCCCTTCAAAATGGCCAATTGTTGGCGCCCTTCCCGCTCATTATTTGGGAAGAGGCCCAGGGCCTCGCTCTATAAATAGGACTAGCCACCATAGGGTAGAGGCATCGAGAAACAGATCGCTCAGAGAGAGAGAGAGAGAAGTGACTGAACTCACCCAAGCAGTTCATCGCACCAGCTCAAGAACAACCCTTTGCGAGGCTGTTCTCCCTTTGTACTGTTTACCATCAGCCCCTGAGGCAATCCACCACACCACACACTGGAGTAGGGTATTACACCACAATGGTGGCCTGAACCAGTATAAATCTCGTGTCCCTTGTGTGGTCATCTTGCTTGCTTAGATCCCTGCGAGACTTCGAGACGTGAGACGGTAGGGGAGAGATCTTCGTGTGCACCCCAGTGTTCAAACCTCAAGGGTCTGCCAGAACCCGAAATCCGCCATTTGGCGCGCCAGGTAGGGGTGCGCCGGAATCTTTCTTCCGCTGGCCGTGTCTGATCTTCCGTCGGGTCCATGGCTGACGCTCGCCGAGCTCGCGCCGAGCGTCGGGCTGCTCTCGCCACCCTCGTCACCGATACGGCGCCCATCGGCGGATGCCCCCGTCATTCCCCATCGCCGACTGCCAACGTCGCCACCGGCCCGGCGGGGAACGAGCAGCAAGCCTCATCCCTGCATCTTTCGGTGCGGCGCGATGGCCGCACCGCCACCCCATCACTGACTCCAGCCGGTTCGTCGTCCCACGCCCGTCACGCCCCCACGGACGCGCACACCGTGCTGCTCCTGGCACGTGAGCTCCTGCACTACCGTCCCGTCGACGACCTCTACGAGGACTGGCTCGCCCGCATCACCAAGCTCGTCAACGCCGCAGGGGGCTCCCCCATGTCGTCCCTCTCGCTGCCTCGCCCTCCATCCTGCACAGGAGGCGAGGAGCAGGAGGCGCCTCCACCACCTCCTCCCGAAGAAGGCGCCCTGGCTCCAAGGCGCGCGGCCCCAGGACGAGACCCACCGCGTCCGGCGCCTGCGCGGCAAGAAAGGAGCTGCCAAGAGATCCCTCGCCCCCAAGAAGGTGCTCACGTGCTCCCAGCACCGGTGCGCCATGACCGCATCCCTGCACCGCCACGTCAAGACCCCGCGCTGCTCCAGGCAGCGGTGCGCGGGAACCTCCAGGAGCAAGCCCCACATCAGCAGAGAGCTTCGGTGGCCACTGCAGGCTGTCGCGCTTTCACCTCCGAGCTTCGTAGCGTAACGTGGCCCGGCACGTTTAAGCCGGACCTGCCTCCTCTCTACGACGGCACTGCAGACCCCGCGGAGTTCCTCCAGCTCTATGAGCTGGGCATCAAAACCGCCAACGGAGACGAGAAGGTCATGGCGAATTGGTTTCCCATGGCGCTCAAGGACGGTGCCCACACCTGGCTCCTGAACCTAGCTCCTGGCACGATCTCCTCCTGGGACGAGATGCGCACCCGCTTCATCGCCAACTTCCAAGGTACTTGTGACCGGCCCCCGGCCATGAATGACCTGCCACATCAAGCAACAGCCGGGAGAGACCCTGCAGAAGTACATCCAGCGCTTCAACAACGCCCGCCTCAAGATCCCCAGGGTGAGTGAGGAGGCCATGATCTCAGCCTTCTCTAATGGCATCCGCGACATCAAGATGAAAGAGGAGCTAGTAATCCATGAGGACCTGTGCACATCACTGGAGCTGTTCAACTTGGCGACCAAGTGCACCAGGGCTGAGGAAGGGCGCCTCTCCCTCCTCGAGCTCCCGACTGCCGACCCAGAAGAAAAGAAGCCCAAGGTCAAGGACGTGAAGCACAAGGGGGCTGCTGTGCTCGCAGCAGAGCCAGACACTAAGCGAGCCAGGGATCAGCCTGAGTCATCCAAGGGCAGCTGGTACTGCGTGTACCACGACCTCCACACCCACAACACCAATGAATGTCAAGAGCTCAGGGCCATGCGAGATGGGCGTATCGGCCGGCGCCCTGATCGCAATGACCGGGGCTATGGCCGAGGAGGAGCAAGAGGTGGAGGACAATGGGAAGACCGTGGCCCTCGCCAAGGGTTGCGTGACCGGCCTCACGAGGACCGCTGGTTGGACCAGCCTCGCAAGGGCGGTTGGAGGGATCAGCCTCGTGAGGACCGCCCTCAAGGCAACACAGGCCTCCCTCCTCTGCTGTCGGATCTAGGGTTCCGGCAGACCCTTGAGGTTCGAACACTGGGGTGCGCGCGGAGGTTTCGCCTTCTACATACGTGTTCCTCGCCGAATCGCTAGGATCTAAACTACGAGTAGAACAACACAAGAGACACATGATTTATACTGGTTCAGGCCACCAATGTGGTGTAATACCCTACTCCAGTGTGTGGTGTGGTGGATTGCCTCTTGGGCTGATGATGAGCAATACAAGGAAGAACAGCCCCGCGAGGGTCTGTTCTCGTGGTCTCTCTCTTTTTGCCGGCCGGATGGATCAATCTCTCCACCTTGTGGGTGGCTAGTCCTATTTATAGGCGATGGCCCTGGGCCTCTTCCCAAATATTGAGTGGGAAGGGCGCCAACAATTGGCCAATTTGAAGGGGAACATCTAGTACACTTATCCTGACTAAAGTTGGTCCTCGCCTGTCAAAGGCTCTGGTGGTGACGCCGACTTGGGATCCACGGTGACCTCCATCCTGCCGTTGGACTGGTCTTGGTCTTGTTGCACCGAAATGGATGCCTTTGCTTGATGCTCTCGCCTGCGCTTGCTCCCCTTGCACCAAAGAGGAAAGAAGGACACTGCATGGGTTGGCGCCCGGCTGGCGCCCTTGGTCGTCATGGCTTGCGTCATGGGCACCTCGTGAGGTACCCCGCCTTGAACTCTCCGCCTCCTCATGAGCCAGCCTGACGAGGCCGTGCCTGAGGAAGCTCCTTGTTGTCCGCCCCGCGAGGCTTGGCCCCTCGCGAGGGTCTTGAGCTTGTGCTGATGAAGATGTGCCGTGCTGGGCCCCCTTTGAGCCACGCCGCAGGCCGCAGGCAGGCAAGTCTGGGGACCCCTGTTCCCAGAACGCCGACAGTAGCACCCGGGCCCAAGGCGCGCCCGGGCTTGGCCGAGTAGAGAGGCGAAAGGGCAAGTGCAAAGCGTCGCGGGCCCTAACAGCCTATGGCCTTGGGCACCGCGTGGCGGTTGATTGGACGTGGGCATATCCGCAACCGCACTAGTTGCTCTCTCCAGTTGCAGCTCAGATCCCCTTTCTTGCGCCTCTCCTTCCTTCCTTCGAAATCTCCAGATCTACTCCACCCGCGCGCCCTAGCCAGACATGGCGCCTCGCCAGGTCCTGGCCGGAGCTTGGTACTCATCCGCCCTGGACTCGCCAAACATTTTGGGGGCGAGCTGTAACGCCCCGGATTCGTTGCGCCAGGTGTCTGCCAGTTATTCACCATCGTTGCCTTGTCATTTGCTTGCGTGTTGCATTTTGTCATGTCATCATGTGCATTTCATTTTGCATACGTGTTCGTCTCATGCATCCGAGCCTTTTCCCCGTTGTCCGTTTTGCAATCTGGCGCTCCTATGTCCTCCGACGTTCCCATTTTGTCTCTCGTTGTGAGCGGGTGTTAAACTTTCTCGGAATGGCCCGAGGCTTGCCAAGTGGCCTTGGTATAGCACCGGTAGACCGCCTATCATGTTTCGTGCCATTTGGAGGTCGTTTGGTACTCCAACGGTTAACCGGGTAACCGTAAAGCCCCTCTCTCTTTGCAGCCCAACACCCCTTCCAAACTGGCCCAAAACCCACCTAACTCCCCTCCATGCTCTCGGTCGTTCGATCACGATCGTGTGGGCGAAAACCGCTCCTCATTTGGACTCTCCTAGCTCCGAGAAACTATATATATGCCCTCCCCGTCCAAATTCGCGGATGAAAATCCCCCCGAAACCCTAATTTCCCCTCGCCGCCGCCGAACGCGTCCGCCCAGCGCCGGACACGTCCGTCCCGCTTCCCCCGACCAATCACAACGCGCCACGTCACGCCCGCCGCCACTCTCGCCCAATCCCACCACGCCACCTGGCCTCCCGCGCCCTCCCCGCCGCCACGGCCCGCGGAGCCCATCCGGGGCCCGCACGGGCCCGCTTCGCGCCGCCGCCGCCCGGCCGCCCGGCCCGTCGCCACCGAGCTCCGGCGCCGCCCCAAGAACCGCCGGCACCGCCCGCCGCCTCGCCGGCGCGCCTTGCCGCCTCCGCCGGCATCGGCCTCCTCGCCGTCCCGCCGGCTGTTCGCCGCCGCCTCGCCCCGGTGCACCGCCGTGCCCCCGGAACCGCTTCGCCCGCGCGCCGGCCAGGGCGCCCCGACCCCGCCGGCCCTCCGCCGTCCGCTGCGCCGCCCCTCTGCCTCCACTCCGGCCGCCGGCCGCCGCGTTTCCCTCCGCCCGGTGCCTCCTCCGACCTCCCTCCGGCCGCTCTCCGGCGAGCTCACGCCGCCGCCTCGTCAACCGCCCAGATCCAGATCCTGAGGTTGCTCCCGTTTTCGTCTAAGTCCTGAGGTAGCTCCGTTTCGTCCGTGTAATATGTCAAATTGTTCGTCTCGACGAGTACATCGTTTCATTCCATTGCATCATATTCATTTGAGGTCATCTTGATGCCCGAATCATTGTTGTAAGAGTGCTTCATGATGTTTTCTGCTGTCTGTTAACAGAACGAGCTCATTTATCATTTTTGCCATGATTGATGTGTGCATCCTATGAGGTTGATGTCTTCCTGTGTTTTGAGCTATGCTATGTCTTCTTTACAGAGGTGATTACCATGTATTTTTGTGATCAATGTGGTGACTAGTACAAGCATGCGAACTAGGCATCGTGATGTTGCTGATTTTAGTTCCTGTTCTGCTGTTATTTTGATGCCATGTAAACTTGATGCTACAGAGAGATCCATGCATATTTAGAGATACTTCAGTAAGGGTGTTTTGAACATATGGTTATTGTCTATCCATTCATGCCTCTGGTTGTAATTATGGAGTAGTCTAGCATGTCAATTTCGTGCTCTACTTTTGCTTCAAAATGTTTCCTGGCAGATTGTTTACATGTTATTCAATTTGGCCAAGCTTGTTGTAGTTGATCCTTGCATGCTATGGACTTGTTCTTGACTTGGTTTGTTTCACAAACATGTCTTCTTGATGATGCTATGATTATCTTGTCATGCAATGACTTGTGGTGAGTGAATCGAGCTTGTTAAGTAGTGTAATTGATGTTGCTGTTTTGTTAGGCTGAATCTGTTATTTCGTGATGCTATATAAACATGTTGCTACAAATCATTCTATGCATAATCTGGAGATGTCCCCTAAATATGTTTTGATCTACATGTCATCCTCTAACCATACATGCCCCTGGATGCAATTATAGCTTGTTGTAGCTTGTTGTAAACTTGCTCCAAAGTTGCTTCATAATGTTGCTGTTAGCCTGTTAACATTAAGTTCAGTTGTTGCCATGCGTTTACCTAGTGTTCCATGCACCCTATGAACTTGCTCTTGCCATGCTTAGCTTCACAAATTTGTCTTCTTACTGTTGGGTGCCTTGCCATGCCATGTTTTGCTCTGTAGTGAGTTGCACAAGCTCATCTACATGCCTTCATAATTATGTTCCTTCCATGTATGAATCTGTAATATAACTTGCTATGTTTACATGGGTGCCATCATATTTTCTGATCATTTTTGGCTCATGGTTAGTAAAGGACTTCTGATCTATGTATTTAGTAGATTCATGCCATGCCTTTCTTTGCCATGATAAGTTCCTGTAACATGTTGTTTGATAGCTCTAAACATTGCATCGTGATGTTATTTTCTGCAAAGTCTGAAATTGTTATAACTTGCAATCTTACCATGTGTGTTTGAGCATGTTCTAGTGATTTCTAGAGATAGCTCAGTGCTCATGTTTTGTAATGCTTTACCTGTACATCATGCCCATGTCTTTTGCTTTGTTGTTGTGGTACTGTAGCATGTTGTTTTGATGCTTGAAATATGCCTAGTTGCTGTTTTGGACAGCTTGTTGAACCGTTGCTCCGTTTTGAGTGTGCTCTATATGAAACTTGCTATGTGTTTGTTGAACCGTTGCTCCGTTTTGAGTGTGCTCTATATGAAACTTGCTTGATTTTGCATGTAGCTTCATATTATCATGTTGCATCCTTTTTTTGAGGTGTTTGCTTGATGTTTGGGTGCATTTTGCATGAATGCCATGTTTAACTTGTTTTGCTCATATCTTCTAGGCCGTAGCTCCGAACTAAATGAACTTTCTATGTAACTTGACTAGAATCTCGTGTAGATCATCTTTGTGCATCTTAACTTGCGTTTAACAACTTGAACATAAGGTTTATTCAGATCTGGACCAATTTCGAAATATGCATATGAGGATTTACCGAAATTGTTATATGTAGTTCCCGGCCTCATTTAAACTTGCCTTGATGTGTTGCTCTTGTTTGCATCATCTCTTGCCATGAGTAGTTTCATGTAGCTTTGTCATGCATCATGCTCTGTTGTGCATCATGTAATGTTCATGTGTGGTGTGTTTACCTTGTTGTGTGATTCTTCTTGTTAGTTCCTGTTTCGTTGCGATCGTGAGGATTCGTTCGTCTACGCTTGGTTCGTCTTCGTGGCTTCATCCGTTCGTCTTCTTCATGGACTCGTTCTTCTTCCTAGCGGGATTTCAGGCAAGATGACCGCTACCCTGGATCTCACTACTATCATTGCTATGCCAGTTGCTTCGTTCTATCGCTATGCTGCGCTACCTATTACCTGTTTATCAAGCCATCCCAAATTGTCATGAACCTCTAACCTTTGACACCTTTCCTATGCAAACCGTTGTTTGGCTATGTTACCGCTTTGCTCAGACCCTCTTATAGCGTTGTTAGCTGCAGGTGAAGTTGAAGATTGCTCCATGGCGGACAAGATTTTGTTTGGGATATCACAATATGTCTTATATTATTAATGCATCTATATACTTTGTAAAGGGTGGAAGACTCGGCCTTTTGCCTGGTGTTTTGTTCCACTCTTGCCGCCCTAGTTTCCATCATACCGGTGTTATCTTACCAGATTTTGCGTTCCTTACGCGGTCGGGTGATTTATGGGACCCCCTTGACAGTTCGCTTTGAATAAAACTCCTCCAGCAAGGCCCAACCTTGGTTTTACCATTTGCCTCACCACCACCTACCCTTTCCCTTGGGTTGGCCAACCCGAGGGTCATCTTTATTTTAGCCCCCCCAGGCCAGTGCTTGTCTAAGTGTTGGTCCGAACTAGAGCACTGTGTGGGGCCATCCCTTGGCAACTTGGGTTACGTCGGTTCCTGTACACTTCGCTCATCCGGTGTGCCCTGAGAACGAGATATGTGCAGCTCCTATCGGGATTTGTCGGTGCATCGGGCGGCTTTGCTGGTCTTGTTTTACCATTGTCGAAATGTCTTGTAAACCAGGATTCCGAGTCTGATCGGGTCTTCCTGGGAGAAGGTCTATTCCTTCGTTGATCGCGAGAGCTTGTCATGGGCTAAGTTGGGACACCCCTGCAGGGTATAATCTTTCGAAAGCCGTTCCTGCGGTTATAGGCAGATGGGAATTTGTTAATGTCCGGTTGTAGATAACTTGACACCAGATCCGAATTAAAATGCACCAACCGCGTGTGTAGCCGTGATGGTCTCTTCTCGGCGGAGTCCGGGAAGTGAACACGGTTTCTGGGTTATGTTTGACGTAAGTAGGAGTTCAGGATCACTTCTTGATCATTGCTAGCTTCACGACCGTTCCTTTTGCTCTCTTCTCTCTCTTATTTGCGTAGGTTAGCCACCATATATGCTTAGTCGCTGCTGCAACCTCACCACTTTACCCCTTCCTTTCCCTTTAAGCTTTGCTAGTCTTGATACCCATGGTAATGGGATTGCTGAGTCCTCGTGGCTCACAGATTACTACAATAACAGTTGCAGGTACAGTTTATGCGATGATCATGACGCGAGAGTGATGTTTGTTTGTATTGGAGTTCTTCTTCTGCTTCTTCGATCAGGGGATAGGTTCCAGGTCGGCAGCCTGGGCTTGGAGGGTGGATGTCGTTTGAGTTTCTGTTTGTGTTTCATCTGTAGTCGGATGATGATCTTATGTATTGTGATGTTGTATTCGTGTGGCATTGTATGCCTTTTGTATGTATCCCCATCTATTATGTAATGTTGATGTAATGATATCCACCTTGCAAAAGCGTTTCAATATGTGGGTCTATCCTTGGTGGGACCTTCGAGTTCCTTTTGGATAGGGTCGCATATTGGGCGTGACACGAGCCTTGCCTGGGTGCGCCAGTTGGCAGCGGCGCAGGGCGTTGACGGGGCGAAGGTGTTCAAGGCCGGCTCTGCCCTCCCGGAGGGCCAAGGCAACACCTTCTATCACTCTTCGTGAGCGCCATTGTTGCCGGTCTGGTGCCTCCCTTCTCTGAGTTCTTCTTTTCCGTCCTCTGCCATTACAACCTTCAAGCTCTGCATCTCCACCCCAATTCTGTCCTCCTTCTGGCAATCTTCGCCTACTATTGCGAGGCTCATGTGGGGGTGAAGCCCTCAGTGGCCCTGCTGCGCCACTACTTCTACCTCCAGCACTCTCGCGGCTCCGTCTCTGCGTGTGCGAGCTTCGTCGCGTACGGCAGCTCCATCGCCATTTCGAATCCCGGGAAAAGGATTGAGGGCTTCAGGAGCAAGTGGGTCTTGGTTGATGCTGGGCACGTCCACCCTCGGCTGGCCTTGCCCACGGGGATCCCCTCGAGCTACGACGACTGGTCTCGAGTGGAGCTTGCGGATCCCCGCGCAAGGCTGGTGTTGGAGAAGATGGATGTGAATCTGAGGCCGGCCAGCATGGCGGCGGCGAAGCTGACTGGCGCCTCGCTACTGAGGGAGTTCCTGGAGCATCAGCTAGCTCCGCTTCATCAGTACTCGCTTCCGATGTGGAGGCCCCACCCGAGCCCCGCGGTCCTGGCCGATGAGGATCTGGCCGCGGTCCTCCAGTCTTTGGTCGGGGGCGACGTGGCAAGGTTGGAGGGCGCTCCGACGCCCCTGTTCCTTCGTGAGGACTGGGAGCAGGTTGTGGGGTCCATGCCCGTCCTCAACGGGGACGGGCCTGTGCCCGCGGAGGCTCCCGAGGACCTGGTGGACGTATCCTCCGGCGACTCCAGCAAAGAGAGGGAGGAAGGGGAGCGGGAAAAGGGGGCTGACTCCGAGGCAGAGTCAAGGGCTCCACCTCCTCGGCGCAAGTCCCGCACTCTCCGCCTCTCTCTGAGTGACAACGATAAGGGTGATGGCGAGCAGGGCGGCGGGAGCCTGCCCCCGGTTCTGAAGAAGGACCGGACTGGGCTGATCCCCCGCGGGTCCGCCCCAGCCCCGAGGCGATCCGCAGGCGCCCCAACTGCACCCGCGCTCCTTGAGGCTGATCCTTGCAACCGGCTCTCGGGCTTCAAGTACGGCCGGAGGCTGCTCGAGTCTACGGGCGACGACTTGTAAGTGCTTGATCCCTGTCTTATTTCTTGTTTCGTCACTGAGGCTTGACGTTCGCATCTCCCGGCTAGGCTGGCGCCCACGGCAAAGAAGCCGAAGGGGGCTCCTGAGACTCCATCCGTGGCAGCACCACTGCTCGCGAAAGAAGATGAACGTGACGCGCGGGCCTCTCCTGCCCAGGCGTCCCATGCGAGGCCGTGCCGAGCCGGCTGGGGCGAGCTCGGCTCCTATGGCCCTGGCGACCGCTGAGGCCCCCGCTTGACACCGTCGCCATAGCCGCTGGGGCGCAGCAGGCTCCGCCTCAAGACACCGTGGTCACACTGCTGCCTTCTCCTCCTACTCCGCCGTCTACTGCTTCCCCATCTCCTCCTACTGTCCTGGATCGTGCTACTGCTGAACTGGACCGTCTGCGGTGGGATCTTCTGAGCGTCGACCCTCGTTTGGTGGCCGGGCGCTTGGAGCTAGACTCTGGCTGGATTCGCTCCGATGCTTCGATTCGGGTGGCGCTGGTCCAGGCCTCGACGGCCTGCGACGAGGAGAAGCAGGCCGTCCTTGGGGCGAAGGTTGCCCGCGATGCCGCCTTGGGGGAGGCGGCTAATGCTCGAGGTCGTTGCGAGGTGCTGGAGGGCGAGTTGCAGGGCCTGCAGGACCGGCTCGCCGAGGAGACTCGCCTTCGCCTAGAGCAGGAGGACAGCATGAAGGCTCGTGAGGCGGCCGTCAAGGACTGGGACGCCAAGCTCAAGAAGCACCGTGACCGCCTAGGCGCGTTGGAGCAAGAGCTGGAGGATAGGAAGGTTGAGTTGGACAGCAAGGCACGGGTTCTTGCCGAGGATCGTGTGGCCTTTGCGGAGATGGAGGAGAAGGCCCGAGCTTCACTGAAGACGCTTTATGAGAGCGGCCTGGAGTGCCCGCTGGCCGGTGAGGAGGACGGTCCTGCCAAGCTGCTTCCTTTCCTGGTTCATGCCCTTGACGATGTCGCCCTTGGCCTCGGCCCTACGGCTGAGGCCAAGGCACGCGTCTTGTCTTCTGCAGCGGGTGTTCACCCACATCTATCTTCGGGACCCCAACGTCGACCTCGACAGCCTGCTGGAGCCGGCGAGTGGCGAGTATGCCGCTGCCGCTGCTGAGGCTGTGAAGGGTTGTGCGGAGGCTCTACTGGGGAAGTTCCGGGCCTTCAGCACGAGGCCGAAGCGGAGCGCTGCTTGCCCGGCAGCTCCACAAGGCGAACCCGCTCCGCACAACTCCACGGCCGGCAAGTGACTCCGTTGTTGCTCCCGCCCTGCTTTTAGTTTCTGCACATGTATCAGGCCTCGGGGAGGTGTTAAAACTTGCCTTCGGTGCTGTGATAACAGTGTGGACTGTAATATTTGCTTTTGAATTCCTTGAAATTTGTGCTATTTCCTTCCTACTTGCTTGTGTCCTATGCCGGCAGAGCCCGGCCCGGCGCATACCTCAACCGCCGTTAGCCCCGACCGGAAACCAGGACGGGACCAAGGAGTGAGGGGCTACGTGACAAGTTAGGCTCCTGAGTCGCGATGCTCGGGAGTCCCCCTTGGTGCCCGAACAGCAAGTAGGGAGGTGAGATGTGGGGGTGGATCTACCGTTCTACGTCTACAGAGCCCGACCCCGCGCATACCTCAACTGCCGTTAACCCCGACCGGAAACCAGGATGGGACCAAGGAGTGAGGGGCTACGTGACCAGTTAGGCTCCTGAGTCGCGATGCTTAGGAGTCCCCCTTGACGCTCAAACGGCCTTCATACCTTGGCTCCGCTCGGGGAGGGACGCGCGACGAACCAGGCCCCGGGGGGCCTGGCTGGGTGGCGTGCGCCTGGGCGTGACCCAGGCGTAGCCCCCGTGCCCAGCCCCCTCGCGCGGCACTCCCGAGGGGAGGCGTTGCGATGAGGCTAGACACTGAGCTCTGGGCTCCATGAGGTTGATGCGGCCCGGGGAGCCACCCTCAGTTGTTTATCACCAGTGCGGAGCATAGCGCTTCGGTATGCGTACGGGCATAGCCGCTCCTCGGCAGTGTCGTCAGCCAGCGCGGAGCATGGTGCTTCCACTGGTGCGTGGGAGGGGGCTCCCCTCCGGGAGGAGCCCCTGGGGCGTGTACAGCCCCACCCTGACACGTGGCTGGCACGGTAGGGCTTGACAAGGTGTATCTGGGCACCCGTGAGCCAGCGCGGGACTCACGGGGCCCTACCTCTAGGCGGGTTGCGCCTGGCTCTGGGCCTTATCTTGGAGTGTGTTCTTACAAATTTGGCTAGATGCCGATGCTCTACGTCTTCGGGTCCCGGCTCTCGGGCTGGTCTCAGCCGTCACTGGTATGCCGGGGCGCGATGCCGTGGGCAGACCAGAGGGTGAGGGCCGGAGAGCCGGTAGGAGCCCTGAGTCGTGATGCTCAGGCACCCCCCCCTTTAACACGCAAGCTGGGTTAGATGACAAAACTCTACGTCCTCGGGTCCCGGCTCTCGGGCTGGTCTCAGCCGTCGCTGGTGTGCCGGGGCACGATGCCATGGGCAGACCAGAGGGTGAGGGCCGGAGAGCCGGTAGGAGCCCTGAGTCGCGATGCTCAGGCACCCCCCCTTTAACGCGCAAGCTTGCAACATCCAGGAATAAAAAAGGTACCATGAACCGGCACCAAATAACAAGCATGACGGGTCGAAAACACGACCCTAAGATAAATGCAAGAGGGGTACATGCCACTTGGTCTGACCCGAGCGGCTTGGGGATAATGCAGCCCAAGGGGCGCCCCCAGTAGAGTGAGCTAAGAACGTGAAATAAAAGAGATACATGCCACAGGGACGGACCCACGCGGCCTGGGAATAATGCAGCCCTGGGGGCGCTCCCAGCTGGAAATGAAACTAGAAAGATGTCACCTGATGATGCTGAGGACGAAGGGATGTTGATGTAGCAGACTCGGTGGGCTGTGGGAGCAGATCCTCACGAGCCCCCAGGCCCTAGGGCCTCGGGAGGCTCCAGAGGCACTGGTGGCTCCTCGCAGACCGTCTCCATCTCCACCAGGGCTGCAGAACGCCTGGCCTCTTGAGCCTCCAAGATGGCCCTCATGATGCGCTAGTACGTAGCAGCCGCGTTCGGCAAGCCGTAAGGCATACAAACATAACTGTGGGGTGGGCCCTCGCAGCGTCCCACTCGCGAAGGCCAGAGGCGCTCCTGAGATGTGGCTTGGTTGAGCCCTGGTATGTCGATGCAGACGCGCAGCCCACCATCCTCGCCTGGATGGGGGGCCACAGCGGGTAAGCGGCGGCTGCCTCTCATGACCCTTGACTCCTGTAGATCCTGAATGGCCTTGCTGACGAACTCCTGAGGGTTTGGCCCTCCTTGCCTTGCTCCTTCTTGATGGAAACATGCTTCGAAGCATGCCTCCATGTGCTGCCCAAGCGCCTCCCTCGTGACCTTGGCGAGGTCGATGACCCTCCAGGGGAGAGCCCCCGAGCCCTGCCCGAGGAGGGCGCCGGGCGCGTTTCCCTATGCGATGGCTGGAGGTTCCCCCTGAGCAGGCGCGGGCCCAGAGGGACCTGCCTCCTGAGGGGCCAGACCGGTCAATGTCTTCTTCTTCTTGGGGGCGGCCCCGGGAAGCCTCCTGCTTCCATGATCCGGGTCTTCCAGTGATGCGGCCTGAAAGGCTCTCTCCAGGGAGCAAACTGCGTCTCTCTCTTCGCAGGGCACCGTGATGACTCCGCCACTTCCTGGCATCTTGAGGACGTTGTATCCGTGGTGGGTTATGGCCATGAACTTGGCCAGCGCTGGGTACCCGAGGATGGCGTTGTACGGCAGGCGAATGTGGGCGACCTTGAAGTCGATGAGCTCGTTGCGGTAGTTGTCGCGTGCCCCGAAGGTGACAGGGAGGCGGACCTGCCCAATCGGGACCGTGGAGCCGTCGGTGACTCCGGAGAAAGGCTTGGTGGGCTGAAGCTGACTGTAGGGTACTTTGAGATTGTTGAATGTTTCCACGGACAGGACGTTGAGCCCTGCCCCACCATCGATGAGGGTCTTGGTGACTAGCACGTTGCTGATGATTGGGGAACAAAGCATCGGGAGGACCCCAGCTGTGGCCGCGCACTTGAGCTGATCCGCTGAGCTGAACGTGATGGCGCACGACGACCACCTGATAGGGCGCGTGGCCTCGAGCTTGGGGAGGACTGCATTCACTTCACGGGCGAACTGCTTGAAGATGCGTTGAGAGGCTGGGGCTTGAGCTCTGCCTAGGATGCAGGCGATCGCACGTGGTTCCTGGAAGCCCCCAGCCCCTTCGTCCTGATGACGGTCCTCATTTCTCCTTGGCTGCGGCGGTAGTGGAGGGAGGCCTGCGTTACCTTGCGGGCGATCCTCGCGAGGCTGATCCCTCCAGCCTCCCTCGCGAGGCAGGTCCTGCCAGCGATCCTCGCGAGGTTGGTCGCACCACCCGTGACGTGGGCCGCGTTCTTCCCAGCGTCTTGCGTTCCTTCCTCCTCCTCGGCTGTAGCCCCGGTCGTTGCGGTCGGGATGCCGGCCAGTCCGTCCTTCACGCACGGCCCTGAGCTCTTGGCATTCATTATTGTTATGGGTGTGGAGGTCGTGGTACACGCAGTACCGACTGCCCTTGGAGGATTCGGGCTGATCTCTGCCCCGCTTGGTGTCTGGTTCTGCCGCGAGTACGGCAGCCCCCTTGCGCTTCACGTCCTTGGCCTTGGGCTTCTTCTCTTCAGGGTCTGCGGCAGGCAATTCGAGGAGGGAGAGACGCCCTTCCTCAGCCCTGGCGCACTTGGTCGCCAGATTGAACAGCTCCAAGGAAGTGCACAGATCTTCATGCATTGCAAGCTCCTCCTTCATCTTGATGTCACGCACGCCGTCAGAGAAGGCTGAGATGATGGCCTCCTCGGTCACCTTGGGAATCTTGAGGCGTGCATTGTTGAAGCGCTGGATGTACTTCTGCAGGGTTTCCCCCGGTTGTTGCTTGATGCGGCGCATGTCGCTCACGGCGGGTGGCCGGTCGCGAGTACCCTGGAAGTTGGCGATGAAGCGGGTGCACATCTCGTCCCAGGAGGAGATCGTGCCTGGGGCCAGGTTCAGAAGCCAGGTGCGGGCCCCGTCATTGAGAGCCATGGGAAACCAGTTCTCCATGACCTTCTCGTCTCTATTGGCAGCCTCGATGCCCAGCTCGTAGAGCTGGAGGAACTCTGCAGGGTCTTCCGTGCCGTCGTAGCGAGGAGGCAGGTCTGGCTTGAACTTGCCGGGCCACGCGACGGTGCGTAGCTCGGTGGTGAAGGCGCGGCAGCCCGCTGTGGCCACAGGAGGCCTTGGAGGACGAAGGGCTCGGGCTTGCGGGTCCCCGTGCACTGCAGCTGGGTGCAGCGCGGGGTCTTGACGTGCTGGAGCAGGAGCGTGGTCGGGACGAGCCGGAGCAGGGAGCGCTCGGGCAGCTTCTCGAGGGCGTGGGACCTCTTGGCAGCTCGGCTCCTGCCGCGCTGGTTCCTGACAGGGTGGGTTCCGCCCAGGGGCCGCGCGCCTTGGAGCCTGGGCGCCTTCTTGAGGGGGAGGCGGCTGAGGCGCCCCAAGAGCTTCATTTCCCGCGCATGGCGGGGCGCGGTGCAGCGAGAAAGATCGCGCGGGGGAGCCCCCAGCGGCGCGGACGAGTTCGGCGACTCGGTCGAGCCACTCTTCGTAGACGTCGTCGACTGGGCGGTAGCGCAGGAGCTCATTTGCCGCGATGAGCGCATATCGTGCCTCCATGGCCGCGCAGGGCGTGCGGGATGAAGAACCAGCGGGGGTGAGCGAGGGCGTAGCGGTGCGGCCGTCTCGCCTCATGGACGGGTGCTGGGACGATGCTTGCTGCTCGTTCCCCTCCAGGCCGGTGGCGGCGTTGACGGCAGGCGACAGGGAACGACGAGGGCGCCTGCCGACGGGAGCCGTCTGGGCGACGAGGGAAGCAAGGGCGGCTCGGCGCTCGGCGTGAACCCGGCGTGCGTCAGACATGGTCGCGATGGTCGGAGAAGAACAGGGCGACGGAAGATGAAGTCCGGAGCACCCCTACCTGGCGTGCCAAATGTCGGATCTGGGGTTCCGGCAGACCCTTGAGGTTCGAACACTGGGATGCGCACGGAGGTTTCGCCTTCTACCTACCTGTTCCTCGCTGAATCGCTAGGATCTAAACTACGAGAAGAACAACACAAGAGACACAGGATTTATACTGGTTCAGGCCACCATTGTGGTGTAATACCCTACTCCAGTGTGTGGTGTGGTGTATTTCCTCTTGGGCTGATGACGAGCAATACAAGGAAGAACAGCCTCGCGAGGGTCTGTTCTCGTGGTCTCTCTCTATTTGCCGGCCGGATGGATCGATCTCTCCACCCTGTGGGTGGCTAGTCCTATTTATAGGCGAAGGCCCTGGGCCTCTTCCCAAATATTGAGCGGGAAGGGCGCCAACAATTGGCCAATTTGAAGGGGAACATCTAGTACACTTATCCTGACTAAAGTTGGTCCTCGCCTGTCAAAGGCTCTCGTGGTGACGCCGACTTGGGCTCCACGGTGACCTCCATCCTGCCGTTGGACTGGTCTTGGTCTTGTTGCACCGAAATGGATGCCTTTGCTTGATGCCCTCGCCTACGCTTGCTCCCCTTGCACCAAAGAGGAAAGAAGGACACTGCGCGGGCTGGCGCCCGGCTGGCGCCCTTGGTCGTCATGGCTTGCGTCATGGGCACCTCGCGAGGTACCCCGCCTTGAACTCTCCGCCTCCTCGTGAGCCAGCCTGACGAGGCCGTGCTTGAGGAAGCTCTTTGTCGTCCGCCCCGCGAGGCTTGGCCCCTCGCGAGGGTCTTGAGCTTGTGCTGATGAAGATGGGCCGTGCTGGGCCCCCTTTGAGCCACGCAGCAGGTCGCAGGCAGGCAAGTCTGGGGACCCCCGTTCCCAGAACACCGACATCTGCCACCACCGCCAAGGAGGAATGAAGACCATCACCAGGACGAGGGGGCTGGGGGCTTCCAAGAGCTACACGCAATCGCTTGGATCCTGGGCGGCACTCAGGCCCCAGCCTCTCAGTGCATCTTCAAGCAGTTTGCTCGCGAGGTAAATGCAGTCCTCCCCAAGCTTGAGGCCACGCGCCCTCTCAGGTGGTTTGCTTGCGCTATCATGTTCAGCTCAGCGGATCAGCTCAAGTGCGCAGCAATGGCCGGAGTCCACCCGATGCTTTGTTCTCCAGTCATCAGCAATGTGCAAGTCACCAGGACCCTCATTGATGGCGAAGGCAGACTCAATGTCCTGTCCGTCGAAACGTTCAACAATCTCCAAGTGCCATATGATCAGCTTCAGCCGACCAAGCCTTTCTCAGGAGTCACTAATGGTTCCATTGTTCCAATAGGGCAAGTTCGCCTTCCTGTCACCTTTGGGCAGCACAACAATTACCGCACCGAACTCATTGACTTCGACATCGCCCACATCCGCCTGCCATACAATGCCATCTTCGGGTACCCAGCTTTGGCCAAGTTCATGGCAGTGACTCACCATGGCTACAATGTCCTCAAGATGCCAGGAAGCGGTGGAATCATCACAGTGCCTTGTGAGGAGAGGGATGCAGTGTGTTCTATTGAGCGTGGCTTCTAGGCTGCAGCAATCGAAGACCCAGACCACAGGAACAGGAGGCTCCCTGAGGAGGTCTCTAAGAAGAAGAAGGCTTCACCTGGCCCAAGCACTTGCGAGGCAGGTGCCTCTGGAGGCGTTGGGTCAGGACCCGCGCCCGTTCAAGGGGCGCCACCCTCTGTCACATAGGAAGGCGCGCCCAGCGCCCTCCTCGGGCAGGGCTCGGGGGCTCTCTCCTAGAGGGCCACCGACCTGGCCAAGTTCACGAGGGAGGCGCTCGGGCACCACTTGTAGGCGTGCTTCAAGGCACGTTTCCCTGAGGAAGGCATGAGGCAAGGAGGGCAAAACCCCCAGGAGTTCATCGCGAGGAACATTCAGGAGCTACAGGAGTCAAGAGTCATGCGCGACAGTCGCCGCCTACCCGCCGTAGCCCCACATCCCGGCGAGGATGGTGGGATGCATGTCTGCATCGACGTACAAGGGCTCAACCGAGCCGTGTCTCAGGAGCGCCTCTGGCCTTCACGCGTGGGGCGTTGTGAGGGTCCACCTCACAGCTACGCTCACATGCCCTTCGGCCTGCCGAACACTGCTGCTGCCCACCAGCGCCTGATGAGGAGCATCCTGGAAGCTGAGGTGGCCAGGCACCGCGCGTTCCTGGAGGAGTTGGAGATGGACCTTGAGGAGCCGCCCGGACCCCCAGAGCCTCCCGAGGCTCAGGGCTTCGAAGACTCGTGAGGGATGGCTTCTTCACCATGCGTCGTCAGCTACTCCGACACTCGCTCTGCAGTGGTATCAGGTGACATCTTTTCAAGTTCTATTTTCAGCTGGGAGCGCCCGCAGGGCTGCATCATTCCCAGGTCGCGTGGGTCCGTCCCTGCGGCATGTATCCGTTTTGCTTATGCTCTTTATCTACCTTGTTGGGGGCACCCCCTGGGCTGCATTATCCCCAGGCTGCTCGGGCCAGACCCTGTGGCATTTACTTCTTCCGCATCTATTTGAAATGGATTTGCTCCTCCGAGCTTAACCTGGTCCCCATGGTTATCATCTGCTGCTTATTGCGGACCTCTCCGCGCACATGCAAAGTGCTTGCACATTAAAAGGGGGGCACCTGAGCATCGTGACTCATGGGCTCTTACTGGCTCTCCAGCCCTCACCCCTGGCCTTGACCCACGTCATCGCGACCTGTCATACCAGCGGCGGCTGAGCTCGCTCAAGGGCCGGGACCTGAGGGCGTAGAGCATTTGCATTCTAACCACCTTGCAGGAACATACCATTGATAAAGGCCCAGAGCCAGGCGCAACCCACCTCGAGGTAGGGCCTCGTGAGTCCCGCGCTGGCTCACGGGTGCCCAGATACACCTCTCCCAGCCCTACCGTGCCAGCCATGTGTCAGGGCGGGGCTATACATGCCCGGGGGGCTCCTCCCGGAGGGGATCCCCCTCCCACGTACCAGTGGAAGCACCATGCTCTGCGCTGGCTGACGCACTGCCGAGGAGCGGCTATGCTTGTACACATACGAAAGCGCTATGCTCCGTGTTGGTGATAAACAACCGAGGGCGGCCCACGGCCGTACCAACCTCAGGGAGCCTAGAGCCCAGTGTCTAGCGCCATCGCAATGCCTCCCCTCGGGAGCGCCGCGTGAGGGGGCTGGACACGGGGGCTGCACCCGGGCCACGCCCGAATGCACGCCACCCAGCCAGGTCCCTCGGACCTGGTCGTCGCGCGCCCCTCCCCAAGCGGAGCCAAGGTACGAAAGCTTGTTTGCACGTCAAGGGGGACTCCTGAGCATCGCGACTCAGGAGCCTAACTGGTCACGTAGCCCCTCACTCCTTAGTCTCGTCCTGGTTTCCGGTCGGGGCTAAAGGCGGCTGAGGTATGCACGGGGCTGGACCCTACCGAGATAGAACAACAAATCAGCTCTTACACCTCCCTTCCCTACTTGCTGTTCGTGCGTCAAGGGGGACTCTTGAGCATCGCGACTCAGGAGCCTAACTTGCCACGTAGCCCCTCACTCCTTGGTCCCGTCCTGGTTTCCGGTCGGGGCTAACGACGGCTGAGGTATGCGCGGGGCCGGGTGTGATGCCCGGATAATTAGACTACAGTAATTCCCTGCTAATGATGCCATGTCACCTCGGTTACTGTTGATAATCTCGCGTTAGTTCGAAACCGGTTCGAATTTAAATTTAAAATCAAGCAAACAATAAAAGTTCTCATATGTCAAAACTAAAATGTTCTAAAAGTGACAAATAAATCATATGTAATATTGGTGAAGAAACCACACTTTTAGAAAGTGTTTAAATGCACTATAATAAATAAACAGTGGTAAAACAGTTATTCAAATGCTTTTAAAATAATAAACAATTTCAAAACTATTTTATTTCAGTGCTAAAACTGTTTGTGGCAGTGGCATAGATTGTAACACTATTTTAGGTGCCACATTTCTATTTTGTTGAAACTAAAATAAAACAGGTCAGAAGTAAAAGAAAATTTAGAAAAGGAAAACATTACACACAAAAAAAAGGAGCAAACAAAAAACCAAAACAAAGAGAACCCCCCTGGCCAACTGGGCTAGCAGGCCCAGCTGGCCACCCACGTGACCCAGTCGGTCCATCCTGGCTGTATAAACCCCCACACACACCCGAAACCCTAGCTCGATCCCTTCCCGACGTCCCCCCTCTCGGTCCACTCCCCCCCACGACCTCTCTGCTCTCCCGATCTGGATCGGGGAAAACGACGCCCCGACCCCATCACCTCGCACGCTGCTCGCCACCGACACCGTTGCCGGATCGCCCACGACCTTGCCGGTGCC
>NC_041385.1:318526190-318533932 GCF_002162155.2 Triticum dicoccoides | reverse complement strand
GCCGCGTCGCGGCTCTCGCATGCCCCCGCGCGCCCAGGGCGCGCCTCGCCCCTCTGCGCCCGCCGCCTGGGCCGGCTCCCACCAGCTGCTGCTACTTTCGCCGTCGCCTCACGAATCGTCTTAGCCATCTTCTCCGGCCCCCCACGACCCCAAGAGATTCCCTAGATGCGAGCGAGCAAGGGCAACCTTCTGGTGCCCTTGGCTCGTCCCACTGCTGCCTCCAGCACTGCTCCGGCGAGCCTCCGCTGCACATGGTGGCCGTTGCCGTTTTAGCTGCTGGCTAATCCACTAATTAGCCACTAAAAACACTGCTAATTACCCCCTTGTGCCTATGACTAATGGAGCCCACGGTTAATTAATCTAGACGTTCATAGATAAATAAAACTGGTTTATAAACTACAGTCAATGCCATGTGGGGCCCCCTGTTACTGTTCAAACCGATAAGATGGGTCCAGTCAGCTTGCTGACTAAGCTCCCTGGCCCCACCAGTCAGCCTCTGCTGACTGGGAAGTTGACCCAGTCAACTGGGTCCACATGTCAGCCTCTGTTGCACATTTCTTGGTACACTTCTGTGTACCCACAACATTTAGTATTTAATATAATTTCGAATTTAGTAAATTCCAAAAATTCAGAAAATGATTTAAAACTTTAAAAATTAATAGAAAATAAACCATTGCTCGGATGAAAAAACTTTGTACATGTAAGTTGCTCAGAACGACGAGACGAATCCGAATACACAACCCGTCCGTCCGCCACACATCCCTAGCATAGCAAACATGCAACTTTCTCCCTTCGGATCATTTGTCCGAAAACGCGAAACACCGGGGATACTTTCCCGGATGTTTCCCTCCTTCGTCGGTATCACCTACTACCGTGTTAGGGCACACCTAGCACCGTGTATTGCCATGTTACACTTTGTGATGCTTTGATTGCTCTGTTATTTATTGTGTTCCCTCTCCGTTACTTCTTTCCGATAGACCCCGAGACCGCTGCCGGTACCCCTGTGATCGACTACATCGACAACGAACCGTTCTCTTGCCAGAGTAACCAGGCAAGCCCCCCCCCCCTTGATCACTAGATATCGCCTATTCTCCTCTATACTGCTTGCAGTAGAGTAGTGTAGCATATTACTGCTTTCCGTTAATCCTATTCTGATGCATAGCCTGTCATTGTTGCTACAGTCATTGATACCTTACCCGCAATCCTAAATGCTTAGTATAGGATGCTAGTTTATCATCATTGGCCCTACATTCTTGTCAGTCTGCCTTGCTATACTATTGGGCCGTGATCACTCGGGAGGTGATCACGGGTATATACTATTCATATATACATACTATACAGATGATGACTAAAGTCGGGTCAACTCGTTGAGTACCCGCAAGTGATTCCGATGTGGGGGCTGGAAGGACAGGTGGCTCCATCCCGGTAGAGGTGGGCCTGGGTTCCCGACGGCCCCCGACTGTTACTTTGTGGCGGAGCGACAGGGCAGGTTGAGACCGCCTAGGAGAGAGGTGGGCCTGGCCCTGGTCGGCGTCCGTGGTTATTTCATAATAACATGCTTAACGAGATCTTGGTATTTGATCTGAGTCTAGCCACTGGCCTATACGCACTAACCAACTACACGGGAACAGTTATGGGCACTCGACGTCGTGGTATCAGCCGAAGCCTTCTTGACGTCAGCGATGGAGCGGCGCGCGCCGGATTGGACTGGACCGCCTACTCTTGTATAAGGGAGGCTAGGTCTGCTTCCGGCCACCCTCGCAACATGCAAGTGTGCAATGGGCGATGGGCCCAGACCCCTACGCGCATAGGATTTAGACCGGCGTGCTGACCTCTCTGTTGTGCCTAGGTGGGGCTGCGACGTGTTGATCTTCCGAGGCCGGGCATGACCCAGGAAAGTGTGTCCGGCCAAATGGGATCGAGCGTGTTGGGTTATGTGGTGCAGCCCTGCAGGGAAGTTAATCTATTCGAATAGCTATGATCTTCGGTAACAGGACGACTTGGAGTTGTACCTTGACCTTATGACAACTAGAACCGGATACTTAATAAAACACACCCTTCCAAGTTCCATAGACAACCCGGTGATCGCTTTTCCACAGGGCGACGAGGGGAGGATCGCCGGTAGGATTGTGCTATGCGATGCTACTGGAGATGCTACTTGGAGGACTTCAATCTACTCTCTTCTACATGCTGCGAGACGGAGGCTGCCAGAAGCGTAGTCTTCGATAGGACTAGCTATCCCCCTCTTATTCTGGCATTCTGCAGTTCAGTCCACCGATATGGCCTCCTTACACATATACCCATGCGTAGGTAGTGTAGTTCCTTGCTTGCGAGTACTTTGGATGAGTACTCACGGTTGCTTTCTCCCCCTTTCCCCCCTTTCCTTTCTTTCTAGTTGTCGCAACCAGATGCTGGAGTCCAGGAGCCAGACGCCACCGTTGACGACGACCCCTACTACACCGGAGGTGCCTACTACTACGTGCAGCCCGCTGACGACGACCAGGAGTAGTTTAGGAGGATCCCAGGCAGGAGGTCTGCGCCTCTTTCGATCTGTATCCCAGTTTGTGCTAGCCTTCTTAAGGCAAACTCGTTTAACTTATGTCTGTACTCAGATATTGTTGCTTCCGCTGACTCGTCTATGATCGAGCACTTGTATTCGAGCCCTCGAGGCCCCTGGCTTGTATTATGATGCTTGTATGACTTATTTATGTTTTAGAGTTGTGTTGTGATATCTTCCCGTGAGTCCCTGATCTTGATCGTACACATTTGCGTGCATGATTAGTGTACGATTGAATCGGGGGCGTCACAAGTTGGTATCAGAGCCGACTACCTGTAGGAATCCCCCTTCCAACTCCTTGGCCGAAGTCGTGTCTAGACTTTACAAAACTTTTACTAACATGGCTGTGCGGCCCATGGGCCCACATCGCCATTGGGTGGTATTAGGATCTTTTACTCCTTGTCTATACTCTGGGGCTCTGATCTCTCTTCTATTCGGGTTAAATGAATTTTGCTAAATCTAACATTACGATCTACTTATCACTTTCACCCGGAGAGCCCCTTATTTCTGATGATCGTCTGCTGCACGTGAAGACCCTGAAGATACTCTCCGCTGTTAACCCGAGAACTTATGTTCATCGCATTTGCAATTCCCCTTCCACCGTCAACCCTTATGGATAACTACTTGCAGTTGTTATTCTTACATTCATCCCCAGTTGATCTTGTTATTACAAGATACCTTGAAATTCTCTTTGTTGTTCCGAGAATCCTTTGAGCTTACTGCCTTGCTGTTCTTTGTCACCTGAATACCCCTATGGATAATTCTCACACTTATCGAGTATCCGCTCGTCCCCCAGTTGTTCATTTGTTTCACAATGGTCTTCGAAATACTATTTGATCCTCCAAAAATCCTTAGTAGCTTATTGCTCTATCATACTTGTCTACTTGCATGATGGATGCTTTCCATATGTCTGGCAATATTCGTTAGTATCCTTAGGCATCATCATTTTCATCCTTTTGATTCAACATGAGTGCGAATGCACGCAATCATCAGTTGATCCTTTTAAATTATCTTTCCGGCTCAGACGTCATTTTAAACATGAGCTGGTTCTCAACCAATCCAAATGCCGTCGATAGTACCCCTACGGCTATTCAACTTATCCACCCCTAATCAGAACATTGCTTCTGTTCCCTTAATTTGGAAATCATAATTCCTTTGCATTTGAGCTCTGGATTAGTCAGTTGTTTCTATAATCCAATGCCCTTGCATTGTTACTTCCTCTGATTGTGTGCCGATGCTCACATCAGCTCTGTTATGGACCGACAGATCCTTTAATGGATTTTATCCGACATTGTCCTTCATATTCAATAACCTTGTGAGCCTTCCCTTGGATACATAATGCCTTTGGTAAATTGTATCATCTACTTTCTCAACCTTGCTCTACTTTCGAGCTTGTGATATTTACTCTTGAAACTTGTGGTATATGTTTCTAAGAAGCCCCTATGGGTTGAACCTATACCTTCCTTAAAAACCGTATGAACCGGAATGTTTTGACAAGTCAACCCTTCTAGTGTTTAGCATATAATTTTCTACCATACAACTTCTTTGAGAACGAGAAGTGAATGGAAGGTTATGCATGATGGAAGTGGGAGTCGACCTTGAACTTTGTGTTCATGCCCATGGACACGATGTAGATCTTATCATTAAAGCTTCTCTTAAATTAATTATTCCCTTGGTATAAGTACATCTTATATCTGGGATCTGGCCTTTTGCGATCGTGGTTCCGGCCATGATCTCCTTTAAATACCATTTCTCGTGCATGTCTAAGCACTTATCTTGTTTATAGCAATACCCCAGTCCAAGCTCTACTTTGGACTGTCGTCGAGTATTACCCCCTGGTATCTCGAGATTATCTTGGAACTGCATAACTCCTTATGAGTTCTTCATCAAGTACTACATTCTCATTGATTCCAATTTTTCACGGGCTCTGAGTTATTTAACACTCAAAGACACCGATAACTGAACCGAGTCCGCATCGCGATTAAGCAACTCTTGGTAACCTTCATTTCTTACGAGTTTGAACTCAATCACGTCATTCCTAGCCTGCTTGGCTATATCCTTGTCGTGCCGATTTTAACTGTGCTACCTGGTCCTCTTCCCAGAGCATAATTTTTGACGATGAGCTAAGCTTACGTCGATCTTTCCTCATCATATCATTTCGCTTTGGACAACAAGCTTTCTTTGGAGTTTGTGTCCTAACTGTGGTTCCAATAACCTTTCGCTTCATCATTTGTTTGACTTGATGTCATAGTCGATCAATTACATCTTCGTGTAACCTCTCGACAAATTTGTCGCGATCATCATCAACCTTATGAGCTCTTCCAGAATATCAATTGAATTCATGATGAGAAATACCATCCTTGCCCTCGATGATTTGTGTTATCATCGACCACTTGATTGCCTTTCGTTCAACACAAACTTGTTCGCATTTTGTGTTATACCTTGAGTGCCTCACTATCTAGCTCATGTTCTATTTTACCTTGGAGTATTACCATCTCTTTTTGTCAAGAATGTGGTGAGAATTTCACCACCTCTTAAGAATTCTTGATATAATAACACTTCTCGCCATCTCCGTTCATTCCTTGGTCCCCGTGTTGCTTTTAACTGGAATAACGACAATTGGTCTGTGATGTGTAAATTCTAAACTTCTAGCAACCCTATTGCTTTGAAGTTATTGGTCTATAGTTTCACTCTAAGTCTATTGCTTATCGAATCATCATTCGAACATTGATCGTGCTACCTAGTCCAGATTTCAGGGTGCACCTTTTTATCATTATTTAATTGTGTATATTTTCCTCGAGCATACATCATTATACCATTTGATTTGACAAACACTATCTCCTTGTTCACATGATTGTGGAAATCCATCTTTTTGGAATTCTCAAGGGATTGGCGCTGAGTCCATCAGTCACCTCCTCACCCTCTCCTTGATTTAATGGTGAACCCCTGTTCGAAACTCGCTTCCATAGTTCATTTTCCGAGGATCATATAATGTCGTCTCGTCAATTGTGTTGCACCTCTTCTTCTCAGGAATCCTAAGCTTCAGGTATCCTGACACCAATCAGATCTGAATCTCGGTCAGATATGATGGTTGGAACATATTTCCAAGAGTTATAACATTGGTCTTTATATGACCCGGTAAGATGATGTCATGCCTAGCACACCTGGCCGGAGGACCTATTGTTATAGTTTCCTTTTGGCAAGGTTAGTCATTCTTCCGTGAGGAAATTGTAAGACTTATTCTATAAGTTGTTCCCGATGGATCCTTTGTGTATCCAAAGTTTGATCTTTACCCAGTGACTATGTCAATGCTATCTCGAAACATGTCTGTGGTACTCCGATTTTCAACAAGAACATTTGAAGCCCAATGCTAAATGTTTCCTACTCAATTATCCAAGCACTGCTATATGGTTAATGTCATGGAATTTCTCTCCCCTTACATAAAGGGTTTTCTACATTATATCCTGTCATGGATATCATGCTCTGCTTGTCCTTGGTAAGGATATGCCCTTGAAATATGTGTTTAAACACATTTTCCTTTCCATTGTTCTGTTTAAAGTGATAATCACATTTTCCATTCCATTGTCTTGTTTAACCTTTCTTGTGGTCTATATGATCTAAGCAGTAATATTCTCCTGCTTATGTAAACACATCGTCGTACAACCTAGTCAGTAAGACCCTGTTACTATTGTAGATGACATTCCAGTAACCACCGATGGACGAGAACTTTGCCTATTGGTCCGCCTCGTTCAACGAGCAGGAAAATGGTTCTCTTTGTCCCTCGCCCTTGGTACCGACATTGTTGCCGACAAAACTGATAGGCTACCCTCTGACATGTCTTGCTATCGTGACCGTGTCAACGCCCTTCCTCCTTTTAACCACATGGTGGGCCCATAACCCACAGTTCCATAGGATCGAAACCTGACTCTCCTGTGCACTCCCTGTTCCCAAAATTATTCCTTGCGCGTGGCCTCGTATGTAATTCATGGACCACCGTCCTAGTGATTTATTCTGGTAACAGACACAATAACTACTCCAGTTGCTTTCGACCCCTTTCACCCCCTGTTTCAGGCATCGAACGATTGCCTGCCCGCTCGAAACTTCACCTAATACCTACCTACTTTGCTCTTGATATTTTCTTAAGTTTAAATTCGAGAGTTACTTCCGCCACCTTCCTCGATGTTATCGACCAGATAGTCGACCTTGCAGAGGTCTGTTCTCCCGGAATGCCTACCCTTTATTATTTCATAAGTACGATGGAGTTCCCGAAGAAAGGATGCCGACTTCATTATGATGACCTGAAGCAGAGAAATGAAGACATCAACATAATGGATCGATCTCTTCGAGAAGAGCAATCAAGACCGAGAAGATTCATTAGAATTTCGTAACCAGATCTTTCCCCCTTACTCTACCTCTTAAATCTCGGGACGAGATTTCTTGTAGTGGAGGAGAACTGTGACGCCCGGATAATTAGACTACAGTAATTCCCTGCTAATGATGCCATGTCACCTCGGTTACTGTTGGTAATCTCGCGTTAGTTCGAAACCGGTTCGAATTCAAATTTAAAATCAAGCAAACAATAAAAGTTCTCATATGTCAAAACTAAAATGTTCTAAAAGTGACAAATAAATCATATGTAATATTGGTGAAGAAACCACACTTTTAGAAAGTGTTTAAATGCACTATAATAAATAAACAGTGGCAAAACAGTTATTCAAATGCTTTTAAAATAATAAACAATTTCAAAACTATTTTATTTCAGTGCTAAAACTGTTTGTGGCAGTGGCATAGATTGTAACACTATTTTAGGTGCCACATTTCTATTTTGTTGAAACTAAAATAAAACAAATCAGAAGTAAAAGAAAATTTAGAAAAGGAAAACATTGCACAAAAAAAGGAGCAAACAAAAAAACAAAACAAAGAGAACCCCCCTAGCCAACTGGGCTAGCAGGCCCAGCTGGCCACCCACGTGACCCAGTCGGCCCATCCTCGCTGTATAAACCCCCACACACACCCGAAACCCTAGCTCGATCCCTTCCCCACTTCCCCCCTCTCGGTCCACTCCCCCCCACGACCTCTCTGCCCTCCCAATCTGGATCGGGGAAAACGACGCCCCGACCCCATCACCTCGCACGCCGCTCGCCACCGACACCGTTGCCGGATCACCCACGACCTTGCCGGCGCC
>NC_041385.1:318452147-318525875 GCF_002162155.2 Triticum dicoccoides | reverse complement strand
CACCGTCCCGTCACCGCGCCCGCCTCTGCGTGGCGGCGCCGCGTCGCGGCCCCCGCACGCCCCCGTGCGCCCAGGGTGCGCCTCGCCCCTCTGCGCCCGCTGCCTGGGCCGGCTCCCACCAGCTGCTGCTACTTTCGCCGTCGCCTCACGAATCGTCTTGGCCATCTTCTCCGGCCCCCCACGACCCCAAGGGCTTCCCTAGATGCGAGCGAGCAAGGGCAACCTTCTGGTGCCCTTGGCTCGTCCCACTGCTGCCTCCAGCACTGCTCCGGCGAGCCTCCGCTGCACATGGTGGCCGTTGCCGTTTTAGCTGCCGGCTAATCCACTAGTTAGCCACTAATAACACTGCTAATTACCCCCTTGTGCCTATGACTAATGGAGCCCACGGTTAATTAATCTGGACGTTCATAGATAAATAAAACTGGTTTATAAACTACAGGCAATGACATGTGGGGCCCCCTGTTACTGTTCAAACCGATAAGATGTGTCCAGTCAGCTTGCTGACTAAGCTCCCTGGCCCCACCAGTCAGCCTCTGCTGACTGGGAAGTTGACCCAGTCAACTGGGTCAACATGTCAGCCTCTGTTGCACATTTCTTGGTACACTTCTGTGTACCCACAACATTTAGTATTTAATATATTTTCGAATTTAGTAAATTCTAGAAATTCAGAAAATGATTTAAAACTTTAAAAATGAATAGAAAATAAACTGTAGCTTGGATGAAAAATCTTTGTACATGTAAGTTGCTCAGAACGACGAGACGAATCCGAATACACAACTCGTCCGTCCGCCACACATCCCTAGCGTAGCAAACACACAACTTTCTCCCTTCAGATCATTTGTCCGAAAACGCGGAACACTGGGGATACTTTCCCGGATGTTTCTCCCCTTCGTCGGTATCACCTACTACCGCGTTAGGGCACACCTAGCACCGCGTATTGCCATGTTACGCTTTGTGATGCTTTGATTGCTCTATTATTTATTGTGTTCCCTCTCCGTTACTTCTTTCCGATAGACCCCGAGACCGCTGCCGGTACCCCTGTGATCTACTACATCGACGACAAACCCTTCTCTTGCTAGAGTAACCAGGCAAGCCCCCCCTCCCACTGATCACCAGATATCGCCTATTCTCCTGTATACTGCTTGCATTAGAGTAGTGTAGCATGTTACTGCTTTCCGTTAATCCTATTCTGATGCATAGCCTGTCATTGTTGCTACAGTCATTGATAGCTTACCCGCAATCCTAAATGCTTAGTATAGGATGCTAGTTTATCATCATTGGCCCTACATTCTTGTCAGTCTGCCTTGCTATACTATTGGGCCGTGATCACTCGGGAGGTGATCACGGGTATATACTATTCATATATACATACTATACAGATGATGACTAAAGTCGGGTCAACTCGTTGAGTACCCGCAAGTGATTCCGATGTGGGGGCTGGAAGGACAGGTGGCTCCATCCCGGTAGAGGTGGGCCTGGGTTCCCGACGGCCCCCGACTATTACTTTGTGGCGGAGCGACAGGGCAGGTTGAGACCGCCTAGGAGAGAGGTGGGCCTGGCCCTGGTCGGCGTCCGTGGTTATTTCATAATAACATGCTTAACGAGATCTTGGTATTTGATCTGAGTCTAGCCACTGGCCTATACGCACTAACCAACTACACGGGAACAGTTATGGGCACTCGACATCGTGGTATCAGCCGAAGCCTTCTTGACATCAGCGACGGAGCGGCGCACGCCGGATTGGACTGGAACGCCTACTCTTGTATAAGGGAGGCTAGGTCTGCTTCCGGCCGCCCTCGCAACATGCAGGTGTGCAATGGGCGATTGGCCCAGACCCCTGCATGCATAGGATTTAGACCGGCGTGCTGACCTCTCTGTTGTGCCTAGGTGGGGCTGCGACGTGTTGATCTTCCAAGGCCGGGCATGACCCAGGAAAGTGTGTCCGGCCAAATGGGATCGAGCGTGTTGGGTTATGTGGTGCACCCCTGCCGGGAAGTTAATCTATTTGAATAGCCGTGATCTTCGGTAACAGGACGACTTGGAGTTGTACCTTGACTTTATGACAACTAGAACCGGATACTTAATAAAACACACCCTTCCAAGTTCCATAGACAACCCGGTGATCGCTTTTCCATAGGGCGACAAGGGGAGGATCGCCGGGTAGGATTATGCTATGCGATGCTACTGGAGATGCTACTTGGAGATGCTACCTGGAGATGCTACTTGGAGGACTTCAATCTACTCTCTTCTACATGCTGCGAGACGGAGGCTGCCAGAAGCGTAGTCTTCGATAGGACTAGCTATCCCCCTCTTATTCTGGCATTTTGCAGTTCAGTCCACCGATATGGCCTCCTTACACATATACCCATGCATATGTAGTGTAGTTCCTTGCTTGCGAGTACTTTGGATGAGAACTCACGGTTGCTTTCTCCCCCCTTTTTCCCCCTTTCCTTTCTTTCTGGTTGTCGAAACCAGATGCTGGAGTCCAGGAGCCAGACGCCACCATCGACGATGACCCCTACTACACCGGAGGTGCCTACTAATACGTGCAGCCCGCTGACGACGACCAGAAGTAGTTTAGGAGGATCCCAGGCAGGAGGCCTGCGCCTCTTTCGAATTGTATCCCAGTTTGTGCTAGCCTTCTTAAGGCAAACTTGTTTAACTTATGTCTGTACTCATATATTGTTGCTTCCGCTGACTCGTCTATGATCGAGCACTTGTATTCGAGCCCTCGAGGCCCCTGGCTTGTATTATGATGCTCGTATGACTTATTTATGTTTTAGAGTTGTGTTGTGATATCTTCCCGTGAGTCCCTGATCTTGATCGTACACATTTGCGTGCATGATTAGTGTACGATTGAATCGGGGGCGTCACACCGGGCCCTGCCGACGTAGAATGCAGGCAAATAGGAGGGAAAATGCAAATTCTAAGGAATTCAAAAGCAAATATTACAAGCCATAGAGTGTTTCACAACACCAAACACATGTTTAACCGCCTCCACGAGGCATGGTGCATGTTACAGGAATTAAAAATAGGACAGAAGCCGCAAAGGGATCACTTTCCAGTGGCGCCGCCGCCTGTGGTGGGGTCACGCTGGGCGGCTCCGCCTCTTGAAGCCGCGGAACTGGCGGCGTCGCGTCTAGGCAAGATGTTGAAGGCACGGAACCTCCCCAGCAAATCCTCAGCTCGGCCCTTCACGACCTCAGCAGCAGCGGCGGCAAGGTCGCCGCTCACAAGGTCCAGCAGGTTGTCGAGGTCGACGTTGGGGTCGCGAAGGTAGATGTGGCTGAGGACGCGTGTCAGCGCCACAGACGACAGGGCCCGCGCCTCGGCCTCGGCCGTAGGGCCAAGGCCGTCCGCGGCATCTTCAAGCGCACGGACCAGGAAGGAAAGCAGCTAGGCAGGGCCGTCTTCTTCGCCAGCCAACGGGTCCTCTAAGCCGCCCTCATAGAGCGTCTTCAGCGTGGTGCGAGCCTTCTCCTCCAGCTTGGCGAAGGCCACTCGATCCTCGTCCAGGACCTTCGCCTTGCAGTCTAGCTCGGTCCTCTCCACCTGCAGCGCCTGCTCTAGCGTCTCCAACCGGCCGTGGCGGTCAACAAGCTCGGCGTCCCAGTCTATGACGGCAGCCTCCCGAGCCTTCATCTCCTCCTCCTTCTCCTGGCGGACACGGACCTCCTTCGCGAGCTCCTCGCGCAGGTCTTGTAGCTTGACCTCCAGCGCCTTGTAGCGGCCCCGGGCATCCGCAGCGTCGCCCTGGGTAGCATCACGAGCGGCCTTGGCCTGGCGGGCGGCTTGCTTCTCCTCGTCGGAGGCAGACGCAGCCTGCCTCAGCACCGCTCGGACAGAGGCGGCAGAGTAGGCCCAGCCAGAAGCTAACTCCAGGCGCCCGACCACCGGGCAGGGGTCCGCGCTTTGGAGATCCTCCCGCAGCCGGCTCAGTTCATTAGCGGCCTGGTCCAAGACAGCAGAGGGATCAGAAGAGACGGGAGCTGATGGAGCAGGCGAAGAGCACAGCAGTGTGATCACGGCTTGGGAAGAAGGAGCTTCCCAGGCCTTGGGCGTCTCAGCAGCAGCATCAAGCCTAGGCACCTCCAGGGTCAGCAGGGCCACGGGGGCTGACTCCTAGCCAGAGTGTC
This sequence comes from Triticum dicoccoides, assembly GCF_002162155.2. NCBI lineage: Eukaryota > Viridiplantae > Streptophyta > Magnoliopsida > Poales > Poaceae > Triticum > Triticum dicoccoides. The sequence continues at coordinate 318,521,739 of NC_041385.1, read as the reverse complement.
CCTGTTGGTCTCGCGAGGACGACCGGGCAGGGGAGGCATGAGCCTCGATGCCTCCTTTCCCCGCACAGGAAGGCGCTGACCCGGCAGACGAACTCGCCTCAAGGAGGACCGCAGAAGCCCCGTTCAACCTCTTCGCTTCAGGTGCTGGCCTGGTCAAAAAAGTGCAGACGTCAAGTCTCGGCGGCAGAAACAGAGTAGAGCGCGGATCGGGTACTTACTGGTCATCGCTCGCGGGTTCAAGCAGCCTCCGGCCAAACTTGAAGCCCAAGAGCCTGTAGCTGGGGTCAGCCTTGGGAGGTACGGAAGCAGAGGACACGTCGGGAAGGCCGGAGCTGGCCTCAGACCGCCTCGGAGCCAGAGCGGATCCTGGGGGCACCAGCCCCGACCTGTCTTTCCTCGGGACCAGGGGAGAATCCACTCCTTGCCTGGCGCTGGCCTCGTCGTCGTCCGGCATGGAGCGGAGGGTGCAAGACCTGCGCCGGGGAAAGGACTCCTCCGACTCCCTGCCAATCGCCTCAGAGTCAAACTCTTCCTCCTCCTCCTCCTCTTCTTCCTTCTTCCTCCCACTGGAGTCGCTGGAGGACACATTCACCATCGGCAACACCGTCAGATCCCCGGGAGCCACTGCGGGCACCAGCCCCTCACCGTTGAAGGTGGGCATGGCGTTCACCACCTGCTCCCAGTCGCCTCGAAGAAACAAGGGGACAGGAGCAACGTCCAGCCTCGCCACATCTCCCCTGACCAAGGAGTGGAGGGCCGCGACCAGATCTTCATCGGCCAGGGCTGCAGAGCTCAAGCGAAGGGCAGCGTCCGCTTCCCCAAGCCTCCACAACGGGAGCGAGTGCTCCCGGAGTGGAGCCACCCGGTGCTCCAGAAACTCCCTCAGGAGCGTGGCCCCGGTCAGCTTCGCCGCCCCCAGGTTGCCTGGCCTCAGGTCCGCATCCATCCTCTCCAGCACCGCCCTCACGCGGGGGTCGACAAGCTCCATGCGGGACCACGCGTCAACGGCCTTGGGCTGCCCCGTAGGCAGCACCAGTCGGGGGTGGATGTGCCCGGCGTCCACCATGACCCACTTGCTCCGGAAGCCTTCGATCCTCTTCCCAGGCTTTGAGATGGCGTTGGAGCCGGAGTATGCGATAAAACTCGCGCATGCGGAGATGGGGCCACAAGAAACCCGGAGATAAAAGTAATGGCGCAGAAAGGCCACCGAGGGCTTTATCCCAACGTGAGCCTCACAATAGTAGGCGAAAATCGCCAGGAGAAGAACAGAGTTGGGGTGGAGGTGTAGAGCTTGCAAGTTGTACAGGCGAAGAACAGCAAGGAAGAACTCGGAAAAAGGAGGCACCAGACCGGCGATGATGGTGCTCACAAAGAGCGGGTAGAAGGTGCTCCCCTTGCCTTCAAGCTGGTCGGAGCCAGCCTTGAACACGATCTCTCCCACGTTGGCCTGACCACGGACCTCAGGCGCATGAGGGCGAGATTCCTCTCCGACACATTCGGGGGATCCAGAGCCGGCGAGTACCAGGCCTCTGTCGGAGTCTTGCGGGGCGCCATGGCTCGTCGGATGGGAAGGATTGAGGCAGATCTGGTGGACTTCGAAAGCAGGAAGGAGAAGGGCGAGAAAGGGGATCTGGAGCTAGGCAAGCGAGAACAAAGCAGGTCAGTCTGGCCCGCGCACCTCTTTTTGTCAGATGGGCGGTTATCGAGGCGTCGTGGCAAAGCGGAGACGCCCACGTCAATCAATCGCCACGCGACACCCAAGGCCGCAGGCTGATGGGGCCCATGGCGCTTTGCACTTGCCCCTTCACTTCTCTTCTAAGCCAAGTCCGTGCGTGCATTGGGCCCGCGGGCTACTGTCGGTGTTCTGGGAACGGGGGTCCGCAGACTTGCCTGCCTGCGGCCTGCGGCGTGGCTCAAGTGGGGGCCCAATGCATCCCAGCTTCATCAGCTCAAGCTCAAGACCCTCGCGAGGGGCCAAGCCTCGTGGGGCGGACGACAAGAAGCTTCCTCAGGAGCAGCCTCCTCAGGCAGGCTCGCGAGGAGGCAGAGAGATCAAGGCAGGGCACCTCCCGAGGGGCCCGTGACGTAAGCCATGACGATCGAGGCCAGGCGGGCACCGGCCTACGCAGTGTCCTTGTTTCCCTTTCGGTGCAAAGGGGGCAAGCACACACCGAGGCATCAGGCAAAGGTTACCGTTTCGGTGCAACAAGACCAAGACCAGCAGAACGGCAGGATGGACATCATCTTGGAGCCCAGAGTGGCGTCATCGTCAGAGCCTTTGGCAACCGAAGACCAACTTTAGTCAGGATAAGTGTACCAGATGTTCCCCTTCAAAATGGCCAATTGTTGGCACCCTTCTCGCTCGTTATTTGGGAAGAGGCCCAGGGCCTCGCTCTATAAATAGGACTAGCCACGATAGGGTAGAGGCATCGAGAAACAGATCGCTCAGAGAGAGAGAGAGAGAGAGAGAGAGAGAGAGAAGCGACTGAACTCACCCAAGCAGTTCATCGCACCAGCTCTAGAACAGCCCTTCGCGAGGCTGTTCTCCCTTTGTACTGTTCACCATCAGCCCCTGAGGAAATCCACCACACCACACACTGGAGTAGGGTATTACACCATAATGGTGGCCTGAACCAGTATAAATCTCGTGTCCCTTGTGTGTTCATCTTTCTTGCTTAGATCCTTGCGAGACTTCGAGACGTGAGCTGGTAGGGGAGAGACTTCGTGTGCACCCCAGTGTTTGAACCTCAAGGGTCTGCCGGAACCCTAAATCCGCCAAATGCGCCCTTCGGCAAGCCAGCTAGCAGAGGAGATGGACTTGTCAAAATACCAGGCGGCTTATACAAAAGAAAACTCAAGAATAGTGGCGCATGTTCATGATTTAATGGACCTCATCCCTCCAACACATAAGCATACCTTCGCCCCTGATATTGACCCGTCAAGCATTCTAGATGATGAAGGTGCCTTCAGAGCTTTCACTGGGATCAACTGGGCTACATATGACTTCTAGCCAATGGGTGAAGAAGAAGAAGAAGAAGAACCGGTGCAAGATTACCCGGAGTCTTCAACACGCCTAGATCAAGACAACTGATCCCTTGTGGCGACTTACATACTACCTCATGGCACAATTTGTTTGAAAAACACTTAATCATTTGGGCTACATGGTAGCCTTGTAATAGGCTAGCTGAACAATGATCTTCCATGCCATCATGCATGTTTTTATGTTTGAGTATGTTAAACCACCGTTCTGACGTTTGAAGATCTACAGTTTTGTGCTTGATCACATTGATTCATCAGACGGGTCATAACAAATAGTGTTGTGCTGCCTGCACACGCACAAATAAATAACATGTGCCCTAGCGGTTCACACCAGAACAGGTTATAATATTGAACATAATATGTTCTGGTGACTGAAAAGTCTTATAACCAGGATGGGTTATCAAAACCTCGCATATTCATATAACAAGTAAAACATACCTGTGAAATTGGTTCTCACTGCCGGCTTACATCGCCATATCCAGTGAGGATGATAGTTCAACGACTTAGAGCACATAATTCTGAGCGCATAATCATATAACATACTGGCGACTTAATGTCCAAAGCCAGAACGGGTTATCAAAACACAAGATATACTCAAATATGAGCCATAATGATTAAGGATACTTGGGCTGAATCGTTTTAAACCATATGTCAATATGGTACAAAGATATGCTTGAAACAATATTTAGAGAAAATAATAAATTAGAGAAAACAAGGCTTTCATAGGCTGCCAAGCCTCAATATCAAGTGTTGTTCATGGGCCGCACAACCACTAAGTTAATCCTTCATTCAAAACCTGTAAGACGGGCCTCACATGACCAACCATCGTTTTAACTTTGGACAAGTTCAGGGTCTTTATAAGATTGATTGTCGAGAGTACGACGGGTCATTCCAGGATTACCTGCGCGGAGTGGCAGCCATACAAGGCAGGATAAACCGGAATTTAGTGGTTTACACGTGGCGTACAAGCCAATGAAAACGGGTTAATAAAGCTATGTTCATTGAACAAGGAGCCCCCAAGTGACTTATATTGAGCCTTCAGGGCAGGAACCTATGTTTAACTGTGCACTGCAACAAGTTCTCTTTGGTAACCTTGATCTTGGGCAATAAGCCCCCAAGTGATTTGTAACAAGGCATATAAGTCGGATCAATACGGTAGTCATAGCTATGCTCAATGAGCAAGAAGCCCCCAAGTAATTTTTAACAAGGCATGCAAGCCGGATCAATAGGGTAGTCACAGCTATGCTCAATGAGCAGGAAGCCCCCAAGTGATCTTATGAATTGACAATAAAGACTCAGATACTCTGAAATGAAATGATAGAGGCCCTGAATCATCAGGGATGCCGACTTTATTATACTTGATTATAATATATATACATGGATGAAAATATGTACAACACAAGAGCCAGTGACTCAGGTGTAATAAGGCCAAAGATGAGCAATATTCCAAGGTGATAACCCACAAGTATAGGGGATCACAACAGTTTTCGAGGGTAGAGTATTCAACCCAAATTTATTGATTCGACACAAGGGGAGCCAAAGAATATTCTCAAGTATTAGCAGTTGAGTTGTCAATTCAACCACACCTGGATAACTTAGTATCTGCAGCAAAGTATTTAGTAGCAAAGTAGTATGGAAGTAACGGTAACAGTAGCAAAAGTAACAGTAGCAGTTTTGTAGTAATTGTAACAGCAGCATCGGTAAAGTAAATAAGCAAAGAGAAATATGTGAAAAGCTCGTAGGCATTGGATCAGTGATGGATAATTATGTCGGATGCGATTCCTCATGTAATAATTATAACATAGGGTGACACAGAACTAGCTCCAATTCATCAATGTAATGTAGGCATGTATTCCGAATATAGTCATACGTGCTTATGGAAAAGAACTTGCATGACATATTTTGTCCTACCCTCCCGTGGCAGCGGGGTCCTATTGGAAACTAAGGGATATTAAGGCCTCCTTTTAATAGAGTACCAGACCAAAGCATTAACACTTAATGGATACATGAACTCCTCAAACTATGGTCATCAAAGGTAAGTATCCCGATTATTGTCACTTCGGGGTTAACAAATCATAACACATAATAGGTGACTATAGACTTGCAAGATAGGATCAAAAACTCACATATATTCATGAAAACATAATAGGTTCATATCTAAAATCATGGCACTTGGGCCCTAGTGACAAGCATTAAGCATAGCAAAGTCATAGCAACATCAATCTTAGAACATAGTGGATACTAGGGATCAAACCCTAACAAAAGTAACTCGATTACATGGTAAATCTCATCCAACCCATCACCGTCCAGCAAGCCTACGATGAAATTACTCACGCACGGCGGTGAGCATCATGGTATTGGTGATGGGGGATGGTTGATGATGACGATGGTGACGAATCCTTCTCCAGAGCACCGAACGGAATCCAGATCAGCCCTCCCAAGAGAGTTTAGGGCTTGGCGGTGGCTCCGTATTGTAAAACGCGATGAATCCTTCTCTCCGATTTTTTCTCCGTGAATGTGAATATATGGAGTTGGAGTTGAGGCGGTGGAGCTTCAGGGGCCCTACGAGGCAGGTGGCGCACCCTAGGGGGGCACCCCCACCCTCGTGGACAGGTGTGGGCCCCCTGACGTTGATTCTTTCGCCAATATTTCTTATTAATTCCAAAAAGTTGCTCCGTGGATTTTCAGGTCATTCTGAGAACTTTTATTTTTGCACAAAAATAACAGCATGGCAGTTCTGCTGAAAATAGTGCCAGTTGGGTTAGTTCCATTCAAATCATGCAAGTTAGAGTCCAAAACAAGGGCAGAAGTGTTTGGAAAATTAGATACGACGGAGACGTATCAACTCCCGCAAGCTTAAACCTTTGCTTGTCCTCAAGCAATTCATTTGACAAACTGAAAGTGATAAAGAAAAACTTATACAAACTCTGTTTGCTCTTGTTGTTGCAAATATGTAAAGCTAATATTCAAGTTTTCAGCAAAGATTATGAGCTAACCATATTCACAATAACACTTAGGTCTCATGTTTACTCATATCAAAGACATAATCAACTAGCGAGCAATAATAATAAATCTCGGATGACAACACTTTCTCAAAACAATCATCATATGATATAACAAGATGGTATCTCGCTAGCCCTTTCTGAGACCACAAAACATAAATGCAGAGCACCTTTAAAGATCAAGGACCGAATAAACATTGTAATTCATGGTAAAAGAGATCCAGTCATAGTCATATCCAATATAAATTAATAGTTATGCATGCAAATGATAGCGATGCTCTCCAGCGGGTGCTTTTTAATAAGAGGGTGATGACTCAACATAAAAGTAAATAGATAGGCCCTTTAAAGAGGGAAGCAGGGATTTGTAGAGGTGCCATAGCTCTATTTTGAAATAGAGATAAATAATATTTTGAGCGGTATACTTTCATTGTCAACATAACAACCAAGAGATCTCTATATCTTCCATGCTACACACATTGTAGGCGGTTCACAAACAGAATGGTAAAGTTTATACTCCCCCTCCACCAACAAGCATCAATCCATAGCTTGCCCAAAACAACGGGTGCCTCCAACTAACAATAATCCTGGGGGAGTTTTGTTTGCAATTATTTTGATTTGATTTAAGCATGGGACTGGGCATCCTGGTGACCAGCCATTTTCTCGTGATTGAGGAGCGGAGTCCACTCCTCTTGAGAATAAGCCACCTGGCATGGAAGATACAGACAACCCTAGTTGATACATGAGATGTTCGAGCATACAAAACAGAATTTCATTTGAAGGTTTGGAGTTTGGCACATACAAATTTATTTGGAACGACAGGTAGATACCACATATAGGAAGGTATGGTGGACTCATATGGAATAACTTTGGGGTTTATGGAGTTTGGATGCACAAGCAGAATTCCCACTTAGTACAAGTGAAGGCTAGAAAGAGACTGGGAAGCGAACAACTAGAGAGCGACAACAGTCATGAACATGCATTAAAATTAATCAACACTGAGTGCAAGCATGAGTAGGATATAATCCACCATGAACATAATACCGTGAAGGCTATGTTGATTTTGTTTCAACTACATGCGTGAATACGTGCCAAGTCAAGTCACTCGAATCATTCAAAGGAGGATACCACCCTATCATACCACATCACAACCATTTTAATAGCATGTTGGCACGCAAGGTAAACCATTATAAACTCCTAGCTACTTAAGCATGGCATAAGCAACTATAATCTCTAATTATCATTGCAAACATGTTTATTCATAATAGGCTGAATCAGGAATGATGAACTAATCATATTTACAAAAACAAGATAGGTCGAGTTCATACCAGCTTCCCTCATCGCAATCAGTCCATCATATATCGTCATTATTTCCTTTCACTTGCATGACCGAACGGTGTGTATAATAATAATAGTGCACGTGCATTGGACTAAGCTGGAATCTGCAAACATTCAATTCAAGGGAGAAGACAAGGTAATATGGGCTCTTGGTTAAATCAACAATAATGCATATGAGAGCCACTCAACATTTTTCATAATGGTCTTCTCCTCTCGACCCGCAGAAAAAAGAAAAGAAATAAAACTATTTACACGGGAAAGCTCCCAACAAGCAATAGAAGAACGAGAAATCTTTTTGGGTTTTCTTTTAATTACTACTACACACATAGAAAGTAAACTAACTAAATGCTATCACTAATTTATTTTTGTTTTTTCTTAAGGTTTATCAAACACACAAGAAGAAAGCGAGCAAAAGAACATAAACTAGCATGGATAATTCAATGAAAAAGTGTGAGCACCGACAACTAGAGTGAGTGTGTGAACATAAATGTAATGTCGGTGAGAAACATGTACTCTCCCAAGCTTAGGCTTTTGGCGTAAGTTGGTCTATGCCCATGGATCACGGCTACTCTCTCCGGTGTACTGAGGAGTGTCATCCGGGTACCAATGGCTGGCGATCTCCTCCGGATCCCACTGATAAAAGGACGGCCGATAAGGGTCAAGTGGTGGTTCCGGCTCAGGCTCTGAAGTTGACGTCTGACCCCGGTGCGTGTGAACAGCCTCCGGCAAGATGAGGTACGGGCCTGCAGTCAAGTCAAACAAAGATGGTGCAGGCAAGATAATAGTCTCACTTTGAGTTTTATGAAATCTCAAATTATACTTAAGCATCTTCTCATCATTTTTAACAATAAACTCATGTGCTACCATACTCTTATAATCTAGAAAGGTAGGGGGCAGCAGCTTCTCCTCTTTCTCATAATGCCTAGTAGGTATCCTGAAGTGTTTAGCAAGGCGTGAAGCATAGATACCTCCAAAGATGGGGCCCTTTGTACAGTTCAGACTTAATCGTTTAGCAACAATGACACCCATACTAACAGTGTTATCACGAAATAAAGCATGGCACAGAATAATAATATCAGGAACACTAAGGTTTCCACACTTCCCATGACCAATTAAGCATCTACTAGCAAATACTGCAAAGTAGCGTAAAACAGGAAAATGTATGCTAGTAATTCTTGCAACGGAAACATTCCTCATTTCCCCTACTGTAATCATGTCAATAAATCCATCCACATCTCTACGATGTGGTTCCTCTAAGCTGCCCTCGAAGGGTATCTTGTAAACCCCACAAAACTCAATAGTGACATCTCCCTATCCTCATCATATAAATGAAACTCTACTGAAGGAGGTGATTTCTTAGGATGAAAGTAAAATTTTGGCATGAAAGTATTAGTGAGTAAGAGATACTGTTCGAGCTAGTCGTGGAGGAAGTCGCTGAGGCCCGCATCATCAGCCAAGGAATAAAAATCATCATGAATCCCGACCGCTCTCAAGAAATCATCACAAGGCCATTCACACGGCCGAACTCCCACGACGTGAGGGAGATTATACTTGGCCTTTTTATTCTCCTTACTTTGTTTATCCTTCGAGCTTTGGCTAGAAGAGCCCCTCAAAAATCTCTTCATCATTTTCTGAAATTTTTAGTAACTCATAATAAAAGTGAATCAAACTCAAGAAAATTGATAGCAACTACTCCCACAAGTGCCTAGAGACTATATCATGCATTAGAACTACTTGGGACCATATAAATTTGACATGCAAGCTCAAGAACAGGGTCACCTAGGCAGCAAAAATTTGCAATAAATAAAGCATTAGAACAAAAACTAATTGGACCATTGGAGGAGTCACATACCAAAGAACAATCCCCCAAAGCAGTTTTGTAAATGGAGATTTGAGCAAGGAGATCGAAAATGGCAGCAAGATGAGCTAGAACTCGTGCTTGAGCTGGCTGGTGATTTTTTTGGGAGGAAGAAGAAGAGTGTGGGTGCAGGAATAAGTGGGCCCACGAGGCAGGGGTGCACCCAGGGGGGTAGGGCGCGCCCCTCACCCTCGTGGCCAGGTGCTTGCTCCCCCTACTGTGTTCTAAGTGCCAGATATTCTAAAATATTCCAGAAAAAAATCATATTTAATTTGCAGGGCATTTGGAGAACTTTTATTTTCAGGGTATTTTTTATTGCATGGATAATTTAGAAAACATATAAAAATTACTATTTTTGCTTTATTTAAGCTAAGTAACAGAAAGTAAAAAGAGGGTGCAAAAGGTTGTGCCTTCTAACTTCATCCATCTCATGATCATCAAAAGGAATCCACTAACAAGGTTGATCAAGTCTTGTTAACGAACTCATTCCGAATAACATGGAACCAGAGAAATTTCAAATAACACTAGGTTACCTCAACAGGGATATGTATATCCCCAACAATAAGAATATCATATTTCTTCTTGATAGTAGGAAGAGGAAATTCAAAACCTCCAATAATAATTGATGGAATTTTTCCAATAGAGTTGATACTATGAACTTGAGGTTGTTTCCTCGGAAAGTGTACCGTATGCTCATTACCATTAACATGAAAAGTGACATTGCCTTTGTTGCAATCAATAACAGCCCCTGCAGTATTCAATAGGGGTCTACCAAGGATAATCGACATACTATCGTCCTCGGGAATATCAAGAATAACAAAGTCTGTTAAGATAGTAACGTTTGCAACCACAACAGGCACATCCTCACAAATACCAACAGGTATAGTTGTTGATTTATCAGCCATTTGCCAAGATATTTCAGTAGGTGTCAACTTATTCAATTCAAGTCTATGATTTAAAGAGAGAGGCATAACACTAACACCGTCTCCAAGATCACATAAAGCAGTTTTAACATAGTTTCTTTTAATGGAGCATGGTATAGTTGGTACTCCCGGATCTCCTGGTTTCTTAGGTATTCCACCTTTAAAAGTATAGTTAGCAAGCATGGTGGAAATTTCAGCTTCCGGTATCTTTCTTTTATTTGTAATAATATCTTTCATGTAGTTAGCATAAGGATTAACTTTAAGCATATCAGTTAAACGCATACGCAAAAAGATTGGTCTAATCATTTCAGCAAAGCGCTCAAAATCCTCATCATTCTTTTTCTTGGATGGCTTAGGAGGAAAAGGCATGGGTTTCTGAACCCATGGTTCTCTTTCTTTACCGTGCTTCCTAGCAACGAAGTCCCTCTTATTATAACGTTGATTCTTTGATTGTGGGTTATCAAGATCAACAACAGGTTGAACCTCTACATCATTATTATTGCTAGGTTGGGCATCAACATGAACATTATCATTAACATTATCACCAGGTTCATGTTCATCACCATATTGTGTCTCAACATCAGAAATAGAAATATCATTGGGATTCTTAGGTGTGTCTACAACAGGTTCACTAGAAGCATGCAAAGTCTTATCATTTTTGTTTTTCTTCTTTTTAGAAGGACTAGGTGCATCAACGTTATTTCTTTGAGAATCTTCCTCAGTTCTCTTAGGATGGCCCTCAGGATACAAAGGTTCCTGAGTCAATTTACCCGTTCTAGTTGCTACTCTAACAGCAAATTCATGTTTATTATTATTTAATTCATTAAGAAAATCATTTTGAGCCTTAAGCACTTGTTCTACTTGAGTGGTAACCATAGAAGCATGTTCACTAATGAGTTTAAGTTCACTTTTAACTCTAGACATATAATCACTCAAGTGTCCAATCATATAAGCATCACTTTTTAATTGTCTACCAACATAAGCATTGAAATTTTCTTGTCTAGCCATAAAGTCATCAAATTCATCCAGGCATTAGCTAGCAAACTTAGTAGACGGGATTTCAACTTTATCATATCTGTAGAGAGAATTTACCTTTACTACACGTGTCGGGTTATCAAGACCATGTATTACTTTGATAGGTGGTACATTAAGGCCATGTATTTCTTCAATAGGAGGTAAATTCTTAACATCTTCAGCTTTAATACCTTTCTCTTTCATAGATTTCTTTGCCTCTTGCATATCTTCTAGACTAAGAAATAGAACACCTCTTTTCTTTGGAGTTGGCTTAGGAGTTGGTTTAGGAAGTGTCCAATTGTTTTCATTAGTCAACATATTATTCAATAGTAATTCAGCTTGATTGACAACTCTTTCCCTGAAAACACAACCGGCACAACTATCCAGGTGGTCTCTGGAAGCATCGGTTAGTCCATTATAACAAATATCAAGTATTTAATTTTTCTTAAGAGGATGATTAGGCAAAGCATTGAGTAATTGGAGAAGCCTCCCCCAAGCTTGTGGGAGACTCTCTTCTTCAATTTGCACAAAATTATATATTTCCCTTAAAGCAGCTTGTTTCTTATGAGCAGGGAAATACTTAGCAGAGAAGTAATAAATCATATCCTGGGGACTACGCACACAACCAGGATCAAGAGAATTAAACCAAGTTTTAGCATTACCCTTTAATGAGAACGGAAATATCTTAAGGATATAGTAGTAGCAAGATTTCTCATCATTAGTGAATAGGGTGGCTATATCATTTAACTTAGTAAGATGTTCCACAACAGTTTCAGATTCATAGCCATAAAAAGGATCAGATTCAACCAAAGTAATTATCTCAGGATCGACAAAGAAATCATGATCCTTATCAGTAACACAAATAGGTGAAGTAGCAAAAGTAGGGTCATATTTCATTCTAGCATTCAGAGATTTCTGTTTCAGCTTAGCTAATAACTTCTTAAGATCAGATCTATCATTGCAAGCAGGAAAATCTCTAGCAGTTTCTTCCTCCATAACATAACCCTCAGGAAAAACAGGCAATTCATATCTAGGGGGAGAATCTTCATCATCACTTTCATCAATAATATCATTTTCAATTATTTCATTCTCTCTAGCCCTAGCAAGTTGTTCATCAAGAAATTCACCTAATGGCACAATAGTATCGGGCATAGAAGTAGTTTCATCATAAGTATCATGCATAGTAGAAGTGGCATCATCCATAACATGCGACATATCAGAATTAATAACAGAAGCAGGTTTAAGTGTCACAAGCTTACTCATAGCAGAAGGAGAATCAAGTGCAGAGCTAGATGGCAGTTCCTTACCTCCCCTCATAGTTGAGGGAAAAATCTTAGTTCTTTCGTCTTTCAAGTTCCTCATAGTTCTTTCGTCTTTCAAGTTCCTCAGCAGATATAAATCCCAAGTGACTCAAAGAATAGAGCTATGCTCCCCGGCAACGGCGCCAGAAAATAGTCTTGATAACCCGCAAGCATAGGGGATCGCAAGAGTTTTCAAGGGTATAGGATTCAACCCAAATTTATTGATTCGACACAAGGGGAGCCAAAGAATATTCTCAAGTATTAGAAGTTGAGTTGTCAATTCAACCACACCTGGATAACTTAGTATCTGCAGCAAAGTATTTAGTAGCAAAGTAGTATGGAAGTAACGGTAACAGTAGCAAAAGTAACAGTAGCAGTTTAGTAGTAATTGTAACAGCATCAGCGGTAAAGTAAATAAGCAAAGAGCAATATGTGAAAAACTCGTAGGCATTGGATCAGTGATGGATAATTATGTCGGATGCGATTCCTCATGTAATAGTTATAACATAGGGTGACACAGAACTAACTCAAATTCATCAATGTAATGTAGGCATGTATTCCGAATATAGTTATACGTCCTTATGGAAAAGAACTTGCATGAAATCTTTTGTTCTACCCTCCCGTGGCAGCGGGGCCCTATTGGAAACTAAGGGATATTAAGGCCTCCTTTTAATAGAGTACCAGACCAAAGCATTAACACTTAGTGAATACATGAACTCCTCAAACTATGGTCATCACCAGTAAGTATCCCGATTATTGTAACTTCGGGGTTAACGGATCATAATACATAATAGGAGACTATAGAATTGCAAGATAGGATCAAGAACTCACATATATTCATTAAAACATTAATAGGTCCAGATCTGAAATCATGGCACTCGGGCCCTAGTGACAAGCATTAAGCATAGCAAAGTCATAGCAATATCAATCTCAAAACATACTGGATACTAGGGATCAAACCCTAACAAAACTAACTCGATTACATGGTAAATATCATCCAACCCATCACCGTCCAACAAGCCTACGATGGAATTACTCATGCACGGCAGTGAGCATCATGAAATTGGTGATGGAGGATGGTTGATGATGACGACAGTGACGAATCCTTCTCCAGAGCCCCGAACGAACTCCAGATCAGCCCTCCCGAGAGAGTTTAGGGCTTGGCGGCGGCTCCGTATCGTAAAACACGGCAAATCCTTCTCTCTGATTTTTCTCTGCGAACGTGAATATATGTAGTTGTTGTTGAGGTCGGTGGAGCTTCAGGGGGCCCACGAGGTAGGGGGCGCGCCCTAGGGGGGGCTCCCCCCACCCTCGTGGATAGGGTGTGGGCCCCATGACGTTGATTCTTTCACCAATATTTTTTATTAATTCCAACAAGTTGCTCCGTGGATTTTCAGGTCATTCCGAGAACTTTTATTTCTGCACAAAAAAACACCACGGCAGTTCTGCTGAAAACAACGTCAGTCTGGGTTAGTTCCATTCAAATCATGCAAGTTAGAGTCCAAAACAAGGGAAAAGTGTTTGGAAAAGTAGATACGACGAAGACGTATCACAAGGCTGACGGGTCTCCTCCTCCAAGGTAGAACGACCCGTTGTTCAGGTTTTTGCTGACCCACTATCATTGTCAAAACCGGCGGATCTCGGGTAGGGGGTCCCGATCTGTGCGTCAAGGCTGATGCTAACAGGAAGCTAGGGACACAGATGTTTATCCAGGTTCGGGCCCTCTCGATGGAGGTAAAACCCTACTTCCTTCTTGATTAATATTGATGATATGGGTAGTACAAGAGTAAATCTACCACGAGATCGAGAGGCTAAACCCTAAGAGCTAGCCTATGATGGTATGATTGTAATTGTGACCGGCCTTCTAAGGACCAACCTCTCCGGTTTATATAGACACCAGAGAGGGCTAGGGTTTACATGGAGTTGGTTACAAGAAAGGAAACACAATATCCGGATCGCCAAGCTTGCCTACCACGCAAAGGAGAGTCCCATGCGGACACAGGCCGAAGTCTTGAGTCTTGTATCTTCATGCTTCAATAGTCCGGACGTTGTACACAGTCCGGCTGTCCGGATACCCCCTAATCCAGGACTCCCTCAGTAGCCCCTAAGCCAGGCTTCAATGACGATGAGTCCGGCGCGCAGTATTGTCTTCGACATTGCAAGGCGGGTTCCTTCTCTGAATACTCCAAAGTAGTCATCGAACACTTAAATCGTGTCCGGATCTGCAAGATGATCTTCACATGGTATAGATCTGATTTGCTGGCAATCTTCATGCGTCGTGCCCTTGCATCATGGCTTGGTCCAACGTGGACCGACGTTTCCTACCCCACAATGACTCGTGTTACGAGGCGGTTTTATTGGCACGTCCCGTCGAGGCAGAGATCGTGTTCCTCTTATTACGGGATTTTCCATCAATATGAGCGCGCGTGACCCCACGGCGGCTGTTGGTATAACCCGTGTGTTTTTAGATAAGCCTCAAACGGTCACACCAGGACTCTTGATATTCACCTTCTTTATAAAGGGGCCGAGACCTACGCCTCTTTTTTCACCTTCATCGCACCTTCTCGCACCTCGAGTTCTAGCACCCAAAACCTAAGCTCCACCCCTCCGGAATCCTCCAATATGTCCAGATCTGACCCTCAAGGCCGGTGGGTGGCCTCCTTGATTGAAGAGAAGGACATTGCAAAGCTTAGGGAGGTCGGATACCTGACAGCAGATATCCAGCACAGGCTTCCTGCTCTAGGCCAGGTCATCCCCATGCCGGAGCCCAATGAGTGTGTCGTTTTCGTCCCACACTTCCTCCGCGGTTTGGGCTTCACCCTCGATCCTTTCGTGAGGGGGCTCATGTTCTATTATGGGTTGGATTTTCATGTTCTGGCTCCAGACGCTATCCTCTATATCTCGTTGTTCATTATCGTGTGCGAGGCTTTTCTCCACGTCACCTCGCACTTCGGCTTATGGCTCAAGACCTTCAATGTGAAGCCGAAGATGATCGGGGGGCTACATGTGGAGTGTGGAGGTGCCGTAATAAGCAGAAACACCGACGCCACATGTCCAGAGGGTTCTTTCCCAGAAGCATCTGATGTATGGCAGCGGAGGTGGTTTTATGCAATGGCCCCAAGGGGCACAAGATGGGTAGCCGCCCCTGAGTTCCGCTCGGGCCCTCTGTCATAGTTAGCGTCCTGGACAGACGTAGGATGGAATTGGGGGCCCGCAGGTGTTGTACCAGTACTACAGAACCGCATCCGGGAGCTTCTTGAGAGGGATATCAATCTTGTCAGCATAATGCAAGTGATGTTAATCCGACAGATGTTGTCGTGCCAATGCCGGCCTCTCCGGATGTGGGAGTTCAATCCGGAGGGTCCGCGGACTATCAAGCACTTCTTCGGCTTGAAGCCCGAAGAGATGTGCAAATTATTCTTCGGACAGAGAGTAGTATGTCCGGACACCACCGAGTATGCGGGCCTAAGCTGTAATCGCCTAGATACCCAAGTAAGTAGCCTTGATATCGGACACCTTGTTTTGTATTTATCATGACTGTTTGTTCTGACAATCATCCGCGTTTAGGAATGGCTCAGCAAGGCAGAGAGAATTAGGTGTCCGGCACTGCTTCCCGAAGGCTCGCCCGCCCCAACTATGGCCAAGATGCTCGACCGGGTACTTAGCAGAATGCCCTCAGGGAAAGACAAGGGGAGGGACGAGGAATCCGAACCCCACATGCTACGCATCTGAACCGGGGGTTGTTACCTCCCCCAAGGAGGATATTCGGGGAAGGGAGGCTAAGGCCTCCTCTCTGCGCGGGAAGAAGAGGGCCGCCTCTGAAGATTTGGAGGCGGAGATGCCCAAATTAGGGGAAAAAACATCCCCAGGGGCCTTGCCTTGACAGGCACCCTCACCGCACCATGCCCTCCAACGGGCCAGCCCTCCACCGAGCTATAAGTCAATTTATGATCCGAAGGTACTGTGTTTCTCCTAGATTAATAACCAGGGTTCAGTCCGGCCAGCAGCTCCTCTCAACGGGGTTCGTCTTCGGGGGACCTTCCTTCGGAGATGATGGAGAGCGAGACCCCACCCCCTTCTCCGACTCATGAAGCGGGCGACGCCGAGGTGTCGTCACGGAGGAGTCCGGATCTGCCGAATCCTGAAGTCAATCCGTCAGCCGCCCTGCACCCGGAGCATTTGGCTACAACGAGGGGCGGTGGAAAGAGTCTGGCGGAGTTTGATGTCCGACCGAACGTACTGACGGGCTTGCTAGAGCGAGCTGCGCTCTCGGAGGAGCAACGCTCATTAATGAGCGCAGTGCTCATGAAGATTTCATCCGCCACAAGCGGTTTGAATGAAGCATTCACAAGCCTGCTCAGAGGCTTTGAGGTACGTAATGAAGAATGCACTATTTCTTTGGGTGTGAGGCACACAATAGGTGTACTCCATATAGATAGTAGCCCTTGAGACTCTGGTTGACTGCCCTAGGCAGTAAACGGAGGATCATAAACCAATGATTTATGTTGTAAATATGTTCAGTTACCTGTGGGTCCGGCCGCCGGCCCGTCCGTTGAAGTTGCCGAACTGACGAGGCAAATTGGGTCGGTTGGTGCCGATATCACTCTGATGAATGAGCGGCTGGACAAAGCACAAGGTATGTGTCCTGTCTTTCCATTGTATAGGAAAATATTAAGGTGGCACATAGTAATGTAATATGTTCGGACTGCAGATGGTGCTGCTGCCGTGGAAGCCCTGAGGGCGAAACTTGCTCTAGCCAAGGAACAAGCTCGGGTGAGCAATGCGTCTGCCCTAAAGGCGGCCGAGGAATTGAGAGCCGAACAGGCTGCTCATCGCCAAAGCGAGGAAAAGATAGCCGAAATGGCTATCGAGTTAAAAAATGCCGCTGACCGGTATGAGCTCCTGAAAAAGAAGCATGAGGATAAATCGGCTGACCTGAGCAAGGCACTTAATGCCACCGAGGAAATATGGACCGAGCTCAGGGGTGCGCGGGAGGAGCTTCAACAGGCTGGAAAAATCATGGCCGGGGGCTCCTATTTGCTGCGGACGAAGTTCTTTGATCCGAAGTACACTCCCCTGGATCGATGCTGGAGCTCGCCGGATGCATATGCGGACTTGGCGAAGAGTACGGCTGATGCTGTGGAGTTCTTCAAAGATCAGGGTGAAAAGGATGTGTTGAAGCTTTTTTGGTCGCAGTTCAATGCTCCCACTCGCCCGCTGCCGTTAAGTGATAAGATGGCTGTTGTGGTGGAGCTTCACAGGCTGTCCGGGCTTGCGATGCGGTCTGTAATAGACCATCATTGGACGAAGGGGCCTAAGCCGGGCAGTTACTTTGGTTTGGTGCAATAGTTCCTTGGGGTCGTGCCTCGGATCGATGCCATGAGGAGGTCGGCATGCATAGAGGGTGCGCGGATGGCCCTTGCCCGCGTTAAAGCATATTGGACGGATATGGATGCCGCTATGATAGCGTCCCAGGATCCGGTGGGGGGCCAACATCCGGCCGGGCACTACTTGGCGCAAGTCAGAGAGGGTGCCCGCCTGATAGAGGCGCAGTGCCCGAAGAATCTCCTATTCGAGCGATGATTCAAATCATTGTAAAAACAATGTTTATTTTGATTATGAGGCTATATTTATACTATTTTTCTGAAAATATGATTGTGTCCCCTGTGCGTCCATTTATATATATATATATATATATATATATATATATATATATATATATATGTATATAAATATGCAATCCTAAAGTTAGCAGTTGTTGGCTTCAGCCCCCACGCATACAATACGGGGGTGTTCGCGAAAAAATATGCTTAATCACTCTTGATCCAACGTCTTGGTCCATTAAGGAGGTGATCGCACGACGAACTAGGCAACCAGACTATATAGCTGTAACACTTTCGCTTAGCCGCGGGATTCTAAACTGGGGCTACTATGTAGCCCCTGGTACCTTCGCGTGCATCCGAATATGGGCGCGTATGTACCTGGCCGGGAAATGGCCCTTCATTAATGTGGAGGAATCCTAAAGATTCTGGTGATTCGTTGAGTGGTTGACCAGTCTCTTGCTGTATCATGACAGTCAGTTTTCGGCTTTCTCTACTAAGGTGCTCATCCGGAATAACCAGGGCACAACCGCAGTAGTTCTCCTTTGGCCACCTTAGCCGATAATAATGGAACATAAGGCGGCAAACCCAGGAGCCGGGCAAACCCAACATTTGACCAAAGACATGATTCGGAGCTGATGCATATAAGGCCAAACTCATGAAGCCGAACACTCCCGAAGGTATTCGGACTTTATGACAGATGATGGGCTCAAGAATGCCCATTCATTATAAATCCTGTGTTTCCAGGTACGTGCGTTAATCTGTCGTGGCGAAATGCCAAAAACGGCAGTATCCTCTATGGGTATGGAACCCATGAGATGGTTAAACAACAAGAGGCAATAGAAAAGGTTTACACAGGGGCTTAATCTAAAAAGAAACCTGTTGAATGGGGCCCTGCTGCACGTCTGTGCCTTTGTCTCCGTTGTGCCACATCCTAGAAGGGTATCGCGCGAACGTTGTCTGAGGGAAAGGGAAACTCATAGAAGAGTGCAACGTAAGTATGCGATGGATAGTAAAAATGTAAGATGCTGGCCTACCAATAAGGTTGAGCCAAGTGTGGGGCTTTATTATTAGCCCCTGGTATCCACTATAGGATTACATATACGCTGCCCTAGTTTGATATGGGCTGCCGGACTCGTCTAACCGTGTCCGTGGTCTTAACGACCTGTCATATTTTTGTTAGAGCTCGCTTATAGTCTAGGGCCGTCGTGTGTTCCTCTACGCGCGAAGGGCGCTCTGTTATTCTGCTAATGGTGATGACGCCACGTGGGCCGGGCATCTTGAGTGTGAGGTAGCCGTAGTGCGGCAATGCGTTGAAGCGGGCGAAGGCCGTTCTTCCAAGCAATGCTTGATAGCTGCTTTGGAAGGGTGCGATGATGAATACTAGTTCTTCGCTTCTGGAGTTTCCTGGGGAGCCAAATGTTACCTCCAGTGTGACGGAGCCCCTGCTGTAGGCTTCAAAGCCTGGTATCACCCCTTCAAAGGTGGTATTAATCTTGCTGATTCTGGATGAGTCTATCCCCATCCTGCGGACAGTGTCTTCATATATTAAATTGAGACTGCTGCCACCGTCCATGAGGACGTGGGTGAGGTGGTATCCATCGATTATTGGGTCAAGCACCAAGGCATCTGATCCTTCACGCCGAATACTAGCTCAGCCGTTAGGTGTGGGTATGATGGGCTCTATATCACGCGCGTCTTTATGGGCGCGTTCGTGCCTTCTCAAGGATGTGCGAGTCGTGTGGATCATATTCATTGTTTTAACCTCTGGTGGGAATTTTTTCTGTTCCCTAGTGTTCGGCGGGCGAGGTTCATCCTCATCCTCACTTGGTGTTTCCCTTCCCTTGTGTTCGGCATTCAATTTTCCAGCCTGCTTGAAGACCCAGCACTCTCTGTGCGTGTGGTTTGCAGGTTTGTCAGGGGTGCCGTGGATTTGGCACAATCTGTCTAGGACTCTATTCAGTCCGGACGGTCCCTCTTTACTGCCTTTAGATGGCTTATTTTGTTGATTAGGTTGAGAGCCCCTGAATCCGGCATTAACCATTATGTTATCCAGACTCTCCTCCTTGTTTTGGCGTTTATTTTTATTACGCCGTGGCTTCCTATTGCCATCCCTTATTTCAGATGTGCTGGGGTCGCTGGTGCCTTTACAGGCTAGCCAGCTATCTTCTCCTGCGCAAAAGTGGGTCATAAGGCTTGTTAGGGCCACCATTGTCCTTGGCTTTTCTTGGCCGAGGTGTCTGGCGAGCCACTCATCACGGATGCTGTGTTTAAATGCTGCTAGGGCTTCGGCATCCGGACAATCAATGATTTGACTCTTCTTAGTGAGGAATCTGTTCCAAAGCTTTCGGGCGGACTCTCTCGGCTGTTGGATTATATGACTTAAATCGTCAGCATCCGGAGGCCGGACATAAGTCCTTTGAAAATAGGCCCTAAAAGCGTCCTCAAGTTCCTCCCAACTCCCGATCGAATTTTCGGGGAGGCTTTTCAACCAGTGTCTGGCTGGTCCCTTTAGTTTGAGGGGAAGGTATTTGATGGCGTGGAGGTCATCCCCGCGAGCCATGTGTATATGTAGGATAAAGTCCTCAATCCAGACCCCTGGGTCTGTCGTTACCTCGTATGCCTCTATGTTCACAGGTTTAAAGCCATATGGGAATTCGTGGTCCAGTACTTCATCAGTAAAGCACAGGGGGTGAGAAGCCCCTTTGTATCTGCACACGCTGTGGCATGCTATCGGCTGTTGTTGTGTTCAGTGTTTATTCCGAACTGGCGTTTGGCTGTCATAACTTTTTTGACGACCACAGTCCCCTGCCGGGGTGTCTCCTTTAGATCCATAGATGGACCTAGCTGCGCCAAATTTCTTATCCAGGTGCTCATGTAGATCGTGGGCTTTTTCGGTAGTTGATTTATTGCGGTTATGAAGTGGTACGTCCGGTCTCCTGGTCGTGTTACTCTTTGGTGGAATGGCCTCGTCGTTGAATTCTGGCAGTAGCTTACGTTTTGGGTAGCTCTTTGTGTGGCGATCGTCGCCATATCTTTCTTCAGTGTCTAGCACTTTATTCCATCTGTGATTGAGCATTTCCTGTGCGTCTTTATGTCGTTGCTTCTGCCTCTTTAGACTTCTCGCTGTGGCCATAAGCTTTCTATGGAGGTTCTCTCATTCCACGCGTTCTTCCGGAATGATGAGTGTGTCATCGTCCGTACTGTCTTCTTGTCCTGGGCTGGTTTGATGAACTCGTCCCTATGGATCGTTGTCTTCAGGCGTTTGCTCCGAACTATGCTCGGCGTGACCTGGTTCGTCCTGCTCCATCGCTGGTTCCGTTTGGTCGTTGTTACCTTCGGGGTTGACCGGAGTATCCATTCTTCTGGCGCTCTTGCTGATATTTTTACTGTTGCTGGATTTGGAACGGCGTCTGCGCCGTCGCTTTGGTTTTTGCCCAGGGGTTTTATCTTCCGGATTGTCACCATCGTCTTCCTTGGTTGTATCCACCATGTATATGTCATGTGACGATGCGGGAATCCGGTACCCCATAGATTCTGAGTCTTCTCGTGCATCGTCGTCCATACCGTCGATGGCTTCGGAGTCGAAGTCAAGCACGTCGGTTAAATCATCAACCGTGGCTATCAAGTGGGTGGCGGGTGGGTAACGAATTTCTTCGTCGCCTGCTTCCCACTCGAGCCGGACATAGTTTGGCCCGGAATTCTCTGTCAAAGAGAGAATTTTAAATGAGTTTAGTATGTCGCCAAAGGGCGAGTGCTGAAATATGTCTGTTGCGGTGAACTCCATTACCAGAGCCCAACCACACTCGGTGGACTCGGGGACGCACGGACTGGAACCTACGACCGGATATGAGTCCGAGGGCCCGGAGTCATGGGCTTTCCCAGAGGTGGGGCCTGTGTTTGGCCCCATCACCGATGAGGGTACGACCTGCGTGGCGGGGTCCAGCTCTCCGTCCTTAGGGAACGCATCCTGCCCCGGATTTAAATCCGAGGCTTCTGCCGGGGTAATATCCCGAGCATCGTCTGACGGCAGGTCTAAGCCATGCTCATCATAATTATCTGGCGCTTCTGACACGATCTGCTCCATATGACCAAGCGGATCGGTCCGCAGTGTGAAGCCGCCGAACATCAAGATCTGTCCGGGGAGGAAAGTCTCACCCTGGACAACATGTTTGATGATGATTGAAGGAGCCATCAAGCCTTGCGGCGATGTCACAGAGGAACTCTCAGTGAAAGCACCAATGTCGGTGTCAAAACCGGCGGATCTCGGGTAGGGGGTCCCGATCTGTGCGTCAAGGCTGATGGTAACAGGAAGCAAGGGACACAGATGTTTACCCAGGTTCGGGCCCTCTCGATGGAGGTAAAACCCTACTTCCTGCTTGATTAATGTTGATGATATGGGTAGTACAAGAGTAGATCTACCACGAGATCGTAGAGGCTAAACCCTAAGAGCTAGCCTATGATGGTATGATTGTAATTGTGATCGGCCTTCTAAGGACCAACCTCTCCGGTTTATATAGACACCAAAGAGGGATAGGGTTTACATGGAGTCGGTTACAAGAAAGGAAACACAATATCCGGATCGCCAAGCTTGCCTTCCACGCAAAGGAGAGTGCCATCAGGACACGGGCCGAAGTCTTGAGTCTTGTATCTTCATGCTTCAATAGTCCGGACATTGTACACAGTCCGGCTGTCCGGATACCCCCTAATCCAGGACTCCCTCACCCACAAAGGGCCCTTCCCAAGGTGGGGATAATTTGTACATGTTTGTTTGATCCTGGATGAGCCGGACCACCAAATCGCCTTCTTGAAAGGTTTGAGTTTTAACCCGGCGGCTATGATAGTGATACAGATCTTGCTGGTATATCGCTGAACGAGCCGCTGCAAGGTCACGTTCTTCATCCAAAAAATCAAGAGCATCTTGATGTGCTTTTTCATTATCAGCTTCAACATAAGCCACCACACGGGGCGAGTCATGACGGATGTCACTGGGGAGAACTGCATATGCTCCGTAAACCATGAAGAAAGGCGTATAACCTGTGGATCTGCTGGGGGTAGTATTGATACTCCAAAGCACTGAAGATAACTCCTCAACCCAACAACCTGGCGTCCTGTGCAAAGGGACCATAAGCCGGGGCTTGATACCTCTCAAGAGTTCTTGATTGGCCCTTTCGGCTAGATCATTGGACTGAGGGTGAGCCAATGATGAAACTTCAAGACGAATGTGCTCTTGTTGACAAAATTCTTTCATAGCACCCTTAGACAGGTTAGTGCCATTATCAGTTATGATTCTATGAGGATAGCCAAACGAAAAATCACCTTTTTTATGAATTGAACCGCCGTTGGCGCATCACACTTGCTGACTGGCTCTGCCTCAACCCACTTTGTGAACGTGTCAACTGCCACCAAAAGGCGAATCTTTTTATCCTTGGACCTTTTAAAAGGCCCAATCATATCCATCCCCCCAGATTGCAAATGGCCAAGTAATTGGAATCATCCTCAATTCTTGAGCCGGCACATGAGCTCGTCTAGAAAAAATTTGATAGCCATCACACTTGCTAACCGTATCTTCCGCATCAGCATGATGTGACAGCCTGATTTTTGGCCCTTTCTTTTTCTTTTGTTTTTCGAGGTTTTTGCCTGAGTTTTTCTTTTTCGTGGCTTTGTGGTCTGGAAACTGGAGAAGATGACCTCTTCTTCACTTCTAGAGTGGCTTGTCATTCCCAAATCTTTCCCTAGACCCTGTCATTTTCATCCTAGCCCAAATCCCAATATTCTTTTTATTTTGAATATTCCTTTTCTATTAAAGGAATAAATCAAATTACCCTAGGTTGTGAAGCAACCTATATTTCCCTCACTCCTAAAATTCCCAAATAATTCTCATAAATTGTTTGGGTCATATCTTGATAAAATATGGCAAAAAATTTCATTGCCATGTTCAAAAATAATTCCCCAATAATTATTCTTCCTGTCTGCCCAAAATGGCACTTTGTGAAGGAAGTGTCATTTATATTTTTCCTAGTGCCTTCCAACCTTTTTAGGCATGCTTATATGTCCAAATAATTGCCTCATGCACAAGTTCAACTTTATTTGCCTAGACAATCCTCCTTAGTGATGTTTCAAAGTTTCTGTCAAACGGAAAGCTTTGTGAAGGAAGTACTAGTGAGGAGTACCCAAATGAGTTGAACTTTTGCACACTCCTTAATGTGCTCATATTAACCCCCTCCACCCATTTGCAGCCCCATCCAATCATCTATGTGAGCACAGGAGAAAATCTTTGTTTTTGGCAATATTTTTAGGTTGTGAAGCAAGTATATTTTATATTGCTTCAAAAATCCTGATAAATTACCATATCATTATTATACCCATAAAACATATCTCTACCCATTTTGGCGTCATTTCAATGAGCCATTTGATAACCAATATTATTCCAAGTTTTTGTCCAGAGGTGATGTTTGTGAAGCAAGTGGAAGTTCGGCTTTGCCAAATGGTATGAGACTTTTTGAGCATCTTCATATGACCAAATGACTCAGCTTTGCCCAATATTAGCTCAAGTGGACACTCCATGTGAGTGCATCTTGTTGATCTAGTTTCTGTACCATTTTGGTCAGTTGTGAAGCAACTGCAGTAAATCTTGATCCATTTACCCTCAACACCTCCAGGATGAATGTCCTTCGATAGATAAACCTCCTAGACAAGCTATTTACTGAGTTACCTAGCTGGTGCCCCCACTGCACAACACAAACACTTGGCTGCTGGTTTACTTTGGAGCTAAGTGCAAATCACTTCTTTGCCCCTGGAGTGATTTATTTCCTCAAGTATACTAAGGTCACTAGGGTAAATCCACTGGACATGGTCATCCTGGCCAAAATGAGCTAATTGCACCAGTGCGCGTGGTGATCATGCTTGTGTCATGCAGATTGCGCACTCTCGCTTCTTTCCGCCCCTGTTCTCGTCAGCTCCTTCCTCGTCTCGACATCCAACCATGTCCTGGAGCTCCCCCGTGATGCCCTGCATTGCCCTGCGTCGATGGCTCGTCCTGGTTTGTCATAAATGCATCGCAAAGGCCATGCCCGTGCCGCGCCCAGCCTCTGTCCTCCATTAGAGCTTGTTGTGAGCTTGCCCGTGAAGCTCCAGAGCCTTCCCCGCGCCTATATAAGAGACCCCCGACCTCCTCCACAGCTCCCAAGCCCCTCCTCTTCCCTCCTAGTCCACCGGAGCAACGGCATCTTGCCGGAGTTTGCCGTCACCCTCCATGGACGCCTCGACCTCGGCCTGGGTCCGGCCACCTCAGGCCTCCCCTCGCCTCCCCTCCACGTCCACCGTACTCCCCTCGTCCCACTCAGCCGCCCCACCCCCTCAGCATCCCCGAAGACGGCCACACCACCCTGAACCACCGCCAGCAACCGCCTTCTGTCCCCCTCGGGTCGCCGTCCTGTGCCGCCATTCCAGGCCTCCCCGGCGACCCCTTCCCCTCTCAACGGGTGTGGCGCAGCCCCGCGGTCCCGCCGGTGCCCTCTGCCGGGCCGGGGATCGCCGGAGCTGGCCGGCCCCTTGGCCGCTTCCCTCCTCTGCTTCCATTCTATTCCACTCGGGAACTAACAGGAGAGAGGGGAGGAGGAAGACGACGCCTTGCCAGCTGGCCAGGCGGGCCCCAACCCCTGCGCGTGGACCCCTCCTATCAGCCCCCCCAGCCGACGGCCCTGCATTGACCCAGGTACGCTGACGTGGATAAGTGGAGGCGTAATCCATTGATTACGTCTTCGCTTTCCAAAAGCGTATTTCTCTATTACGCGTTCTATTTTTCTCTCCAGGCCCCTGTTTGGAAATCTCTTTCTTGCAAATAGGTCCCTGGCAGAAAAACATCCATATCTTTTTATACGTAACTCCAAATGAGGTGAAACCAATGCTCACTTCTTCGTTTCGTCGAGCCCGTTCTGTTGGTCATGCTTTCACTATGGTTTGGCACAATGAAAATGACCATTATGCCCTTGCCCTTATTCAGCCCTCTCCGAGAGAGAATGTTTTCCGGTGATTTGTTCCGCGAGTTTCACCGCACTTCTCCCCGGTGCCTTCTTCATCCCCAGGCAAGCCACAACACCCACTTGCATGATAGTCATGTAGTAGACATGGTTTTCAACTTGAATCTTTATTAAATGTTTGCTTATTGAAAAGATGGTTATCGTTAGTCCGGTAATGTTTAGATTTGCATGTTCACTTTTGTGCTATGTTGTTTTGTACTCTGTGATCATGTTCTACCTGCTAGTATTTCCTTTCATAAGTTTATGCTTGCTAGTAGTACATGTTGATGTTGGTGATGGCCATGCTAGTCAGCATGCCATGCTCCGTGGATATGATTTATTGTTGATATGGTGGACAGTTATTTGATACCCTGATAACCCACAAGTATAGTGGACCGCAACAGCTTTCGAGGGTAGATTATTCAACCCAAATTTATTGATTCGACACAAGGGGAGCCAAAGAATATTCTTGAGTATTAGCAGTTGAGTTGTCAATTCAACCACACCTGGATAACTTAGTATCTGTAGCAAAGTGTTTAGTAGCAAAAGTGGTATGATAATAAAGGTAACAGTAGCAAAGGTAAAGATAAATGTTTTTGGGTTTTTGTAGTATTTGTAACAGTAGCAACGGAAAAGTAAATAAGCGGAGAACAATATGTGAAAAGCTCGTAGGCAATGGATCAGTGATGGATAATTATGCCGGATGCGATTCCTCATGCAATAGCTATAACATAGGGTGATATAGAACTAGCTCCAATTCATCAATGTAATGTAGGCATGTATTCCATAAATAGTCATACGTGCTTATGGAAAAGAACCTGTATGACATCTTTTGTCCTACCCTCCCGTGGAAGCGGGGTCCTAGCGGAAACTAAGGTATATTAAGGCCTCCTTTTAATAGAGAACCGGATGAAAGCATTAGCACATAGTGAATACATGAACTCCTCAAACTACGGTCATCACCGAGAAATATCCCGAACTTCGGGGTTGTCGGATCATAACACATAATAGGTGACTATAGACTTGCAAGATAGGATCAAGAACACACATATATTCGTGAAAACATAATAGGTTCAGATCTGAAATCATGGTACTCGGGCCCTAGGGACAAGCATTAAGCATAGCAAAGTCATAGCAACATCAATCTCAGAACATAGTGGATATTAGGGATCAAACCCTAACAAAACTAACTTGATTACATGGTAAATCTCATCCAACCCATCACCGTCCAGCAAGCCTACGATGGAATTACTCACGCACGGTGGTGGGCATCATGAAATTAGTGATGGAGGATGGTTGATGACGACGACGACGAATCCCCCTCTCTGGAGCCCCGAAGGGACTCCGGATCAGCCCTGTCGAGAGAGATTAGGGCTTGGCGGCGGCTCCGTGTCGTAAAACGCGATGAAACTTTCTCTCTGAATTTTTTCTCCCCGAACGTGAATATATGGTGTTGGAGTTGACGTCGGTGGAGGTCCACGGGGCCCACGAGATAGGAGGCCGCGCCCTAGGGGGGCGCCCCCCTGTCTTGTGGACAGGCTTTGGGCCCCCTGGCATTAATTCTTTCGCCAAAAATTCTTATTAGTTCCAAAAAGTGTCTCCGTGGATTTCCAGGACATTCCGAGAACTTTTCTTTTCTACACATAAAACAACGTCATGGCAGTTCTGCAGAAAACAGCGTCAGTCCGGGTTAGTTACATTCAAATCATGCAAGTTAGAGTCCAAAACAAGGGCAAAAGTGTTTGGAAAAGTAGATACGTTGGAGACGTATCAACTACCCCAAGCTTAAAGATTTGCTTGTCCTCAAGCAATTCAGTTGATAAACTGAAAGTGATAAAGATAAACTTTTACAAACTCTGTTTGCTCTTGTTGTTGTAAACATGAAAAGCCAACATTCAAGTTTTAGCAAATATTATGAACTAACCATACTCACAATAACACATAGGTCTCACAATTACTCATATCAATAGCATAATCATCTAGCGAGCCATAATAATAAAACTCGGATGACAACACTTACTCAAAATAATCATAACATGATATAACAAAATGGTATCTCGCTAGCCCTTTCTGAGACCGTAGAACATAAATGCAGAGCACCTTTAAAGATCAAGGACTGACTAACCATTGTAATTCATGGTAAAAGAGATCCAGTCAAGTCATACCCAATATAAACCAATAATAATGAACGCAAATGACAGTGTGCTCTCCAGCGGGTGCTTTTAATAAGAAGGATGATGACTCAACATAATAAGGAAATAGATAGGCCGTTCGCAGAGGGAAGCAGGGATTTGTAGAGGTGCCATAGCTCGATTTTAAAATAGAGATTGAATAACATTTTGAGCAGCATACTTTTGCTGTCAACGCAACAACTATGAGATGGCTGTATCTTCCATACTACATGCATTATAGGCAGTTCCCAAACAGAATGGTAAAGGTTTATACTCCCCCAACCACCAACAAGCATCAATCCATGGCTTGCTCACAACAACGAGTGCCTCCAACATACAACAGCCCTGGGGGAGTTTTGTTTAATTATTTTGATTTGCTTTGATCTTTTTGGATCATGGGACTGGGCATCCCGGTTACCGGCCCTTTCTCGTGAATGAGGAGCGGAGTCCACTCCTCTTGAGAATAACCCACCTAGCATGGAAGATATAGGCAGCCCTAGTTGTAACATGAGTTGCTCGAGCATACAAAATAGAATTTCATTTGAAGATTTGGAGTTTGGCACATACAAATTTACTTGGAACGGCAGGTAAATACTGCATATAGGAAGGTATAGTGGACTCACATGGAACAACTTTGGGGTTTAAGGAGTTTGGATGCACAAGTAGTATTCCCGCTTAGTATAGGTGAAGGCTAGCAAAAGACTGGGATGCGATTGAGAGAGCGACAATAGTCATAAACATGCATCAAAATTAATTCACACCAAGAACAAGCATGAGTAGGATATAATCCACCATGAACATAAATATCATGAAGGCTATGTTGATTTGATTCAACTACATGTGTGAACATGTGCCAAGTCGAGTCACTCAATTTATTCAAAGGAGGATACCATCCCATTATATCACATCATAATCATTCTAATAGCATGTTGGCACGCAAGGTAAACCATTATAACTCATAGCTAATCAAGCATGGCACAAGCAACTATAATCTCTAAATGTCATTGCAAATATGTTTACTTAATAATAACTGACTCAGGAACGATGAACTCATCATATTTACAAAAACAAAGGAGGTCGAGTTCATACCAGCTTTTCTCATCCCAATAAGTCCATCATATATCGTCATTATTGCCTTTCACTCGCACGACCGAACGATGTGTATAATAATAAGAGTGCACGTGCATTGGACTAAGCTGGACTCTGCAAGCATTCAACTCAAGAGAGAAGACAAGTAATATGGGCTCTAAATTAAATAGACAATCATGCATATAAGAGCCTCTAAGCATTTTCAATACGGTCTTCTCTACCCCCAAAAGAAAGAAAAGCAAATAAAACTATTTACACGGGAAAGCTCCCAAAGAGTAAAAGAAGAACGAGAAATCTTTTTGGGTTTTCATTTTAATTTCTACTACAAGCATATAATTTTAAACTAACTAATTTTTTTTGGTTTTTCTCAAAGATTATCAAACACACAAGAAGAAAACTAGAAAAAGAAAATTAAACTAGCATGGATAATACAATGAAAGAGTATGAGCACCGACGACTAGTGTCTGAACATGAATATAAAGTCGGTGAGAAATACGTACTCCCCCAAGCTTAGGCTTTTGGCCTAAGTTGGTCTAATACCAATGACCGCCTGGCTGATATCCATAAGTGAAACTAGGGTAGTAGTGAGATGCAGAGGCGACCGCCTCCTGAGCAGTAGCGTGTTGGCGAGCTGCCTCCATTCCCCTCTCATATTCAGCTGCTTCTTCCCTGGTGACAACATATCTTCCTTTTGCCTGATAATCAAAAAGGTAGGGAGCAGGAAGAGTAACAGGGACAATGTTGCGTCTGTCATAGATTAGTCGATGATGGAGGAATTGTTCATTCCTCTCAGGAAAATGATGATCAAACATAGCTTCTTTATCCAAATAAACAGGAGGTACAATCATATCCCCCTCTCGTGGAGCTATATTACGAAAATTAGCCACACGGGTTGCATAAATTCCTCCAAAGAAATCACCCCTTCTACTATTATTCTGCAACCTACGTGCAACTATTGCCCCCAAGTTATAACCTTTATAACTTGACACAGCACTCTTGAGGACACAAAGATCAGGGGCACACATGTGAGATACCTTGTCCTTACCATTAATGCATCTACCAATAAAGAGAGCAAAGTAATGTATATCAGGAAAATGAATGCTCCCTATGGTAGCTTGTGCTACGTCCCTAGATTCTCCCATGGTAATACTAACAAGAAAATCTCTAAATTCAGATTTGGGAGGATCATTAATATTACCCCACTGCGGGAGTTTGCAAGCAGTTGTGAAATCCTCTAAATCCATGGTATAAGATGTATCATAAATATCAAACATGACACTAGGAGAATTACGCGCAGAAATATATTCGAACCTCCGCACAAAGGAATCAGTCAATTGATAATATTGAGGACACTTATCTTGTAAGAAGTCCTCCATCTCGGCATTACGCACATATGTGTCAAATTCTTCCTTGAAGCCTGCTTCGGCTATAAAATCATCGGATGGCCACTCACAAGCCCGTACATTTGCGTCCCTTGGCAAATTAACATCTTGTTCACGTATAGCAATCCTTGGCCCTTTCTTTGCTGAGGAACCTCCTTGGTACAATCTTCTAAGCATATTTGTTTTTCTGAAAATTTCTGAAATTTTAGTAACTTCAAAATAAAAGTGAATAAAACTAAACAAGATTGATAGAAACTACTCCTACAAGTGCCTAGAGCCTATATCATGCATTGGAATTGCTTGGGACCTCAAAATTTTAACATGGAAGCTCAAGAACATGGTCACCTATGCAGCAAAAATTTGTAATGAATAAAGCACTAGAATAAAACTAATTGGACCAATGGAGGAGTCACATACCAGGCAACAATCTCCCAAAGCAGTTTTGGGAATGGAGCTTTGAGCTGAGAGATCAAAAATCACAGCAAAATGAGCTAGAACTCGTGCTTGAGCGGGATGGAGATTTTTTTGGGTAGAAGATGAAGTGTGTGGGTGCTGGCATAAGTGGAGGGGGGCCACCAGGGGCCCACGAGACAGGGGGGCGTGCCCTACAGGGGGGCTCCTCTCTCGTGGCCTGGTGCTTGCCCCTCGTGCAGTGTTTTCAGTGCCTAAAATCCTCAAATATTCCAGAAAAAATCATACTAAATTTGCAGGGCATTTGGAGCACTTTTATTTTCGGACTATTTTTTAATGCACGGATAATTCAGAAAACAGACGGATAATACTATTTTTGCTTTATTTATTCTAAATAACAGAATGTAAAAAGAGGGTACAGAAGGTTGTGCCTTCTAGTTTCATCCATCTCATGATCATCAAAATGAACCCACTAACAACGTTGATCAAGTCTTGTTAACAAACTCATTCCGAATAACATGGAACCAGAGAAATTTTGAATAACACTAAGTTACGTCAACGGGGATAGGAAAATCCCCAACAATAAGAATATCATACTTTTTCTTGACAGTAGGGAGAGGAAATTCAAAACCTCCAAAAATGATAGTTGGAACTTTTTCAATAGAGTTGATGCTATGAACTTGAGATTGTTTCCTCGGAAAGTGTATCGTATGCTCATTACCATTAACATGAAAAGTGACATTGCCCTTGTTGCAATCGATAACAGCCCTTGCAGTATTAAGAAAAGGTCTACCAAGGATAATAGACATACTATCGTCCTCGGGAATATCAAGAATAACAAAGTCCGTTAAAATAGTGACATTTGCAACCACAACAGGCACATCCTCACAAATACCGACAGGTATAGCAGTTGATTTATCAGCCATTTGCAAAGATATTTCAGTAGGTGTCAACTTATTCAATTCAAGTATACGATATAAAGAGAGGCATAACACTAACTCTGGCTCCAAGATCACATAAAGCAGTTCTAACATAATTTCTTTTAATGGAGCACGGTATAGTTGGCACACCCGGATCTCCAAGTTTCTTTGGTATTCCACCCTTAAAAGTGTAATTAGCGAGCATGGTGGAAATTTCAGCTTCCGATATCTTTCTTTTATTTGTAATGATATCCTTCATATACTTAGCATAAGGATTTACTTTAAGCATATCAGTTAAGCGCATATGTAAGAAAATATGTCTAATCATTTCAGCAAAGTGCTCAAAATCCTCATCATCCTTTGACTTGGATGGTTTAGGAGGAAAGGGCATGGGTTTTTGAACCCATGGTTCTCTTTCTTTACCGTGCTTCCTAGCAACAAAATATCTCTTATCATAACATTGATTCTTTGATTGTGGGTTATCAAGATCAACAACAGGTTCGATCTCTACATCATTGTCTTTGCTAGGTTGAGCATCAACATGAACATTATCATTAACATTATCACTAGGTTCATGTTCATCACCTAATTGTGTTTCAGCATCAGAAATAGAAATATCATTGGGATTCTCAGGTGTGTCTAAAGTAGGTTCAATAGAAGCATGCAAAGTTCTATCGTTTTTCTTCTTCTTCTTTTTAGAAGAACTAGGTGCCTCTAAATTATTTCTCTGAGAATCTTTCCCGGTTCTCTTAGGGTGGCCTTTAGGATACAAAGGTTCCTGAGTCATTCTACCAGTTCTAGTAGCCACTCTAACAGCAAAGTCATTTTTATTATTCAATTCATCAAGCAAATCATTTTGAGATTTGAGTACTTGGTCAGCTTGAGTAGCAACCATAGAAGCATATTTGCTAACGTGGTGAAGTTCATCTTTAACTCTAGCCAGATTATCACCTACGCGTCCTATCTCAAAAGCATTATTCTTTAACTCTCTACCAACATAAGCATTAAAACTTTCTTGTCTAGCCATAAAGTCTTCAAATTCATCTAAGCATGGGCTATGAAATTTAGTAGAGGGTATTTCAACTTTATCATATCTATAGAGAGAATTTACCTTTACTACCTGTGTCGGGTTATCAAGACAATGTGGTTCTTCAGGCGGTATATTAAGACCATGTATTTCTTCAATAGGAGGTAAATTCTTAACATCTTCAGCTTTAATACCTTTTTCTTTCATTGATTTCTTTGCCTCTTGCATATCTTCAGGACTGAGAAATAAAACACCTCTCTTCTTTGGAGTGGGTTTACGAATAGGCTCAGGAGTTGGCTCAATTGGTTCAGGAATTACTTCAGGAATTGGCTCGGGGAAAGTCCAATTATTTTCATTAGTTAACATATTATTCACTAGTATTTCAGCTTCGTCGACTGTTCTTTCCCTGAAAACACAACCAACACAACTATCCAAGTAGTCCTTGGAAGCATCGGTTAGTCCATTATAAAAGATATCAAGTATTTCATTTTTCTTAAGAGGATGATCAGGCAAAGCATTAAGTAACCGGAGAAGCCTCCCCAAAGCTTGTGGGAGACTCTCTTCTTTGATTTGCACAAAATTATATATTTCCCGCAAGGCAGCTTGTTTCTTATGAGCAGGGAAATATTTAGCAGAGAAGTAATAAATCATATCCTGGGGACTACGCACACAACCAGGAGCAAGAGAGTTATACCAAGTCTTAGCATCACCCTTTAATGAGAACGGAAATATCTTAAGGATGTATAAATAGCGAGACTTCTCATCATGAGTAAACAGGGTGGCTATATCATTCAACTTGGTAAGATGTGCCACAACAGTTTCAGATTCAAGGCCATAAAAAGGATCAGATTCAACTAAAGTAATAATATCAGGATCAACAGAGAATTCATAATCCTTATCAGTAACACAGATTGGTGAAGTAGCAAAAGCAGGATCGGGTTTCATTCTAGCATTAAGAGACTGCTGCTTCCATTTAGCTAATAATTTCTTAAGATCATTTCTATCATTGCAAGCAAGGATTTCCATAGCAGCCTTTTCATTCATAACATAACCCTTAGGAACAATAGGTAATACATAATCATTGGGGGAACCTTCATCATCACTATCATCAGTAATAGGATCTTCAGTAATTTCATTCCCCCTAACTCTAGTAACTTGTTCATCAAGAAATTCACCTAATGGCAAAGTAGTATCACGCACAAAAGTAGTTTCATCATGCATAGAAGAAGTGGCATCATCAATAACATGCGACACATCAAAATTCATAGCAGTAGCAGGTTTAGGTGTCGCAAGCCTACTAATAACGGAAGGAGAATCTAGTGCAGAGCTAGATGGCAGTTCCTTACCTCCCCTCGTAGTTGAGGGCAAAATAGTAGTTCGATCGTCTTTTAAGTTCTTCATAGTGATCAACAGATATAAATCCCAAGTGACTCAGAGAATAGAGCTATGTTCCCCGGCAACGGCGCCAGAAATTAGTCTTGATACCCCACAAGTATAGGGGATCACAACAGCTTTCGAGGGTAGAGTATTCAACCCAAATTTATTGATTCGACACAAGGGGAGCCAAAGAATATTCTTGAGTATTAGCAGTTGAGTTGTCAATTCAACCACACCTGGATAACTTAGTATCTGCAGCAAAGTGTTTACTAGCAAAAGTGGTATGATAATAAAGGTAACAGTAGCAAAGGTAAAGATAAATGTTTTTGGGTTTTTGTAGTATTTGTAACAGTAGCAACGGAAAAGTAAATAAGCGGAGAACAATATATGAAAATCTCATAGGCAATGGATCAGTGATGGATAATTATGCCAGATGCGATTCCTCATGCAATAGCTATAACATAGGGTGATATAGAACTAGCTCCAATTCATCAATGTAATGTAGGCATGTATTCCGTAAATAGTCATACATGCTTATGGAAAAGAATTTGTATGACATCTTTTGTCCTACCCTCCTGTGGAAGCGGGGTCCTAGCAGAAACTAAGGGATATTAAGGCCTCCTTTTAATAGAGAACCGGATGAAAGCATTAGCACATAGTGAATACATGAACTCCTCAAACTACGGTCATCACCGAGAAGTATCCCGAACTTCGGGGTTGTCGGATCATAACACATAATAGGTGACTATAGACTTGCAAGATAGGATCAAGAACACACATATATTCGTGAAAACAGAATAGGTTCATATCTGAAATCGTGGCACTCGGGCCCTAGTGACAAGCATTAAGCATAGCAAAGTCATAGCAACATCAATCTCAGAACATAGTGGATACTAGGGATCAAACCCTAACAAAACTAACTTGATTACATGGTAAATCTCATCCAACCCATCACCGTCCAGCAAGCATACGATGGAATTACTCACGCACGGCGGTGGGCATCATGAAATTGGTGACGAAGGATGGTTGATGAAAACGGCGACGAATCCCCCTCTCCGGAGCCCCGAACGGACTCCAGATCAGCCCTCCCGAGAGAGATTAGGGCTTGGCGGCGGCTCCGTGTCGTAAAACGCGATGAAACTTTCTCTGTGATTTTTTTTCTCCCCGAACGTGAATATATGGAGTTGGAGTTGACGTCGGTGGAGGTCCAGGGGGCC
The DNA here is from genome assembly GCF_002162155.2 of Triticum dicoccoides. Taxonomy (NCBI): domain Eukaryota; kingdom Viridiplantae; phylum Streptophyta; class Magnoliopsida; order Poales; family Poaceae; genus Triticum; species Triticum dicoccoides. Next base: position 318,486,052 of record NC_041385.1, on the reverse strand, counting down.
CACGAGATAGGAGGCCGCGCCCTAGGGTGGGGGGGCGCCCCCCTGTCTCGTGGACAGGCTGTGGGCCCCCTGGCATTAATTCTTTCACCAAAAATTCTTATTAATTCCAAAAAGTGTCTCCGTGGATTTCTAGGACATTCCGAGAACTTTTCTTTTCTACACCTAAAATAACATCATGGCAGTTCTGCTGAAAACATCGTCAGTCCGGGTTAGTTTCATTCAAATCATGCAAGTTAGAGTCCAAAACAAGGGCAAAAGTATTTGGAAAAGTAGATAAGTTGGAGACGTATCATACCCTCATGATTATGTTGATATCATGTTCATGCATTTTATCATGGCTCAGCATATTTGCATTCAAGATAACCAGATTAAATTCAACTTGAACAACTATTGGCTGAGTCATGGTGCCGCTGAAACGATGCTGACTGGTGCAACCATGCTTACGGGTATGGGACGGTCCTAACTGGGTCTATTGTCATGCCTCTCGCCGGTGCCTCGAACGAGGGAAGGTTATGGGCGCGCGCTACCCTGATCAGGTAGGCGTACATAAGCGTTGTGTGCCCATTGTTGTTGTTATGTGCACATGTCCCCGTTTGGGACGGTTTATTGTTTTGGGCCACGACGGTGGTTTGAGGTGTATTGAGGTAGACACGGGGCCACCCATGACTTAGCCCGGTGGGGAGTGAGTCGGAGTGGCGGGGAGAGTGTCATGGCAATAGGACGGTTTTGTCGGAACGCCATTGGTCCACCCGAATGGGAGTGTGAGGCCATGGATTCCGTAGTGTGGGTACAGTGTACTAACCTCTGCAGAGTGTATATTAAATCTATAGATAGCCACGCCCACGGATAAGGGCCCAGGTCGAAAGTAGGTCACACCATGAGTCAACAGTAATAAGAATAACTTGATTAATGACAACTCGTGGTTGTGATCGCCGTAAGGATCACGGACCAAGTGTTGGTCATGGTTGTGATCGTCGTAAGGATCACGGTTTGGGACCAAGTGTTGGTCGTGGTTGTGATCGCCGTAAGGATCACTGTGGTATCGAGGATTCCGAGATGTTGTATATTCGTGATGTTGTGCGAGAATCATTGGTAAAGATCAAGCTCCTTGTGGTCATTTACTGATCGCTACGGTATTGTTTATACCAAGCTTGATTTGATCCTGAGATGATCGTGTGATGTCCGAGGTTGGTAAGTGATGCATGTGACAGTTACCAAGTAGCCCGAGCAGAATAAGTGGTGCACATAGTGTCATCATGTTGCATGCTAGTATCGTCATGTCATGCTCATATTGTTCTAGTTGTATAATGTTTATGTTGGTCATGCCATGTTATTCTGATGATCTCATGATAATTCATGTTTAACCTGTAATTGCCATGCTGTTGTTTGTCTTGAATGCTTCTGGATTATTGTGAGCTTGCAAGTACATTCAATGTACTGACCTGGCGTGTCATGCTAGTTTGTAGGTCATTCCGGATTTGATTGCTTGTTTGCCGTGGAGTCCTTGTTTGCGAGCTAGGATAAGCGTTCCAGCCAGAGTCCCTGCGGAGTGGAGTTGACCATCACCGTCGTTGTTCCGCTGCTAGAGTTATTCCGCTGCTTCGAGTTGTTCTGCTGCTTGCATAGAGCAACTGAGGATGGCGTAGTGTCGTCGTGCCGATGTAACCATTGTACCCAAATAGATTGTAATAATAGAAGGCTAGTTTGTTCTATGCTAAGCAGTGCCGTATTCCAGAAGACTTCTCCTTGATCTCTGGGCTGGAACACGGGGCATTCCGGTTTCTCTGAGTCAGGGTGCCACAGGCTTGGTATCAGAGCAGGTCTGGCTGTAGGATGCCCTAGACCGCGCGAACGTTAGAAAGCGGTAGTATAGACCCCAGTTGGTTTATTGCACTTGATTGCTGCATTTGTTTGCCGCATAGCATGCATATAGATTACCATTTAGTCGCTAACGGTTTATCTGGTGAGTGTAGCTGGCATCGGTTCGGATCCACTACAGCTCAACCTTTGCATTTCCCCAGTTCATTTTTATTTCGGTGTTTGGTGTCATTTCTGTCCCAGCAGAGTGATGCCAAGTGGTCCCGACACTGTTTGCAAAAATGGTGCTCAGGTATCGCACCGATGTTTTTCTTTCAGTCCCATCTATCATTTCAGTGATGGACATGCTTCTATCCCGGATCATTCTTTTATTTTGTCATGTTGGCAAACCTTAATGATCTTAGTTATCAAGGAAGAGCAATGTTAGCAGCCTCTGTTTTTCCCTGCAATCCTATTTCTTGGACGAGTACGGATCTTTTTCCGTCCGCTTGATAATAATGGGGTTGCGACCTTCGTGTCCCACTACATGATTAGCGAGTACGTCCTCGTCTCCAAGCTAGTACATGTTGCTATCTGGCTAAGCTAGCACTTGGTGTAGCACTGTTTACACCAACTCTTCCACACATTTATTCGTCCTCGTGCACATCATCACAGCATGTTAGATCGTAGAACCGGAGGTTCCGTGAAATTTGGGTGCTTAAGTATGCATGCATATTGTGTGAGTAGCAGTAATATGTGATGATTGCTTGATTAATTATATTAGTAGAATGCTTGTGTGCTTTTGTTTTAGTCATTTCTGTTGTTCCTTTATTTGGGCCTTCAGTGTTACAAAGTTTTCCCCTATTAAAGTTGCTCGTCAGCCGACACCGGACCCGAAGAGTCAGCAAGAAATGCATATATTTGGAAATTCAGCTAAACAAAATGGAATTATCAGCAGACTGTAATGAAAATTGGAATATCTCGTCTGAATGCAAAAGAAGTCCTAGGTGGACCGTCACTATCAAGTTTGTATTAGCGTGCACTCATTACAACAAAATGATTAAATCAGCAAGAAGATAAATTGTGTGCAAGGTTGACAGAATATTATCAAAGGTATGGCTCAGATACAAGTCTAATTTTTCGTTGAGGATGATTTCGGAACTCGATGTACCTGGAAGCAAGCAAAAATATGGCATATACTCAGAAAGGAGGATAGTCCAGTAAAACCCTGTTTCATACAAGAAATCAACATCAGAAATATTAAGATGGTATGTATATGTGGAAATCGGTCCGCATATCACAATAAGAAGTTTCTGGTGTAAGCAACCCACTTTTCCATCACAAGATACCCGAGAGGCTTCCAAGGCAAGATTCATCTATCTTCCTCAGTACGATACATGGATGACTTCTCGCGCAAGGTACTCTGTATTCTTCAGTAAGCAACCGTGAAGACTTTCGGCATGAGGTACTGAGTCTTTCCCCAACAAAGTCTTTAAGGGGGTAAGTTTCTAAAGCATGATACCCAGTCTTCTTCAGCAAGCTGTCCGATGAAAGTTTCGAGCACAAGCCAGCAAATATTCCTCAGTAAGACATTAGTACAAGGTAGTATGCTATGAATTGACAGCATATGGCAGCGGATCCCAAGAATCAGATCCACAATATTTTGGTCAGAATCAAGAATCAGTCAGAATACACGTCTGTCTCGGAATCAGGTCCTCATATATATGCAATGAGCATACCATCAAGATCTTACAAGTCACTCGGATGAGGATCTGACAACCACGTGAGGATGGTTAATAGAAGAAAGCCAGTATACACCGCAGTGTGACAAAGGATTATGAGGACTGACGACATCAATGAGCTCAATACAAGTACCCGTGAACCTGGAAAATGATCCTGATGAGCCCTTGTCCCCTTTTTCTCCAATGACGGCACCACGCCTGTGATCTAAGCTGTTTCTAGCTATCCGGGGTAGATGCCTATTTTTGTTTCTCTCTTCAACAACTGTCATGAGTCTGAGCTGCTTTTCGTCCCTCTCGTACAGCTGTTGAGTTTCTTTTTGTGACAGTAGCCCTATAGCTGCTTTTTGGCTATTTTAGGGAGCTGCCACCTTCTTCTTATCGACCCGGTCTCATGCTCTGGGCTGCTTTTCGGCCATCCTGAGCCGTGGTTGAGTTATTTCACTAATGTCCCAGATCTGAGTTGTAAAGACCGTTCTGGTGGCTACTGACTTATTTGCCGATTTCTTGCAAGGGTTTCGGATGATCGTTTCCCAACGATCATAACTTGAGAGGTGTTGAACCTGCCATTTAATGGGTTACCCTGTCAGAAAAATTAGGATAAGCTACGATTGCCGAAAAATTGCACCGACAGTACCTATGGTCATATGAAGAAGCAATATGGCCCAGCTCTTTCAGCCAAAGATCCAGACCAAGAAAACAATAATGAAGGAGCAAGACCAGTGAGGCAGGTATGAAAATTGTACACGACCCCCATGGTGCAGATCCCCCGGAAAGTCTAAGTCAGTACTGATCCACATGGATTTGCCTATAGCATGAGTAATCGGCATGAGGAATAACAGTCTAGAAGCCTGAGTCCTCACTTATATGAATCATCATGGATAGCCTGTCGTGAACAATTTTTTTCCATTAGAACCACCGCCAGTCAAGTCTGCAGATATTATCATACAGGCCAAACCCTCTATGCTGGCTGCGACAGGAGACAAGCAAATATTTGGTACGGATCCGATACTCACGACAAAGGAACCAGTTAAGATGATTCAGAAACTTCTGCGATGAGTCAGAATCTGTCAGGAAACGGTTATGTTTTAACTCACGATTTGGAACCCAAAGGACCTGCATTTAGTGGAGAAACCCAATGCAATGAGTCAGAGCTTGAGTTTTCATCAGAAAATTCTGATCATCATTACCTGAAAGGTTGTCAGTGCCGGGTGGCACACCCAGCGGAAATCACTTTTGGATTTGTGGGACGGACATATATTTCAGTCGTGATAATCAAATCACACTCAGCTAGTCAGCAGATCTAAAAAGAAATTGGAGCCTATATAAGCATGAATAAGCAAGGAAAGATATGTCAGAAGGAGGATAAAGTGAATCAAACCACCCCAGGGCCAGTCAGATAAAATTTTAATGGGAACAACAATAAAGGAAAAAGGATACCCGAGATGGAAACGGTTTCCTTAAGTCAGAATATTCATACTAGTTCCCTGAGCAACCAAATCTCGAGGACGAGATTTCTTTAAGGGGGTAAGGTTTTGACAGCCTGATTTTTGGCCCTTTCTTTTTCTTTTGTTTTTCCGAGGTTTTTGCAGGAGTTTTTCTTTTTCGTGGCTTTGTGGTCTGGAAACTGGAGAAGATGACCTCTTCTTTGCTTCCAGAGTGGCTTGTCATTCCCAAATCTCTCCCTAGACCCTGTCATTTTCATCCTAGCCCAAATCCCAAAATTCTTTTTATTGGGAATATTCCTTTTCTATTAAAGGAATAACTCAAATTGCCCTAGGTTGTGAGGCAACCTATATTTCGCTCACTCCTAAAATTCCCAAATAGTTCTCATAAATTGTTTGGGTCATATCTTGATAAAATATGGCAAAAAAATTCATTGCCATGTTCAAAAATAATTCCCCAATAATTATTCTTCATGTCTGCCCTAAGTAGCACTTTGTGAAGGAAGTGTCATTTATATTTTTCCTAGTGCCTTCCAACCTTTTTGGGCATGCTTATATGTACAAATAATTGCCTCATGCACAAGTTCAACTTTATTTGCCTAGACAATCTTCCTTAGTGATTTTTCGAAGTTTCTGTCAAACAGAAAGCTTTCTGAAGGAAGTACTAGCTAGGAGTACCCAAATGAGTTGAACTTTTGCACACTCCTTAATGTGCTCATATTAACCCCCTCCACCCATTTGCAGCCCCATCCAATCATCTATGTGAGCACAGGAGAAATCTTTGTTTCTGGCAATATTTTCAGGTTGTGAAGCAAGTATATTTTATATGGCTTCAAAAATTATGATAAATTACTAGATCATTATTCTACCCATAAAACATCTCTCTACCCATTTTCGCATCATTTCAATGAGCCATTTGATCACCAATATTATTCCAAGTTTCTATCTAGAGGAGATGTTTGTGAAGCAAGTGCCAGTTTGGCTTTGCCAAATGGTATGAGACTTTTTGAGCATCTTCATATGACCAAATGACTCAGCTTTGCCCAATATTAGCTCAAGTGGACACTCCATGTGAGTGCATCTTGTTGATCTAGTTTCTGGACCATTTTGGTCAGTTGTGAAGCAACTGCAGTAAATCTTGATCCATTTACCCTCAAAACCTCCAGGATGAAAGTCCTTCGATAGATAAACGTCCCAGACAAGCTATTTACCTAGTTACCTAGCTGGTGCCCCCACTTCTCAGCACAAACACTTGGCTGCTGGTTTACTTTGGAGCTAAGTGCAAATCACTTCTTTGCCCCTGGAGTGATTTATTTCCTCAAGTATACTAAGGTCACTAGGGTAAATCCACTTGACATGGTCGTCCTGGCCAAAACGAGCTATTTGCACCAGTGCGCATGGTGATCACACTTGCGTCATGCAGATTGCACGCTCTGGCTTCTTCCCGTCCCTGTTCTTGTCACCTCCCTCCTTGTCTCGACGTCCAACCATGTCCTGGAGCTCCCCCGTGATGCCCTGCATCGCCCTGCATCGATGGCTCGTCGTGGTTCCTCATAAATGCGTCGCAAAGGCCATTCCCGTGCCACGCCCAGCCTCTATCCTCCATTAGAGCTTGTCGTGAGCTTGCTCGTGAAGCTCCCGAGCCTTCCCCGCACTTATATAAGAGACCCCCGACCTCATCCGCAACTCCCAAGCTCCTCCTCTTCCCTCCTAGTCCATCGGAGCAGCGACATCTTGCCGGAGTTCGCCGTCACCCTCCATGGCCGCCTCGGCCTCGGCTTGGGTCCGGCCACCTCAGGCCTCCCCTCGCCTCCCCTCAACGTCCACCGTACTCCCCTCGTCCCACTCAGCCGCCCCACCCCCTTAGCATCGCCGAAGACGGCCACACCACTGTGAACCACCACCGGCACCCGCCTTCTGCCCTCCTCGGGTTGCCGCCCTGCGCCGCTGTTCCAGGCCTCCCCGGCGACCCCTTCCCCTCTAAACGGGTGTGGCGCAGCCCCGCGGTCCCACCGGTGCCCTTGCCCGGGCCGGGGATCGCCGGAGCTGGCCGCCCCCTTGGACGCTTCCCTCCTCTGCTTCCATTCTGTTCCGCTCGGGAACGAACAGGAGCGAGGGGAGGAGGAAGACGACGCCTTGCCAGCTGGCCAGGCGGGCCCGAACCCCTGCGCGTGGACCCCTCCTATCAGCCTCCCAGCCGCCGGCCCCGCGTTGACCCAGGTACGCTGACGTGGATAAGTGGAGGCTTAATCCAGTGATTACGTCTTCGCTTTCCGAAAGCGTATTTCTCTATTACGCGTTCTGTTTTTCTTTCAGGCCCCTGTTTGGAAATCTTTTTCTTGCAAATAGGTCCCTGGTAGAAAAACATCCATATCTTTTTATCCATAACTCCAAATGAGGTGAAACCAATGCTCACTTCTTCGTTTCGTCGAGCCCGTTCTGTTGGTCATGCTTTCACTATGGTTTGACACTTTGAAAATGACCATTATGCCCTTGCCCTTATTCAGCCCTCTCCGAGTGAGAACGTTTTCCGACGATTCGTTCCGCGGGTTTCACCACACTTCTCCCCGGTGCCTTCTTCATCCCCAGGCAAGCCACAACACCCACTTGCATGATAGTCATGCAGTAGCCATGGTTTTCAACTTGAATCTTTATTACATGTTTTCTTGTTGAAAAGATGGTTATCGTTGTTCTGGTAATGTTTAGATTTGCATGTTCACTTTTGTGCTATGTTGTTTTGGACTTTGTGATCTTGTTCTACCTGCTAGTATTTCCTTTCATAAGTTTATGCTGTCTAGCAGTACATGTTGATGTTGGTGATGTCCATGGTAGTCAGCATGTCATGCTCCATGCAGAGTGTATATTAAATCTATCAATAGCCGCGCCCGCGGATAAGGGCCCAGGTCGAAAGTAGGTCACACCATGAGTCAACAGTAATAAGAATAACTTGATTAATGACAACTCGTGGTTGTGATCGCCGTAAGGATCATGGGCCAAGTGTTGGTCGTGGTTGTGATCGTCATAAGGATGACGGTTTGGGACCAAGTGTTGGTCGTGGTTATGATCGCCGTAAAGATCACGGTGGTATCGAGGATACCAAGATGTTGTATATTCGTGATGTTGTGCGAGAATTGTGGGTAAAGATCAAGCTCCTTGTGGTCATTTATTGATCGCTACGGTATTGTTTATACCAAGCTTGATTTGATCCTGAGATGATCGTGTGATGTCCGAGGTTGGTAAGTGATGCATGTGACGGTTACCAAGTAGCCCGAGCAGAATAAGTGGTGCACATAGTGTCATCATGTTGCAAGCTAGTATCTTCATGTCATGCTCGTATTGTTCTAGTTGTATCATGTTTACGTTGGTCATGCCATGTTATTCTGATGATCTCATGATAATTCATGTTTAACCTGTAATTGCCATGCTGTTGTTTGTCTTGAATGCTTCTGGATTATTGTGAGCTTGCAAGTACATTCAATGTACTGACCTGGCATGTCATGCCAGTTTGCAGGTCATTCCGGATTTTATTGCTTGTTTGCCATGGAGTCCTTGTTTGTGAGCTAGGATAAGCGTTCCAGCCAGAGTCCCTGTGAAGTGGAGTTCACCATCGTCGTCGGTGTTCCGCTGCTAGACTTATTCTGCTTCTTCGAGTTGTTCTGCTGCTTGCATAGAGCAATTGAGGATGGCGTAGTGTCGCCGTGCTGATGTAACCATTATACCCAAATAGATTGTAGTAATAGAAGGCTGGTTTGTTCTATGCTAAGCAGTGTCGTATTCCAGAAGACTTCTCCTCGATCTCTGGGCTGGAATACAGGGTGTTCCGGTTTCTTTGAGCTGGGGTGCCACACATGAGCCGTCAACCAATAAAACCCATGACGAAAAGCCTTAGCAATGAGAGACTTAGAGCCGACATGATGGCCGCAATCTCCTTCATGAATCTTCCTTAGAATCTCACGGTCCTCCTCAGGAGAGATACATCACTGAAACACAATGTAACTGGCCATTGACAATGGTCATTGACTTAGACCGCCAGGTTATCTGGCTGGAAAAAGTTTCATCCCCAGGTAACTCGCCCCGGGTCATGTAAGCCAAATATGACACTGTCCAATCAGGAATAACATGATGAGCCGCCACCAACTGCGCCTCCGGGTCAGGAATAGCAATATCCTCTTGTGTGGGCAATTTAACTGAAGGATTATTCAGAACATCAAGAAAAACATTAGGTGGTACCGGTTTACGCTAGGACCCTAGCCGGCTTAAAGCATCACCCACCTCATTTTTCCCATGGTCAATATCTTCCAGCTGATAACCTTTGAAATGACCAACAATATCATCAACCGCCCTGCGATAAGTGGCCATGAGTGGGTCTTTAGAATCCCAAGTTCCTGAGACTTGTTGAGCCAACAGATCTGAATCGCCAAAACACCTAACCCGGCTTAAGTTCATCTCTTTGGCCATCCGAAGACCATGGAGTAAAGCCTCATATTCAATTGCATTGTTAGTGCAACGAAACATTAACCTCTAGACATAACAAAACTTATCACCTCGTGGGGAAGTCAAAATAACTCCAGCCCTCGAACCTTCCAACTGCCTAGATCCATCAAAATGAATAGTCCAATAGGTATTATCCGGCTTATCCTTAGGCATCTGCATCTCTGTCCAGTCATTGATGAAATCCACAAGTGCCTGAGACTTAATGGCTGTTCTAGGCATACATTTCAGTCCATGAGGTCCAAGCTCAATGGCCCACTTAGCCACCCGGCCTATAGCTTCTCTGCTTTGAATAATCCCCAAGAGGAGCAGAACTGACCACAGTGATGGGATGACCAATGAAATAATGCTTCAACTTGCGACTAGCCATGAACACTCCATACACTAGCTTCTGCCAATGTGGTTAGCTCTGCTTAGACTCAATCAATACTTCACTAATATAGTTAACCGGCCTTTGAACTGGATATTCCTTGCGTCATTCCTTCCTCTCCACCACAACTGCCCCATTGACGGCTCTACCGTTAGTAGCCACATATAAAAGCAAGGGATCCTTATCTATAGGAGCTACAAGAACCAGTGGCTCATTGGCAGCATCACTCCAGATAAAGTGATATGCCTTCTTCACCATCTGGTATAGAGGAATAGCCTTTTCTCCCAGGCGGCTTACAAACCGACTTAAGGCCGCAATACGACCCGCCAAACACTGAACATCATTAACACACGCCGGCTTAGCCAAGGAAGTGATAGCCTTAATTTTCTCCGGGTTAGCTTCAATACCACTCTCAGAGACCAGGAAACCCAAGAGCTTGTCTGCTGGCATGCCAAAAACGCACTTGGCCGGGTTAAGCATCATCTTGTAGACCTGGAGATTGTCAAAGCTCTGCTTGATATCATCTAGCAAGGTCTCCTTCTTCCTGGACTTCACAACAATATCATCCACATAAGCATGAACATTGCGTCCAATCTGTCTATGGAGGCAATTCTGAACACAAGCTGATAAGTCGCCTGGTCACTCTTGAGCCCAAAAGGCATAGACACATAGCAGAAGGCTCCAAAGGGAGTGATGAAAGATGTCTTCTCCTGGTCCTTAACTGCCATCTTGGTCTGATGATAACCAAAATACGCATCCAAAAACTCAAACGCTCACAACCCGCCATAGCATCAATGACCTGGTCAATACAGGGGAGAGCAAAAGGATCAGCCGGACAAGCCTTGTTAAGGTCCATGTAATCCACACACATGCGCCAAGTGTCGTTTTTCTTAAGAACCAGCACCGGGTTAGCCAACCATTCAGGATGAAAAACTTCAACAATAAACCTGCCCGCCAAGAGCCGGGCCACTTCTTCACTAATGGCCTTGTGCCTTTCTTCACTAAAACAACGAAGGAATTGCTTGACCGGTTTAAACTTCGGGTCAATAACAAGAGTGTGCTCAGCGAGTTCCCTCGGTACACCTAGCATGCCAGAAGGCTTCCATGCAAAAATGTCCCGGTTCTCATGGATGAACTCGATGAGCGCGCTTTCCTATTTTGGATCCATGTTAGCACTGATATTGAACTACTTGGATGAATCGCCAGGGACGAAATCAACCTTTTTTGTGTAATCCGCCAACTTAAACTTTAACAAAGGGTCCTCCTCTGTGGTTGGCTTCTTCAAGGGGGTCATATCTGCTGGGTCAACATTATCTTTATAGAACTTCAGCTCCTCCATTTCACAAGCCGACTCAGCATAGGCAGTGTTGCCCTCTTCACACTCCAATGCTATCTTTCTGTTTCCATGCACTGTGATGGTACCCATATAACCCGACATCTTAAGATGCAGATAAATATAATAGGGTCGTGCCATAAATTTGGCATAAGTTGGCCGTCCAAACAAGGCGTGATAAGGGCTCTTGATCTTGACTACTTCAAAAGTCAATTTTTCAGCCCTGTAGTCATACTCATCACCGAAAACAACGTCCAAGCTATCTTACCAACTGGATATGCCGACTTACCGGGCACTACCACATGAAAAACTATAGGGGACGGCTTAAGATCTTTGTCGGTCAAATTCATACGGCGAAAAGTATCATAGTAAAGGATATTGATACTGCTCCCCCCATCCATGAGCACCTCAGTGAACCTGTATTCTCCGACCTGAGGTGCCACCACCAAAGCTAGTTGACCCGGATTATCAACCTGGGCAGATGATCCTCACGGCTCCATACGATTGGCTGTTATGACCATCGTAAGTATCAAGGCATCGCCGGCTCGACTTAGCTCATCGCTCGCTTATGAACCTTGTGGTCTCGTTTGCACAGACTTGTGGTAAACACATGATATTGACCACTATTCAACTGCTTCAGATTACTCTGATAACTAGACTGCTGCTGTTGATTACCCTGATTAGGTTGCTGATTGAAACCGCCTTGCTTACCTTGGCCCTGAAAACCAGAGTTTGAGCCACACACCTCCAAAGCCGGGTTCGTTAGAGCCGGATACTGACCCTCCGTGCGGGCCCTGGTTACCCTGATAAAAACCAGAATTTCTATACTCCCTCATGATGAAGCAATCTTTCCAGAGATGAGTGGTCGGCTTATCTTGAGTACCATGCTTTGGGCAAGGCTGATTCATTATCGCCTCAAGGTTTAATTTTGGCCCACCAAACCGGGGCACTGATGACTTTCCCTTACGACACTGATTATTATTCTGCGTGTTGGTATTAGCCACAAAGTCTGAACCACCGCCAGCTTGCTTGCGCTTTCCATTATTACCTTGACCTGCCGCATTGTGTCGTTGTCCCTTTGTACCGGCGTTCTTCTTCCCCCAACTAGCCTTCTCCTCATTAGACTCAGGGTCTATAGTGTTATCAGAGTCGGCATATTTAACAAGAGACGCCATAAGCTCCTCCATGTCATTGTAGTGGCGCTTAAGCTGCCCCAACTTCTGTTTGAGGGGAAGAAAACGACAATTTTTCTCCAAAATCAAGACGGCTGAGCTGGCATTGATGCTGTCCGACGAGTGGATAATGACCGAGAGCTGGCATACCCAATCGGATGTTGACTCACCGTCACTCTGGACACAAGTGTCTAAATCAAGAATCGATGTGGGTTGCTTGCATGTATCCTTGAAATTAAGAATAAAGCGCGCCTTCAATTCAGCCCATGATCTGATGGAGTTTGGGGGCAATCCCTTTAGCCAGGTGCGAGCCGGCCCATCCAACATCATGGTGAAATACTTAGCGCATGCAGCGTCATTGACGTCCAACATCTCCATGGCCATCTCGTAGCTTTCAATCCAAGCCTCTGAGGGTTGACCTGCTGTGTAATTGGGTACTTTTCGAGCGACCTTGAAGTCCTTGGGTAACTGCTCATTGCGTAAAGCCAGCACTAAACATGGCACACCCACCATCCTGGAAGTCATCCCAGCTTCTATGGACGTTAAAGGGTTTAATTAAGGTTGTTGAGCCACTAACTGAGCCGCCAGCTCTGCCTGTCGACGTGCCTTGGCTTGATCTACCAGAAACTGAGCAATGTTATCAGCCCGTGGTGGGTCATGCCTACGGGGCTGGTTACGGTGCCGCTCACTACTTGAAACCGCTAGCGACTCAATGCATCGGCTATAGCTCCGACTCTGATGCGGAGTTGAATGAATTTGATCGCGGCTGTAGTTGTAAGCCACTTGCTGAACCACTACCGTCTGAAGAAGCTCGACAGCCTTCCAAGCCTTGACTGCCTCAGGAGACATGCCTATCACCGGGAGAGCCGCTAGCCGTGATGCGGCGGCAATCATGTTGTCCAACGGGTTAGACAAGTGACCCGGAGGTGTTGAGATTCGCTGAGGCGGGGTTAAAATGACACGGGCCGGATCCACCGCGTGGGGTTGAGCCACCGCTCCGGTCCTAGGTGCTTCAGGGTCCCGGGTCATGCTGGGTGGGTTACCCTGTCCTGCCCCAGGCGTATTGAAAAGATTCCTCGCATCAATCTCGTGAGGCAGACAACTCTGGTATTTCCTATGAAAAACGGCGTTTGATGCATTTTGATCCAAGCTTAAGTGAAAATTTTCTCCTTGAATCCACTGCGATTCCACCTCCAAGGCGGTTCGCTCTATTCCCATCCTGGTGTGTTTCAACATTAAGATACTCCTTAGCCTGAGTTATCTCATCTTGCAGCTTAGCGATGTCCGTGTTATGTTGTGCTTGATTCGCCGGGGTTACGACCACTATTAGCAAAGTTGCCAAAGCTTCCAAGAGTTCAGATAAAACTTGAGCCGTGGGCGCACAGGGCTTCCTGCCCCAACTGCGGCAGCAGCTGCCGAACCGGAAATCATTGCCGCCACAGTTGATGAATTCTGCACCGGTTGCGTGCCAGCCATGAAGATTGCTACCCTACTCGACCGCTCATAGGGGTCTGGAATACTATCGCCATTAGAACAGCCCCCAAGCCTACCATCTTGCAGTTGATACATGGAATTGGTCTTGCTGGTTGAGGACTCATCGCTAGAGTAGATGGCCGTCTCTCCACCAGACACATATCCTTTTTCAAGATCCACTCCATGAGTTAAACCCACAAAGGCACGCTTCACAATGACTTCAACCTTGCCGGGTCGCGCGCGCTGAGCCGTCTCGATGATGTTGGTGCAGGCGTCCGGCTAAGGCTCCGACTCACCAATCTTGCCGATGAAGACGTGGATTACACCGAAGGGGACCCGGTACCTGTATTCAATTGGATCGGCCTCGGGACCCTAGCCTGCATCGTTGATGTAGATTTTGCCGCGACGACTCTTGGCCATCCGGCCCACGGTGTATCCCTTGATCCCTGAGAAGCTGCCCTTCAATAACTTGAAATCACCATGCTCTGGCCCACCGGTGGGCACCAACTGTCGTGGATTTAACACGACAGATGCCGTAGCAAAAGGACTTAGGTGTGGAGCTATCGTAACTAGGTTAGCTTAAAGGGGTTGAATGGGACAAAGGACACAGAGAGTTCATCCAGGTTCGGCCCTTCTCAATGAGGTAAAAGCCTACTCCTACTTTTGGTTGTATTGCTTGGGTTTCAATCACCAGGGAGCGAATACGCTTGACCTAGTGCTTGATTGAGTGTTTCTTGAGTTAACCACCCGCCAGGTCACCCCTTTATATACAGGTTGATGCCTAGCGGCTTACAGAGTCCCGACCGGCTCACACAAACATGACCAGCTCAGTTTCTAACTAAGATTGCCTTATAATACAAGTTAAACATACGGCGGCTCATCCCTCTGGGCCTTGAATCGCCTCCAGGCCTTGGGCCTTCAATCATCTAGATCCATGAACTGCCATCTTCATGCTTAAGTCACCAATGGCATGACACAGCCCCTCTTGGGCGGGTCGTACCGAGGAGTTATATCCCCAACAATAAGTAGGAGGTTTGTTCAAGTAAGAAAAACACCTAAGCACTGGTCCACCCACATATCAAATTATCAAAGTAGCGAACACGAATCAAACCAACATGATGATAGTGACTAGATGAAATTCCCGCGTACCCTCAAGAACACTTTGCTTATCATAAGAGATTGTTTTGGCCTGTCCTTTTGCCTCAAAATGATTGTTCTACCTTGTAGCTCTTTCATTACTGTTACCGTTACTAGCTCATTAAAAATTATCTTGCTATCAAACAACTTGTTACCTACAATTTCAGTGCTTGCGGACATTACCTTGCTGAAAACCGCTTGTCATTTCCTTCTGCATCTCGTTGGGTTCGACACTCTTACTTATCGAAAGGACTACGATTGATCCCCTATACTTGTGGGTCATCAAGGCTCTTTTCTTGCACCGTTGCCGGGGAGTGAAGCGCTCTTGGTAAGTGGAAATCGGTAAGGAAAAATTATTACTACGTGCTGATATTTATTGTCACTTGTTGCTATGGAGAACAATCCTTTGAGGGGTTTGTTCGAGGTATCTTCACCTCGACCGGAACCACAATTAGTCACCCCTCAACCTACTGCTCGTACATAAAATATTGGTTCTGAAATTCCTTCAGGTATGATAGAACAATTGCTAGCTAATCCTTATGCAGGAGATGGAATCGAACATCCTGATATGCACTTGATATATGTGGATGAAATTTGTGGATTATTTAAGCTTGCAGGTTTACCTGGGGATGAAACTAAGAAGAAGGTTTTCCCTTTCTCTTTGAAGGGAAAACCATTGGCATGGTATAGGCTATGTGATGATATTGGATCTTGGAATTGGAATCAATTGAAATTGGAATTTCACAAAAAATCCTATGCATCTAGTTCATCATGATCAGAATTATATATATAATTTTTGGCCTCGTGAAGGAGAAATATTGCTCTAGCTTGGGGGAGGCTTAGGTAAATGTTATATTCATGCGACAATCATGAGCTCTCAAGAGAAATTATTATTCAGAATTTTTATGCTCGGCTTTCTCGTGATGATCAATCCATGCTTGATACTTCTTGTACAAGTTCCTTTATGAAGAAGACTATTGAATTCAGGTGGGATCTTTTAGAAGAATTAAATGCAACTCTGAAGATTGGGAAGTCAACAAAGGTAAGGAGTCAGGTATTAAGCTTAAGTATGATTGTGTTAAATCTTCTATGAATGCCGATGATTTTCAAAAGTTTAGCACTAAATATGGACTTGACTCTGAGATAGTAGCCTCCTTTCATGAATCATTTGCTACTCATGTTGATCTCCCTAAGGAGAAGTGGTTTAAATATCACCCACCTATTAAAGAAGAAATCAAAGAATCGGTAATAGCTAAAGATGAAACTATTATCTATAATGTTGATCTAGTTGTTCCTACTGCTTATATTGAAAAACCACCTTTCCCTGTTAAGATTAAGGAACATGCTAGAGTTTCAACTATGGTCAATAAAAGCTAAATTAAAACACCCAAGCCTGCTAAACAAATCAAGGTAGAACATAATGTTGCTATGGTTAAAGATCTCCCGGTAGAAAGTATAGATGGGCATGTTATTTGCTTCTGTGATGAAGCTGCTAGAATTGCCGAAACCGATAAAAAAGATAAACATAAACCCGTTGTTGGCATGCATGTTGTCTCGGTCAAAATAGGATATCACTATTATCATGGTTTATGTGACTTAGTGCTAGCGTGAGTGCTATTCCTTTTACCTTATATCAAGAAATTATGAATGATATAGCACCCACTGAAATAGAAGACATATATGTTGCTATTAAACTTGCTAATAGAGACACCATCACACCAATTGGGATTGTTAGAGATGTTGAAGTCTTGTGTGGGAAAATAAAATATCCTACCGATTTTCTTGTTCTTGGTTCCCCACAAGATGACTTTTGTCCCATTATCTTTGTGTTGGGGAACGTTGCAGAAAATTAAAATTTTTCCTACGGTTTCACCAAGATCCATCTAAGAGTTCATCTAAGCAACGAGTCTAGGGAGAGAGTTTGCATCTACATACCACTTGTAGATCGCGTGCGGAAGCTTGCAAGGTGATGATGTAGTCGTACTCGACGTGATCCAAATCACCGATGACCAGCGCCGAACGGACGGCACCTCCGCGTTCAACACACGTACGGGACGGGAGACGTCTCCTCCTTCCTTATCCAGCAAGGGGGAAGGAGAGGTTGATGAAGATCCAGCAGCACGACGGCGTGGTGGTGGATGCAGCGCGTCACAGCAGCAGGGCTTCGCCGAGACTACGAGGGAGAGACGTAACGGGGGGAGGTGGAGGCGCCAGGGGCTGGTGTATGAAGTCCCTCCTCTCCCCCACTATATATAGGGGTGCCAGGGGGGGCGCCGGCCCTAGTAGATGAGATCTACTAGGGGGGGCGGCGGCCTAGGGGAGGTTTCCCTCCCCCCCAAGGCACCTAGGGGTGCCTTCCACCACTAGGACTCCTCCTAGGGGGAAACCCTAGGCGCATGGGCCTATAGGGGCTGGTGCCCTTGGCCCATGATGGCCAAGGCACACCCCCTACAGCCCATGTGGCCCCCCGGGACAGGTGGCCCCACCCGGTGGACCCCCGGGACCCTTCCGGTGGTCCCGGTACAATACCGATAACCCCGAAACTTGTCCCGATGCCCGAAATAGCACTTCCTATATATAATTCTTTACCTCCGGACCATTCCGGAACTCCTCGTGACGTCCGGGATCTCATCCGGGACTCCGAACAACATTCGGGTTTCTGCATATACATATCTTCATAACCCTAGCGTCACCGAACCTTAAGTGTGTAGACCCTACGGGTTCGGGAGACATGCAGACATGACCGAGACGCTCTCAGTCAATAACCATCAGCGGGATCTGGATACCCATGATGGCTCCCACATGCTCCTTGATGTTGTCATCGGATGAACCACGATGTCGAGGATTCAATCAAACCCTGTATGCAATTCCCTTTGTCAATCGGTACGTTACTTGCCCGAGACTCGATCGTCGGTATCCCAATACCTTGTTCAGTCTCGTTACCGGCAAGTCACTTTACTCGTACCGTAATGCATGATCCCGTGTCCAACACCTTGGTCACATTGAGCTCAATATGATGATGCATTACCGAGTGGGCCCAGAGATACCTCTCCGTCATACGGAGTGACAAATCCCAGTCTCGATCCGTGTCAACCCAACAGCTACTTTCGGAGATACCTGTAATGCACCTTTATAGTCACCTAGTTACGTTGTGACGTTTGATACACCCAAGGCACTCTTACGGTATCCGGGAGTTACACGATCTCATGGTCGAAGGAAGAGATACTTGACACTTGCAAAGCTCTAGCAAAACGAACTACACGATCTTTTATGCTATGCTTAGGATTGGGTCTTGTCCATCACATCATTCTCCTAATGATGTGATCCCGTTATCAACGACATCCAATGTCCATAGTCAGGAAACCATGACTATCTGTTGATCACAACGAGCTGGTCAACTAGAGGCTTACCAGGGACATAGTGTGGTCTAAGTATTCACACGTGTATTACGATTTCCGGATAATACAGTTATAGCATGAATAAAAGACAATTATCATGAACAATGAAATATAATAATACTTTTATTATTGCCTTTAGGGCATATTTCCAACAGACTGTTGGGGAACGTTGCAGAAAATTAAAATTTTTCCTACGGTTTCACCAAGATCCATCTATGAGTTCATCTAAGCAACGAGTCTAGGGAGAGAGTTTGCATCTACATACCACTTGTAGATCGCGTGCGGAAGCTTGCAAGGTGATGATGTAGTCGTACTCGACGTGATCCAAATCACCAATGACCAGCGCCGAACGGACGGCACCTCCGCGTTCAACACACGTACGGGACGGGAGACGTCTCCTCCTTCTTGATCCAGCAAGGGGGAAGGAGAGGTTGATGAAGATCCAGCAGCACGACGGCGTGGTGGTGGATGCAGGGCGTCACAGCAGCAGGGCTTCGCCGAGACTACGAGGGAGAGACGTAACGGGGGGAGGTGGAGGCGCCAGGGGCTGGGGTATGAAGTCCCTCCTCTCCCCCACTATATATAGGGGTGCCAGGGGGGGCGCCGGCCCTAGTAGATGAGATCTACTAGGGGGGGCGGCGGCCTAGGGGAGGTTTCCCTCCCCCCCAAGGCACCTAGGGGTGCCTTCCACCACTAGGACTCCTCCTAGGGGGAAACCCTAGGCGCATGGGCCTATAGGGGCTGGTGCCCTTGGCCCATGATGGCCAAGGCGCACCCCCTACAGCCCATGTAGCCCCCCGGGACAGGTGGCCCCACCCGGTGGACCCCCGGGACCCTTCCGGTGGTCCCGGTACAATACCGATAACCCCGAAACTTGTCCCGATGCCCGAAATAGCACTTCCTATATATAATTCTTTACCTCCGGACCATTCCGGAACTCCTCGTGACGTCCGGGATCTCATCCGGGACTCCGAACAACATTCGGGTTTCTGCATATACATATCTTCATAACCCTAGCGTCACCGAACCTTAAGTGTGTAGACCCTACGGGTTCGGGAGACATGCAGACATGACTGAGACGCTCTCAGTCAATAACCATCAGCGGGATCTGGATACCCATGATGGCTCCCACATGCTCCTCGATGTTGTCATCGGATGAACCACTATGTCGAGGATTCGATCAAACCCTGTATGCAATTCCCTTTGTCAATCGGTACGTTACTTGCCCGAGACTCGATCGTCGGTATCCCAATACCTTGTTCAGTCTCGTTACTGGCAAGTCACTTTACTCGTACCGTAATGCATGATCCCGTGTCCAACACCTTGGTCACATTGAGCTCAATATGATGATGCATTACCGAGTGGGCCCAGAGATACCTCTCCGTCATACGGAGTGACAAATCCCAGTCTCGATCCGTGTCAACCCAACAGCTACTTTCGGAGATACCTGTAATGCACCTTTATAGTCACCCAGTTACGTTGTGACGTTTGATACACCCAAGGCACTCTTACGGTATCCAGGAGTTACACGATCTCATGGTCGAAGGAAGAGATACTTGACACTTGCAAAGCTCTAGCAAAACGAACTACACGATCTTTTATGCTATGCTTAGGATTGGGTCTTGTCCATCACATCATTCTCCTAATGATGTGATCCGTTATCAACGACATCCAATGTCCATAGTCAGGAAACCATGACTATCTGTTGATCACAACGAGCTGGTCAACTAGAGGCTTACCAGGGACATAGTGTGGTCTAAGTATTCACACGTGTATTACGATTTCCGGATAATACAGTTATAGCATGAATAAAAGACAATTATCATGAACAATGAAATATAATAATACTTTTATTATTGCCTCTAGGGCATATTTCCAACAGTCTCCCACTTGCACTAGAGTCACCAATCTAGTTACATTGTGATGAATCGAACACCCATAGAGTTCTGGTGTTGATCATGTTTTGCACGCGAGAGAGGTTTAGTCAGCGGATCTGTGACATTCAGATCCGTGTGCACTTTGCAAATCTCTATGTCTCCATCTTGAACATTTTCACGGATGGAGTTGAAACGACGCTTGATGTGCCTGGTCTTCTTGTGAAACCTGGGCTCCTTTGCGAGGGCAATAGCTCCAGTGTTGTCACAGAAGAGTTTGATCGGCCCCGACGCATTGGGTATGACTCCTAGGTCGGTGATGAACTCCTTCACCCAAATCGCTTCATGTGCTGCCTCCGAGGCTGCCATGTACTCCGCTTCACACGTAGATCCCGCCACGAGGCTCTGCTTGCAGCTGCACCAGCTTACTGCTCCACCATTCAACATATACACGTATCCGGTTTGTGACTTAGAGTCATCCAGATCTGAGTCGAAGCTAGCGTCGACGTAACCCTTTACGACGAGCTCTTCGTCTCCTCCATAAACGAGAAACATGTCCTTCGTCCTTTTCAGGTACTTCAGGATATTCTTGACCGTTGTCCAGTGTTCCTTGCCGGGATTACTTTGGTATCTTGCTACCAAACTTACGGCAAGGTTTACATCGGGTCTGGTACACAGCATGGCATACATAATAGATCCTATGGCTGAAGCATAGGGGATGACACTCATATCTTCTTTATCTTTTGCCGTGGTCGGTGACTGAGCTGAGCTCAGTCTCATACCTTGTAACATAGGCAAGAACCCCTTCTTGGACTGATCCATTCTGAATCTCTTCAAAATCTTATCAAGGTATGTGCTTTGTGAAAGACCTATGAGGCGTCTCGATCTATCTCTATAGATCTTGATGCCTAATATATAAGCAGCTTCTCCAAGGTCCTTCATTGAAAAACACTTATTCAAGTAGGCCTTAATGCTGTCCAGAAATTCTATATTATTTCCCATCAGGAGTATGTCATCTACATATAATATGAGAAATGCTACAGAGCTCCCACTCACTTTCTTGTAAACGCAGGCTTCTCCATAAGTCTGCATAAACCCAAACGCTTTGATCATCTCATCAAAGTGAATGTTCCAACTCCGAGATGCTTGCACCAGTCCATAAATGGATTGCTGGAGCTTGCATACTTTGTTAGCGTTCCGAGGATCGACAAAACCTTCCGGCTGCATCATATACAGTTCTTCCTTAAGATGCCCGTTAAGGAATGCTGTTTTGACGTCCATCTGCCATATCTCATAATCATAGTATGCGGCAATTTCTAACATGATTCGGACGGACTTTAGCTTCGCAACGAGAGAGAATGTCTCGTCGTAGTCAATCCCTTGAACCTGTCGATAACCCTTAGCGACAAGTCGAGCTTTATAGATGGTAACATTACCATCCGCGTCTGTCTTCTTCTTAAAGATCCATTTGTTTTCTATCGCTCGCCGATCATCGGGCAAGTCTGTCAAAGTCCATACTTTGTTTTCATACATGGATTCTATCTCGGATTTCATGGCTTCAAGCCATTTGTTGGAATCCGGGCCCGCCATTGCTTCTTCATAGTTCGAAGGTTCATTGTTGTCTAACAACATGATTTCCAGGACAGGGTTGCCGTACCACTCTGGTGCGGAACGTGTCCTTGTGGACCTACGAAGTTCAGCAGTAACTTGATCCGAAGTACCTTGATCATTATCATGGTTTTCCTCTTCAGTTGGTGTGGGCATCACAGGAACGGTTTCCTGTGCTGCGTCACTATCCCGCTCAAGAGGTAGTACTTCATCGAGTTCTACTTTCCTCCCACTTACTTATTTCGAGAGAAACTCTTTTTCCAGAAAGCATCCGTTCTTGGCAACAAAGATCTTGCCTTCGGATCTTAAGTAGAAGGTGTACCCTACAGTTTCCTTAGGGTATCCTATGAATACGCATTTTTCCGACTTGGGTTCGAGCTTTTCAGGTTGAAGTTTCTTGACATAAGCTTCGCATCCCCAAACTTTTAGAAACGACAGCTTAGGTTTCTTTCCAAACCATAATTCATACGGTGTCGTCTCAACGGATTTAGACGGTGCCCTATTTAAAGTGAATGTAGCTGTCTCTAGAGCGTATCCCCAAAATGATAGCGGTAAATCGGTAAGAGACATCATAGACCGCACCATATCCAATAGAGTGCGATTACGACGTTCGGACACACCGTTTCGCTGAGGTGTTCCAGGCGGCGTGAGCTGTGAAACGATTCCACATTTATTTAAGTGTGTACCAAATTCGTGACTTAAGTATTCTCCTCCACGATCTGATCGTAAGAATTTTATCTTTCGGTCACGTTGATTCTCCACCTCATTCTGAAATTCCTTGAACTTTTCAAAGGTCTCAGACTTGTGTTTCATTAAGTAGACATACCCATATCTACTCAAGTCATCTGTGAGAGTGAGAACATAACGATATCCTCCGCGAGCCTCAACGCTCATTGGACCGCACACATCGGTATGTATGATTTCCAACAAGTTGGTTGCTCGCTCCATTGTTCCGGAGAACGGAGTCTTGGTCATTTTGCCCAAGAGTCATGGTTCGCACGTGTCAAACGATTCATAATCAAGAGACTCTAAAAGTCCATCGGCATGGAGCTTCTTCATGCGCTTGACACCAATGTGACCAAGGCGGCAGTGCCACAAGTATGTGGGACTATCGTTATCAACTTTACATCTTTTGGCATCTACACTATTAACATGTGTAATATTACACTCGAGATTCATTAAGAATAAACCATTGACCATCGGAGCATGACCATAAAACATATCTCTCATATAAATCGAACAACCATTATTCTCAGACTTAAATGAGTAGCCATCTCGTATTAAACGAGATCCTGATACAATGTTCATGCTCAAACTTGGCACTAAATAACAATTATTAAGGTTCAAAACTAATCCCGTAGGTAAATGTAGAGGCAGCGTGCCGACGGCGATCACATCGACTCTGGAACCATTCCCGACGCGCATCGTCACCTCGTCCTTTGCCAGTCTCCGTTTATTCCGCAGCTCCTGCTGTGAGTTACAAATATGAGCAACGGCACCGGTATCAAATACCCAGGAGTTACTACGATTACTGGTAAGGTACACATCAATCACATGTATATCAAATATACCTTTGGTGTTGCCGGCCTTCTTATCCGCTAAGTATTTGGGGCAGTTCCGCTTCCAGTGACCCTTCCCCTTGCAATAAAAGCACTCAGTCTCAGTCCTAGGTCCATTCTTTGACTTCTTCCCGGTAACTGGCTTACCAGGCGCGGCAACATCTTTGCCGTCCTTCTTGAAGTTCTTCTTACCCTTGCCCTTCTTGAACTTAGTGGTCTTATTGACCATCAACACTTGATGTTCTTTCTTGATTTCAGCCTCTGCTGACTTCAGCATCGAGAACACTTCAGGAATGGTCTTTTCCATTCCCTGCATGTTGTAGTTCATCACAAAGCGTTTGTAGCTTGGTGGGAGCGACTGGAGGATTCTGTCAATGACCGCCTCATCTGGGAGGTTAATGTTCAGCTGGGTCATACGGTTGTGCAACCCAGACATCTTCAGGATGTGCTCACTGACAGAACTGTTTTCCTCCATCTTACAACTGTAGAACTTGTCGAAGACATCATATCTCTCGACCCGGGCATGAGCTTGGAAAACTAGTTTCAGCTCTTCGAACATCTCATATGCTCCGTGATGCTCAAAACGCTTTTGGAGCCCCGGTTCTAAGCTGTAAAGCATGCCGCACTGAACGAGGGAGTAATCATCAGCGCGAGACTGCCAAGCATTCATAATGTCTTGGTTCTCTGGGACGGGAGCGTCACCTAGCGGTCCTTCTAGGACATATTGTTTCCTGGCAGCTATGAGGATGATCCTCAGGTTCCGGACCCAGTCCGTATAGTTGCTGCCATCATCTTTCAGCTTGGTTTTCTCTAGGAACGCGTTGAAGTTCATGTTGACGTTAGCGTTGGCCATTGATCTACAAGACATATTTGCAAAGGTTTTAGACTAAGTTCATGATAATAAAGTTCTAATCAAATTATGAACTCCCACTTAGATTAGACATCCTTTTTGTCATCTAAGTGTTACACGATCCGAGTCGACTAGCCCGTGTCCGATCATCACGTGAGACGGACTAGTCATCGTCGGTGAACATTTTCATGTTGATCGTATCTTCCATATGACTCGTGTTCGACCTTTCGGTCTCCGTGTTCCGAGGCCATGTCTGCAGATGCTAGGCTCGTCAAGTTAACCCTAAGTGTTTTCGCTGTGTAAAACTGTCTTACACCCGTTGTATGTGAACGTAAGAATCCATCACACCCGATCAACACGTGGTGCTTAGAAAGGACGAACTGTAGCAACGGTGCACGGTTAGGGGAGAACACTTCTTGAAATTTTTATAAGGGATCATCTTATTTACTACCGTCGTCCTAAGTAAACAAGATGCATAATACATAATAAACATCACATGCAATTATATAGTTGTGACATGATATGGCCAATATCATATAGCTCCATTGATCTTCATCTTCGGGGCTCCATGATCATCTTGTCACCGGCTTGACACCATGATCTCCATCATCATGATCTCCATCATCGTGTCTTCATGAAGTTGTCACGCCAATGACTACTTCTACTTCTATGACTAACGTTTAGCAATAAAGTAAAGTAGTTTACATGACGTTATTCAATGACACGCAGGTCATACAAAAAATAATGACAACTCCTATGGCTCCTGCCGGTTGTCATACTCATCGACATGCAAGTCGTGAATCCTATTACAAAGAACATGATCTCATACATCACAATTCATCATTCATCACAACTTCTGGCCATATCACATCACATGATCAATCGCTGCAAAAACAAGTTAGACGTCCTCTAATTGTTGTTGCATCTTTTACGTGGCTGCAATTGGGTTCTAGCAAGAATGTTTTCTTACCTACGAATCACCACAACGTGATTTTGTCAACTTCTATTTACCCTTCATAAGGGCCCTGTTCATCGATTCCTCTCCAACTAAGGTGGGAGAGACAGACACCCGCCAGCCACCTTATGCAACTTGTGCATGTCAGTCGGTGGAACCGGTCTCACGTAAGCGTACGTGTAAGGTTGGTCCGGGCCGCTTCATCCCACAATACCGTTGAGCAAGAAAAGACTAGTAGAGGCAAGTAAGATGACAAAATCCACGCCCACAACAAAGTTGTGTTCTACTCATGCAAAGAGAACTATGAATAGACCTAGCTCATGATGCCACTGTTGGGGAACGTTGCAGAAAATTAAAATTTTTCCTACGGTTTCACCAAGATCCATCTATGAGTTCATCTAAGCAACGAGTCTAGGGAGAGAGTTTGCATCTACATACCACTTGTAGATCGCGTGCGGAAGCTTGCAAGGTGATGATGTAGTCGTACTCGACGTGATCCAAATCACCGATGACCAGCGCCGAACGGACGGCACCTCCGCGTTCAACACACGTACGGGACGGGAGACGTCTCCTCCTTCTTGATCCAGCAAGGGGGAAGGAGAGGTTGATGAAGATCCAGCAGCACGACGGCGTGGTGGTGGATGCAGGGCGTCACAGCAGCAGGGCTTCGCCGAGACTACGAGGGAGAGACGTAACGGGGGGAGGTGGAGGCGCCAGGGGCTGGTGTATGAAGTCCCTCCTCTCCCCCACTATATATAGGGGTGCCAGGGGGGCGCCGGCCCTAGTAGATGAGATCTACTAGGGGGGGCGGCGGCCTAGGGGAGGTTTCCCTCCCCCCCCCCAAGGCACCTAGGGGTGCCTTCCACCACTAGGACTCCTCCTAGGGGGAAACCCTAGGCGCATGGGCCTATAGGGGCTGGTGCCCTTGGCCCATGATGGCCAAGGCGCACCCCCTACAGCCCATGTGGCCCCCCAGGACAGGTGGCCCCACCCGGTGGACCCCCGGGACCCTTCCGGTGGTCCCGGTACAATACCGATAACCCCGAAACTTGTCCCGATGCCCGAAATAGCACTTCCTATATATAATTCTTTACCTCCGGACCATTCCGGAACTCCTCGTGACGTCCGGGATCTCATCCGGGACTCCGAACAACATTCGGGTTTCTGCATATACATATCTTCATAACCCTAGCGTCACCGAACCTTAAGTGTGTAGACCCTACGGGTTCGGGAGACATGCAGACATGACTGAGACGCTCTCAGTCAATAACCATCAGCGGGATCTGGATACCCATGATGGCTCCCACATGCTCCTCGATGTTGTCATCGGATGAACCACCATGTCGAGGATTCGATCAAACCCTGTATGCAATTCCCTTTGTCAATCGGTACGTTACTTGCCCGAGACTCGATCGTCGGTATCCCAATACCTTGTTCAGTCTCGTTACCGGCAAGTCACTTTACTCGTACCGTAATGCATGATCCCGTGTCCAACACCTTGGTCACATTGAGCTCAATATGATGATGCATTACCGAGTGGGCCCAGAGATACCTCTCCGTCATACGGAGTGACAAATCCCAGTCTCGATCCGTGTCAACCCAACAGCTACTTTCGGAGATACCTGTAATGCACCTTTATAGTCACCCAGTAACGTTGTGACGTTTGATACACCCAAGGCACTCTTACGGTATCCGGGAGTTACACGATCTCATGGTCGAAGGAAGAGATACTTGACACTTGCAAAGCTCTAGCAAAACGAACTACACGATCTTTTATGCTATGCTTAGGATTGGGTCTTGTCCGTCACATCATTCTCCTAATGATGTGATCCCGTTATCAACGACATCCAATGTCCATAGTCAGGAAACCATGACTATCTGTTGATCACAACGAGCTGGTCAACTAGAGGCTTACCAGGGACATAGTGTGGTCTAAGTATTCACACGTGTATTACGATTTCCGGATAATACAGTTATAGCATGAATAAAAGACAATTATCATGAACAATGAAATATAATAATACTTTTATTATTGCCTCTAGGGCATATTTCCAACACTTTGGTAGAGCTTCCTTGAATACCATTAATAATAAAATAGATTGCGAGAAACAAACCCTCGGTGTAAGTTTTGGTGATGAGTCTCATGAGTTTAATTTTTCGAAGTTTAGTAGAAAGCATCATAAGAAATAGTTGCCTAGTAAGGATGAAATAATTGGTCTTGCTTCTATTGTTGTGCCTCCTACTTATCCACTAGAACAATATTTGCTAGACCATGAAAATGATATCCATCTGCATGAAAGAAATGAAATAGATAAAAATTTCTTTGAACAACGACCTCTGCTTAAACACAATTTGCCTATTGAAACTCTAGGAGTTCAACCTCCACCTAAAGGTGATCCTGTCTTTGAATTAAAAAAATTGGTAGACACTTTGAAATATGCTTATCTAGATGAGAAAAAGATATATCCTGTTATCATTAGTGCTAACCTTTCAGAACATGAAGAAGAATGATTATTAAAGGTTATGAAGAAGCACCGATCTGCCATTGGATATACTCTTGATAATTTAAAGGTCCCACTCTCTGTCACCACAAAATTAATATGGAACCTGATGCTAAACCCGTTGTTGGTCACCAACGATGTTTCAATCCTAAAATGAAAGAAGTGGTAAGAACAGAAATACTGAAGCTTCTGGAAGCAAGTGTAATCTATCCTATAGCAAATAGTAGATGGGTGAGTCCCATTCATTGTGTCCCTAAAAAGGAGGTATTATCGTTGTTCCTAATAATAATAATAAACTTATTCCACAAAGAATTTTTACTGGCTGTAGGATGGTAAATGATTTTAGAAAATTAAATAAAGCCACTAGAAAATATCATTACCCTCTGCCTTTTATTGATCAAATGCTAGAAAGATTGTGAAAGCATACAAATTTTTGTTTCCTTGATGGATATTCTGGTTTTTCTCAAATACCTGTCTCACAACCTGATCAAGAGAAAACCAGCTTTACTTGTCCTTTTGGAACTTATGCTTATAGACGAATGCCTTTTGGTTTATGAAATGAACCTGCTACCTTTCAAAGATGTATGACTGCTATATTCTCTGACTTTTGTGAAAAGATTGTTGAGGTTTTCAGGGATGGTTTTTACGTTTACGGAACTTCTTTTGATGATTGCTTAAGCAACCTTGATCGAGTTTTGCAGAGATGTGAGAAAACAAATCTTATCTTGAATTGGGAGAAGTGCTACTTTATGGTTAATGGGGTATCATCTTGGGACATAACATTTCTGAATGAGGTATTGAGGTGGATAAAGCTAAAGTTGATGCAATTGAGAAAATGGCATGTCCTAAAGATATCAAAGGTATTCGTAGTTTCCTCTGTCATGATGGTTTCTATAGGAGATTTATTAAAGACTTCTCTTAAATTTCTAGGCCTCTTAGAAATATTTTACAAAAGTATGTTCCATTTGTTTTTTTATGATGATTGTGTAGAAGCCTTTGAAACACTTAAGAAAGCCTTAATTTATGCACCTGTTGTTCAACCACTTGATTGGAACTTTCCTTTTGAAATTATGTATGTTGCTAGTGATTATGCTGTTGGTGTTGTTCTAGAACAAACAGTTGATAAGAAACTAAATGTTATTCATTGTGCTAGTAAAACTCTAGATAGTGCCCAACACATTTATGCTACTACTGAAAAGGATTTTTTAGCAGTTGTGTTTGCTTGTGATAAATTTAGATCTTACATCGTTGATTCTAAAGTTATTGTTCACACCATTCATGCTGCTATAAAATTTCTTATGGAAATGAAGGATGCTAAACCTAGACTCATTAGGTTTGTTCTCTTGCTACAAGAATTTGACTTACATATCACTGATAGAAAGGGAGTTGAGAACCCCATGGCTGATAACTTGTCTAGGCTAGAAAATATTCTTGATGACTCACAACTTATTAATGATAGTTTTCATGATGAACAAGTAGCTACAATAAATGTTTCACATAACACTCCTTGGTATGCTGACTATGCTAATTATATTGTTGCTAAATATATACCACCTAACTTCACATACCAACAAAAGAAAAAATTCTTCTATGATTTAAGACATTACTTTTGGGATGATCCACATCTTTATAAAGAAGGAGTAGATGGTATTATTAGACACCATGTACGTGAGCATGAATAGGGACAAATCCTACGGAAATGTCTCTCGAAGCTTATGGAGGGCATCATGCAGGAGATAGAACTGCTCAGAAGGTATTGCAATCTGGTTTTTATTGGCCTACTCTCTTCAAGGATGCCCGTAAGTTTGTTTTATCTTGTGATGAATGTCAAAGAACTGGCAATATTGGTAAGCGTCGGGAAATGCCTATGAATTATTCTCTTTCTATTGAACCATTTGATGTTTGGGGATTTGATTACATGGGACCTTTTCCTTCATCTAATGGGTATGCACATATTTTGGTTGATGTTGATTATGTTACTAAGTGGGTAGAAGTCATTACAACCAGTAGTGTTGATCACAACAACTCTATTAAAATGCTTAAGCAAGTAATTTTCCCAAGGTTTGGAGTCCCTAGATATTTAATGACTGATGGTGGTTCACATTTTATTCATGGTGCTTTCCGTAAAATGCTTGCTAAATATGATATCAACCATAGAATTGCCTCACCCTATCATCCTCACTCTAGTGGTCAAGTTGAACTTAGCAATAGAGAAATAAAGTTAATATTACAAAAAACTATCAATAGGTCACGAAAGAATTGGTCTAAGATATTAGATGATGCACTATGGGCTTATAGAACAGCATAAAAAATCCTATGGGTATGTCTCCTTATAAAATGGTTTATGGAAAAGCTTGTCATTTGCCTCTCGGGTTAGAGCATAAACCATATTGGGCAATTAAAGAACGCAACTATGATTTCTAACTTGCTAGTGTAAAGAGGTTATTTGATATTAGCTCACCAGATGAATGGAGAACCCAAGCCTAGGAAAAATCCAGGTTATTTAAAGAAAAAGTCAAAAGATGGCATTATAAGAGAATCCAAAAGCGTGAGTTTAAAGTTGGAGAATATTTTCATTTGTACAACTCTCGTTTTAGATTCTTTGCAGGCAAACTTCTCTCCAAATGGGAAGGACCGTATGTTATCGAGGAGGTTTATCAATCTGGAGCCATCAAAATAAATAATGCCGAAGGTACCAACCCGAAGGTTGTCAACGGGTAAAGAATAAAACATTATATCTTAGGTAAGCCCATTAACGTTGGAACCAATATTATCCAAACTATGACACCGGAAGAACACATAAAGGAAACCTGCCTGAAACTCTAGAGTCGTAAAAAAGAGGAGGTACATGATACGATAAGTTAACGGACTCCAAAAAATCTGCAAAAATATTTTATGTCAGTTTTGGAATATAATAAAAATTAGGAAAAATAATAAACAACCAGGAAGGTAACCCTGGTGGGCACAAGACACCAGGGCGTGCCTGGCTTGCCAGGGGCGCCCAGGTGGGTTGTGCACACCTCGGGTACGTTCCGGACTCAGTTTTTCTTCCGTTTGCTTGTTTCCCAAGATAAAAAATCTTAACCTATTGACCATCATATCACGGAGAAATCTTCTGTTTTCTTTTCCGTGCTATTTTCTTGACAGATCTGAAAATATGTCATCCCAACTCGGAGTGTGAGAGCTATGTTGCTGATTAAATTGCAAACCCGAAGGTTTATGGGGATGTGGAGCACTATAGTTGGACTTCGAAGGAAGAAGAGAACTATGATCCTAAAGGGGAGGAGGAGACAAGATCTGATGAAATTGAAGTCCCATTGCCTTAACCTGGGGACACACGCGTGGAATTCAAGAAGTCAAGTCTCCCCAATAAAGCAAAGAAACCTAAGATCTAGTTTATCCCTTTTCGTATCTTGAAGGAAAACAAGCAAGAATTATGCAGAAAGATATTAGAGCTCGAGCATGATATTGGTGACTTAAAGGAGGAAAATTCTGTCCTCAAGCGTAAGCTAAGGAAAGAGGATAAGATTGCTACCACTTCATCACAACTACCTCCGCCTTCATCACCAAAGGAAACTTGAGTATCGGGTATGGGCACTCCCCTTGGCTTGTGCCAAGCTTTGGGGAGGTGCCCCGGTATCGTATCACTTCCACTATGTTTTACCTTTACTTACTTAGTTCGATCCATAGTTATCTTTTTCTTTAGATGAATAAAAGTTTAGTTCGATCCTTTCTTTCGAGTGTTTGATTAGTGATCTATCCTTGTAATCGTGTGCGAGATTTATAATAAAGTTTAGTTTGAGTTTTGTTTTCTTTACTTCCTTGTTCAATAAAAATAAAGAAAATAAGTGAAAAAGATCATATGCTAATCTTATGGTAAGTAATGACATCACATAAGGAAGAGTATACGTAGAAAATTTTACTGGAGAATTACAAACATAGCATTGGTCAATGAGGCAAACCATGAAAGAATTAATAAGGGAAGAGAAGATTCACATGCAAATACACTATCTTGGACATCTTTTGTGATTGTGAGCCCCCATCAAATTATTATATGCCCAAATTGTTGACGTTGGACAAGGAAGACAATGTAATAATTTATGTTTGTTCATATTCACATAGAAGTTATATTGTCATAGATCCTTTAACATGTGGTGCTCGCCCCCCCCCCCATCTCTGCTAGAAAAAAATTATACACTAAGTAGAGATACTACTTGTGCATCCAAAAACCCTTAAACCCACATCCTGTTTTGAGAGTCCACCATACCTACCTATGCATTGAGTTAGATCCTTCAAGTAAGTTGTCATCGGTGCAATAAGGCAATAAAAATTGCTTCTAAAAGTGTTGGATAATTAAGTGTAAGATAAAATTGAGCATTGTACGAACTTGTGATGGCAAAGAATAAAAGCAACAGACTGCATAATAAACGTTGATATCATAAGGGGAAATATGACGTGACATTCTTTTGCACTAAGGGATTGATCATACAAACAAAAAGCACATGTCAACCTCTGCTTCCCTCTGCGAAGTGCCTATCTTTTACTTTTATGTATTTCTTTTATGCAAGAGTCAAAGTATTTCCCTCTATTCCTTTTATTTTCTCTTTTTGCAAGCAACGTGGTGAGGAAAGATCTAGGCACATATATCTAGTTGGATATGGGTGGCATGAGTTATTATTGTTGACATCACCCTTGAGGTGAATACATTGGGAGGCGAAACTATAAGCCCCTATCTTTGTATGTGTCCGGTTGAAACTTTTTGCTCATCTGTATGTGGTGAGTGTTAGCATCATAGAAGACTATATGATGGTTGAGTATGTGGACTTGCCAAAAGGCTCTGATACGTGACCCTTCCCTGAAAAGATGATGAATTGTAGTTGCAAAGTTGACTGAGAACATAGTTTGTTAGTTTTCAATAGAGTTTATGCTTTATACTTTGATGTTGTGATGAATTGTTACTTATTCATGAGAAGTTATATGATAGAACTTTTATGATAAAAGTTCTATGATAAAGTTTTATGTTACAGTTTGTTTTTGTTATAATAATATACATGATGCTTCTATGTCCGTATTTTTTTATCGACACCTCTCTCTCTAAACATGTGGAGATGTTTTTCGATTTCGGTTTTCGCTCGAGGACAAGAGAGATCTAAGCTTGGGCGACTTGATACGTCCATTTTGCATCATGTTTTTCTACAGTTATTTATAATGTTTTTGTGCATAATAATGCTTTTTGGAGTAATTCTAATGCCTTTTCTCTCGTAATATGCAAGGAACACACAAAGAGGGGAATACCGGCAGCTGGAATTCTGGACTTGAAAAAGCTACGTCGGGCCACCTATTCTGCACAACTCCAAATGAGCTCAAATTTCACTGGGATTTTTTATTGAATAAATAAGAACTATTGGATCAAATAAGCACCAGAGGGGGCCCTCCAGGTGGGCACAACCCACCTGGGCGCGCCAGGGAGCCCAGGCATGCCCTAGTGGGTTGTGCCCTCCTCGGCCCCCCTCTGGTGCCAATCTTCTTGTATATAAGTCATTTTTACCTAGAAAAAAAATCAGGAGAGGACTTTCGGGACGAAGCGCTGCGTTTCGAGGCGGAACTTATGCAGGAGCACTATTGCCCTCCGGCAGAGCAATTCCGCCGGGGAACTTCCCTCCCGTAGGGGGAAATCATCATCATCATCATCATCACCAACAACTCTCCCATCTTGGGGAGGTCAATCTCCATCAACATCTTCGACAACACCATCTCCTCTCAAACCCTAGTTCATCTCTTGTGTTCAGTCTTTGTACCGAAACTTTAGATTGGTGCTTGTGGGGTGACTAGTAGTGTTGATTACATCTTGTGATTCATTACTATATGGTTTATTTGGTGGAAGATTATATGTTCATATCCATTATGCTATTTAATACCCCTCTGATTATGAGCATGATTATCATTTGTGAGTAGTCACTTTTTTTCTGGAGGTCATGGGAGAAATCTTGTTGCAAGTAATCATGTGAACTTGATATGTGTTTGATATTTTGATGGTATGTATGTTGTGATTTCCTTATTGGTGACATGTGAACGTCGACTACATGACACTTCACCATACTTGGGCCTAAGGGAATGAATTGTGGAGTAGTTATCAGATGATGGGTTGCGAGAGTGACAAAAGCTTAAACCCTAGTTGCGCTACTTCATAAGCGACTGATTTG
>NC_041385.1:318431992-318451784 GCF_002162155.2 Triticum dicoccoides | reverse complement strand
TGGATCCAAAAGTTTAATGTGCAAGTGCATCTAGTGCCCCTTAGTGATTTTGGTGTATTGAAGACTTATAGGTTAAGGGACTAATGTGTTTGTGAGTGTACACAGGTTCTATAAGTCGATGAGGAGTTTTATAGGTACGATCAAAGTCAACCCTTAAAAATGAATGTATTCATTTGAAGACTTTGTTTTCTTGAAGACTTTGAAACTGAGGAAGTTGGTGTGGCCTTGAACACCTGGATATTCATGCAAGGACTATTAAGCGTGAAGACTTTTGTTTTCGTAGTTTCATTCTATCTTTCTTGAGTCATAGGAAACACCGTACTGTTAAAGGGGGTTGAGGTAAACTAAGGAAACACTTTCCAAGTGATGCCCATCTCAAAGCATACACCTACCCAATCCTTTCGATTGAAGCCATTGGAAATCTCATGCAGTTCAATCAATTTCCTAAGTGACAGAGACGAAGATCTTCTGTTCTCTGAAGAATTTGGTCTGACTGAGGAGTTAGGAATTTTCCAATGCGGATTGCCTACAACTGAGGAACATGATAGCCCTGAGGAATTTGAGAGCTCAAATTTCTGACCGTTGTTGTGCTAGGCGCCAGCTATCCAAAATATCCTGCCCACCTAACGGCCATATCATTAAAGAGCATTTATGTCTTATGATGTCGGGCTGCTCCCTAGGCTATAAATAGCCGCCCTACAACCACTAGTTGGTTGGCTGCTATGAGAGAAACTAACACTTGTCATTGAAAGCATCCCATCCTTCGAGGACTTTGAGCGAAAATCATCAAGTGAGGAAAACCAAAAACCCAAACACCTACAACCCAAAGTGATTCAACATCACTGAAGAGATTGTTCCTATGTGGAACCGACGCTTGTTACCTTTGAGGACTGTGCATCCAACAGACGGTCTAGAGCATCCAAGAGGAATTATGGATCGCCAAGTGACGAAGTCTGTGAAGGTTTCGAAGTCACCTGAAGACTTACCACGAGTGATTGGGCGAGGTCTGTGTGACTAGCTGAAGGAGAATACGGTGAGGATTGTGTGTCCTCAGGTTTAAATACCCAGCCGCTCCAACCAGACGTACTACTGCCACAGAAGTTTGAACTGGTCTACTAAATCATTGTCTTCACCAAGCTACTAGTTCTATCTCCTCAACCCTTTCATTTCCTCATTCATGTGTTGATGAACCTGATCATTAGTGTTTGAAGACTTTGACTTAAGACTTTCTCAATTTCCTCAACCCTATTTCTTCAGTCACTTTGTCTTCAGCCTGCTTATCCTGTTTCACGTTTTCTGTACTCTGTGTATGTTTCATTTCATCATGATGACTATGCTATTGCTCTATTATGCTTGTACCTGATTACCTATTTCGCTGCTGGTGTTTCTATGCTTAGAAAATTCCTCACTTAGAACTTCCTCAGTGACGAATTTGTAAAAATCACCTATTCACCCCCTCTAGTCGATATAACGCAATTTCAATTGGTATCAGAGCAAGGTACTCCCTTGTTCTATGTGATTTTGGTTTATCCACCTGGAGTTTTAGTTATGTCGACCGCAGGTATGAAGAAAGTATTGTGCCCCATCTTTGACGGTCACGATTATTCCAAGTGGAAGGCCATTATGAGGAAACGCCTCATGGCTATGAACAATGAGTTGTGGACCGTCACTGAGATTGGCCTTATCGATCTATGCATGATGGCGCATGCTGATGATATTCATAAGTACACTCATCTGGATTGTATGGCGATGGATATCATCTGCTCTTGTCAATCCAGAGATGAGTTCAGGCGCATTATGCATCTTTGCAATGCGAAGCTTATCTGGGACTGAATCTATGATGTTTATGAAGGTCATCGAACTCATCAGGATCCCTGGTTTGATGATTTCAAGGAATCACTCAAATCGATGACTTTTGAACCTGTATCATAATCATCCGCACCATGCCTCGTGGCCAAGGGTGCAAAGCTACCTGATTACTCATCTTCCAAATCTAGTGAGGATGAATCTGATGATGATGATGTTTTTGGACCTAGTTATTCCAAGCTTGCTACGATTGTTGTTAAACAACAAAAGGCCTTGGAAAAGCTTCAAAATCTCCTAGACAAAAGGGATGACCTGTTGGGTGAGGAATTGGATCAAACTCAAACTGATAATCTTCAGCGACTTCAGTCTAAGTTTGATAATATTCGGAGTCATCATAACTCTCTCTTAGCCGATCATGAGAAGCTTTCTTATGAATTTCTTCAAACAAAGCAAGATCTTGAGAAGTTAAGGGTAAGTTATGAAGATCTTCAGAAGAAAAATGATTCATTGCTTGAGCAGTATCCCAAAACCTCATGGGTTGGTGTGAAAGGACCTCCCGTAGATCCATCCACTTTATCTGGCTTTACTTGTGAATCTTCATGTTCCTCTGATGAGTCATTTGACTCCAACTATGAACTATTCAAAAACCAGAATGGTGAAGTATTTGCTCGATATGTTGGAACTAACTGCAGGAACGGTCCCCCTATGAAGAAAATCTGGATTCCCAAAAGGTGCCTTGAAAGTCTTCAGGTGAATGTCCTCATGATACCACCTGCGAAGAAGAGGAACCCCAGATCAAATTCTTCATATGGATCAAAATCTTCATATGGATCCAAATCGTCATATGAACATCATCGTGCTAACACTTCTGTTATGCAGGGATAATCTAAAGGCAATGAATATGTGCATTATTCTTCAAATCAATATGTTCATAAGTCCTCGAAGAATTTCTTTGCTTACTCACATGCTTACTCTAACCCCTCTTCTATGAAACGAAGTGCACTGGCTTCAATGCCACCTTTCTCTAAAGGAGCTCGCAAAATGATGAACTATTTTCCACCCCTCCAGATGTGGGTGGTGAAGAAGAAGAAATAATCTCTTGTGCAGGGTCAAGTCTCCAGACGAACTTGAACGTCTGAAGAATTTTCTAGAGACCTGAATATGATTGAAAGGACGCAAGCTAATCACGAAGAAATGAATTACTTATTTCTCACGTCCTCATACTGCTATATCTATTGTACTTCTTGATGAAATTCAATCTGATGAAATTGATGTCATAATCTTCACTGATGAAGTATATGGGTCCGTAAGATGCACTAATTCATCTGCAGGATGATCAACCCAAAGCTACCGAGTGGGTCCTCGGCAGTGGATGTACAAATCACATGACTGGTGATAGGAATCTATTGATGGACACTGCCTTATCTCCATCGCATCTGAAGCATATCACCTACACTGACAAAGGAAAAAGAAAGGTATTGAGTCTAGGTAGGATTGCAATCTGAAAGGATAGACACATGGACAAAGTCATGCTTGTCGAGTCCTTAGGATTCAACCTCATGTCTGTCTCAATGCTTTGTGATCTTGATATGGTTGTAGTCTTTGGCAAATTTTGTTGTAACTAATGGAATCTGACAACTCCAAAGTCTTCGAAGGCTTTAGGAGAGGAGACTTGTATATTGTTGATTTCTCTAGGACCACAGCCTGCCACATGTCTACTTGCAAAAGCTTTAGAAGGCTGGTTATGGCATCGACGGCTCGGTCATGCTGGCATGAGGAACTTGCATACACCCGCGAAGAAGAAGCATGTCATTGGCATCGAGGGTGTAAAATTCCTCAAAAATCATCTGTGTGGGGCTTGTGAGGCTGGAAAGACCAATCATATCCGAAGTGATAATGGGACTGAGTTCAAGAATAATGGTCTTTATGACTATCTTGATGAACTTGGTATTACTCACGAATTATCTGCCCCTTACACTCCTCAGCAGAATGGCGTCATGGAGCGCAAGAACATGACTCTTGTTGATATGGCTTGCACTATGCTTGATAAATACAAGACACCTCCTTGTTTTTGGCCTGACGCTATTGATATTGTGTGCCACATCATCAACATCGTGTATCTTCACAAATTCTTCAAAAAGACCTCATATGAACTCCTCACTAACAAGAAACCCAACATGAGTTATTTCAAAGTCTTCGGTGCTAAATGCTGGATTAGAGATCCTCATCACAATTCTAAATTTGCATCGAAAGCACTGAAGATTTTATGTTTGGTTACGGAAAGGACTCACACACCTACAGAGTCATCAACACCTATCACCACAAGGTTGTTGAAACTGTAGATGTGCTGTTTGATGAAACTAATGGCTCGCAAAGAGAGCACCTACCACCTGTGCTAGATGAAATGTCACCTGGGGAATCCATCAAGTTAAAGGCTACTTAGGATGTCATACCCACTGAAGAATCTGCTGAAGAAGTCATTCCAGTACGTGAAGAAAATCATGCTAGTGCACCTGAAGAAAATGGCTCTAAAGAAAATGCTGAGCCTAAACCAAGTCGTCAACCTGCTCATCATCGCATTGCAAATGAAGTGCAAATTGAGAGAATCATCGACGACATCAACGCACCAGGTCCTCTCACACGCTCAAAAGCTTCACATTTGTCTAACTTATGTGGGCATTTTGCTTTTTTCTCCATCTTAGAGCCCACAAAGTTTGATGAGGCATTTCTGGAGCCTGAGTGGATTCAAGCATGCAAGAGGAATTACATCAATTTGAGCTCAACAATGTGTGGGAGCTTGTCAAGCGACCAGAACCATGTAAGCACAATATCATCAGTACCAAATGGATCTACCATAACAAGCAAGATGAAAATGGCCTTGTGGTGAGGAGTAAGGCTCGTCTTCTAGCTCAAGGCTACACACAGGTTGAAGGAATTAATTTTGATGAAACTTTTGCACATGTTGCTAGACTTGAGGCTATTCGCATATTTATTGCTTATGCTAACCATCGTAATATCATCTTATATCAAATGGATGTGAAAAGTGAATTCCTCAATGCTAAGCTTGAGGAAGAAGTATATGTTGCTCAACCACCAGGTTTTGAAGATCCAAAGCATCCTGACCATGTCTTCAGACTCAATAAGGCCCTCTATGGCCTCAAGCAGGCCCCTTGGGCGTGGTACAATACTTTGAAGGAATTACTCATGAAGAAAGTCTTCAAACCCGGTTCACTTGACCCAACTCTTTTCACCAAAACATATGATGATGAATTATTCGTGTGCCAAGTATATGTTGATGATATTATCTTTGGTTATACTAACCAACGTTTCAGTCACAAATTTGCCAATATGATGAGTGAAGAATATAAAATGTCTATGATGGGAGAACTTAAATTATTCTTAGGTCTTCAAATTTGTCAACAACGCAATGTCATCTTCATATCTCAAGAGTAATACCTGAAGGATGTGTTAAGGAAATTCAGCATGCAAGATAGAAAAGGCGTCAAAATCCCTATGCCCACAAATGGCCATCTATGCTCCGATGAAAATGGTAAAGACTTTGATTAAAAGGTATACCGCTGCATGATTGGCTCTTTATTGTATCTATGTGCATCTAGGCCAGATATTATGCTTAGTGTTTGCATGTGTGCCCGATTTCAAGCTACACCAAAGGAATCGCACCACAAGGCTGTGGAACACATTCTTCGATATCTAGCTCACACACCAACACTTGTATTATGGTATCCCAAGGGCTCGGCTTTTGATCTCATTTGATATTCTGGCTCTGACTATGCTGGTGATCGGGTGGATCACAAGTCAACATCAGGCACATGTCATTTCCTCGAACGATCCTTGGTATGTTTGTCCTCGGAGAAGCAAAATTGCGTATCACTCTCTATTGCTGAAGCTGAGTACATTGCTGCTAGTTCTTGTGTTGGGAAACGTAGCATGCAATTTAAAAGCATTTCCTACGCTCATGAAGGATCTATCTAGGAGGTGCATAGAAACGAGAGGGGGAGAGTGTGTCCACGTACCCTCGTAGACCGAAAGCGGAAGCATTTGCTTAACGCGGTTGATGTAGTCAAACGTCTTCTCATTCTGACCGATCAAGTACCGAACGTACGACACCTTCGAGTTCTGCACACGTTCAGCGTCATGACGTCCCTCGAGCTTTTGATCCAGTAGAGGGTCAAGGAAGGTGATGAGTTCCGTTAGCACGACGGCATGGTGACGGTGATGGTGATGTGATCCGCGTAGGGCTTCGCCTAAGCACCGCGAGAATATAACCGTAGGCGTAAACTGTGGAGGGGGGCGCCACACACGGCTTGGAACAATTGATGTGTTCTAGGGGGGCGCCCCCGTATATGAAGGAGGGGGGAGAGGAGGCTGGTGTCGGTGTCAAAACCGGCGGATCTCGGGTAGGGGGTCCCGAACTGTGCGTCTAAGGCTAATGGTAATAGGAGGCAGGGGACACGATGTTTACCCAGGTTCGGGCCCTCTCTATGGAGGTAATACCCTACTTCCTGCTTGATTGATCTTGATGAATATGCGTATTACAAGAGTTGATCTACCACGAGATTGTAATGGCTAAACCCTAGAAGTCTAGCCATTGAGGATATGATAGTTGTGACTAAACTCAAGAGAGTCCAAACCCTCCAGTTATATAGACACCGGGGGAGCTAGGGTTGTACAAGGTCAGATTACAGAGAAAGGAATCTTCATATCTGAATCGCCAAGCTTGCCTCCACGCCAAGGAGAGTCCCATCCGGACACGGGACAAAGTCTTCTATCTTGTATCTTCATCGTCAAATAGTCCGACCAAAGTATATAGTCCGGCTGTCTGAGGACCCCTCAGTCCAGGACTCCCTCAGTAGCCCCTGAACCAGGCTTCAATGACAATGAGTCCGACGCGCAGATTGT
The DNA here is from genome assembly GCF_002162155.2 of Triticum dicoccoides. Taxonomy (NCBI): domain Eukaryota; kingdom Viridiplantae; phylum Streptophyta; class Magnoliopsida; order Poales; family Poaceae; genus Triticum; species Triticum dicoccoides. The sequence continues at coordinate 318,445,058 of NC_041385.1, read as the reverse complement.
CTTCGGCATTGCAAGGCGGGTTCCTTCTCCGAACACTTCAAAGTAAATTCCAAACATAAGAATCGTGTCTGCCTCTGCAAAACAAGTACCACACACAACCGTAGAGAGTATAATACTTCACGAGTCCAATCCGCTGACAATTTATTGTAGCGTGACATCACGCCACTGCCCGGTCATTATTCGAACCATTTTTTTAGCCTACCGCTCTGTGTTTCAAGGTGCGGTTTCATTGTCACGTCTTGTCGAAGACGAGATCGTGTCCCCTTATCACGGGATTCTCATCAATACGGGCTGGGTAACCCAACCATGCCATCTGCACGGCGCTTGGGAAATAGGCAGATTTTAAGGCGAGCAGGGAGGTGCATAACTTTTATCGTCTTTATAAGGGGATAAGGATCCATCCTTGTTTACCCACGCCTTCTCCTTCCTCTGCCCATACATTCTCGATCTCCAGCGCCCGAGCCCTAGCTTTCTCCGCCCAAAAAAGCACTTCAACCATGTACGGATCCAGAGCTGGAGACAAGTGGATGGACTCCTCCGTCAAGAAGGAGGAAATCAAGAAACTCCGGGAGGCCGCGTACCTGGCCAAGGACATCGCTCATCGACTTCCAGCCAAGGGACATATCGTCCCCACCCCAGAGCCCTATGAGAGGGTGGTATTTCTCACCCATTTCTTCCGCGGGCTGGGATTCCTTCTCCACCCGTTTGTCTGTAGATTGATGTTTTACTATGGGCTGGACTTCCACAATTTCGCCCCCAACTCTATCCTCAACATCTCGGCATTCATTGTCGTGTGCGAGGCCTTTCTCCGCATCCCACATCACATCGGCCTATGGCTGAATACCTTCAATGTGAAGCCCAAGGTAGTGAGCGGCCAACAAGCTGAGTGCGCGGGCACCATGGTGGGCAAGATGCCCAATGTCACTTGGCCCGAAGGCTCATTTGTCGAGACGGTAAAGGGGTGGCAATCGGGTGGTTCTACATCACCGAGCCACGTGGCACCAACTTGGCGGCGGCCCCTGAATTCCGATCCGGAGTCCCAATGCGGATCACCTCCTGGCAAGAGAAGGGCCTGACCTGGGGCTCTTTGAACAAGCTCACGGGGCTCCAGATGTGTGTCCAGAACATGATAAGCAAGAAAATCAAGCTTGTCAACATGGTCCAGGTTATGCTCTTCCGCTGGATCCTTCCATGCCAGCGTCGGACTAGCAATTTGTGGGAGTTCGACCCAGCCAAGCACCAGATGCTGCTCGAGTTCTTCGGCACGAAACACGAAGACATCTGGAAGGTGCTCTTCAAGGCCGGCGAGGTACCACCACCCACGATCGAGGATCGCGGGCTCAGCTCAAAACGCTGGGCTAATCCGGTAAGTTTTGTCATGTTTTCAAGGTATATCCTTTACTGGTACATCTTGAGGGAGGATTCTAAGCCTCCCCACCAATTTTCATGCCTGGATAGAGGTAGCGGAGCAGATTAACTATCTGGCTCCACTTCCCGAAGATCCAGAAACGCCGCTTCTGACGAAGATGCTATTTCCGACACCTTATGAGGTGCCGGAAAAGAAGGCCAAAAAGAAGGCCCGGGGGACCAGAAGTGGTCTCCGGCGCAAGGGTACTTTGGACGTGACATCCGAGGACATCGAGACGCCCTCCTCCATCGAAGATGATGAGGAAGGGGAGGAGGAAGAAGAAATCCATTCCCCCCCTACTAGGGGGAGGAAGAAAAGGAAGGTCTCCACACATGGGGAGACCGAGGCATCCAAGAAGGAGAAAACTCCCCTTCTGGACTAATCCGCCGCGGCCACTAACAGCGGCGGGGAGTGGGAGCCTAGGGTCAAGCCCCTAGCCAACTCGTAAGTGTTCGGACACAGTAATATATCGAGCATTTTACTTTATTGTTTTTAATGTGCCAGAACATGTGCTTGCAGCCCAGCCTAGTCCAACATCGCGCTGTCCTCCTCTTCGGAGGGGTCGCTAGACCCATCGGCGATGAACAACACGTCCCTTCCGACAACATCCTCCCCCAAGGCCGCGGACAACACCGAGGTGTCGTCTCGAAGGATCCCAGGCCTAGGATGTAACACCCACAATGCGGCTATATCTCCCACGTGTCGAAGCACGACTTAGAGGCATAACCGCATTGTGGTTTTGTCGCAAGAAGGGTCATCTTCACACAATCCCATGTAATGAACAAGAATGGGATAAGAGTTGGCTTACAATCGCCACTTCACACAATGAACATATAATAAAAGATACATCATTCAGAGTACACACATAGTCCGACTACAGACGAAGCCAAAAGAAAAGAAGATAACCCAACCGCTAGATCCCTGATCGTCCCAACTGGGTTCCACTACTGATCAACATGAAATGAAACATAGCAATGACCAAGGTCTTCGTTGAGCTCCCATCTGAGCTTGGTTGCATCACCTATACTGGTATCATCGGGACCTGCAACTGTTGTGATAGTATCTGGTGAGTCAGGAGGACTCAACAATCTCAAAACCTGCGAGATCAAGACTATTTAAGCTTATGGGAAAGGAAGGGGTAAAGTGGTGAGGTTGCAGCAGCGACTAGCATATATGGTGGCTAACATACACAAATAAGAGCGAGAAGAGAAGCAATGGAACGGTCGTGAACTAGCAATGATCAAGAAGTGATCCAGAACTCCTACTTACATCAAACATAACCCAAAACCGTGTTCACTTCCCAGACACCACCGAGAAGAGACCATCACGGCTACACACGCTGTTGATGCGTTTTAATTCATATCTGGTGTCAAGTTATCTACAACCGGACATTAACAAATTCCCATCTGCCTATAACTGCAGGCATGACTTTCGAAAGATTATACCCTGCAGGGGTATCCCAACTTAGCCCATGATAAGCTCTCGCGATCAACGAAGGATATTCCTTCTCCCAGGAAGACCCGATCAGACTCGGAATCCTGGTTTACAAGACATTTCGACAATGGTAAAACAAGACCAGCAAAGCCCCCCGATGTGCTGACAAATCCCGATAGGAGCTGCACATATCTCGTTCTCAGGGAACACCGGATTGTCAAAACTTCCGGTAGGCCAGCCCAGAGTTGCCCCTGGTGGCCATCGGCGGTTGACAGGTTGGACCAACACTCATGACGAGCACTGGCCCGGGGGGGTAAAATAAAGATGACCCTTGAGTCTGCAGAACCCAAGGGAAAAAGGCTTAGGTGGCAAATATTAAAACCAAGGTTGGGCCTTGCTGGAGGAGTTTTATTCAAAGCGAACTGTCAAGGGGGTCCCATAAATCACCCAACCGCGTAAGGAACGCAAAATTCGGGAACATAACACCGGTATGACGGAAACTAGGGCGGCAAGAGTGGAACAAAACACCAGGCATAAGGCCGAGTCTTCCACCCTTTACCAAGTATATAGATGCATTAATAATATAAGAGATATTGTGATATCCCAACATAATCCTATCCATCATGGAGCAATCTTCAACTTCACCTGCAACTAACAATGCTATAAGAGGGGCTGAGCAAAGCGGTAACATAGCCAAGCAACGGTTTGCTAGGAAGGGTGAAAAGGTTAGAGGCTGACATGGCAATATGGGAGGCATGGTAAACAAGTGATAGGTAGCACAGGATAGCGATAGAACGGAGCAACTGGCAAGCAAAGATAGAAGTGATATCGATGGTAATGGTCATCTTGCATGAGATCCCGCAAGGAAGAAGAACGAGTCCATGAAGAAGACAAACAAACGTAGTCGAACGAACCCTCACAACTCCGGAATGAAACCGAAGCTAACAAGAGAAGCAAACCGGAAAGAAGCAAACAACATGGTAAACTCACAAGCATAAACATGACATGATGCACAAACAAGTATGATGCATGTCCGGTTTAATGAGGCATGGCATGGCAAAGTGCAACAAAACAATACTACCAATTAAGTGGAGCTCAATATGCAACGAGTTGCATATTGACAAGACACCACATCAATTATTTAGTTCTCTCTCGGTTATGTACCCAACAATATTAAATGTTGTTAAGCATGGCAAGAGGTGAAGCATAAATAAACTAACTATTTAGGCAAGTTTAAGTGAGGCCGGAACAACAAACAACAATTCTGGAAAGTCCCCATGTCATTTAGTAGTTTAAAGCAAACACAATTATAAACATTTTAAATGTTGTTATCATGATGCGGATGACATATACAAGTTTTATGCAATTTTTATTAAAATGTTGACATGAGCATGATAAGGAGCATTTGGTCACCATGGCGGAACGAAAAGGGTGCCACGGCGGCGAAACAAAAATGGTGCCACGGCAACATATCCGAAAATGATGCCACGGCAACATATCCAAAAATGATGCCACGGCAACATATCGGTTCCGGTAGCTCACGGAGATACAGGTGCAAAAGGAGGCGTGCAGATGCATGTCATGCAAGGATGGTGGGGTGAACCTGGATTCCGGGTTCCCACGGGTCGACGGCATGGCAAACGAGGAGGAACTTGCGAGGACAAACGGGCACGGTGCAAACATATCGTACATCTCATACATGCAAGGGCATCTCATCACGGTCGTCTCGGCGGTTATACCTTCGAAGCGTGCATATCGGGCGGAACGAGTTCGTAGAGGGAAGTAGACGTTCTCGTGATGTAGTGGAAGTAGTTGTTCTCACGACGGTAGTGGAAGTCGTCGTACACGGCGACGGTAGTTGTACACACGTTGTGGTCGAACTTGACGGAACCAATGTCCTCGAGGGTAGTCGTGGTACTTGGCAAATCCACGTAGTCGAACATGGGTTGTAGTGGTACTTGACGCTCGTAGACATCCAGGGTCATCGTAGAGGTACTCGTCGTCCACAAAACTAGCAGTGGAGCACGCATGCCTCGGGTCTTGGTGGTCAACGAAGGGAGGCGGGTGGCGAAGCAGCAGCAACGCACGTGCAGGAAGGCGGATGCCATGTACAAGCGAGCGGCGGGGCTCCCGGGCGAAGTCGGTAGGGACGCACGAGGCGGTGATGAAGATGAGGTCGCAGGGAGAGCTGTTGGAGGTGGATGCAGAGGGTCGCCGGGCGGCGGAGGACGACGGATGCGGGCGAGGTGCTCGAGGAGCTCCTCTCCTTGAGCGCTCGGGTGACGGGGTTGCGACCTCAGGGCTCTGCGCCTGTAGGCGGAGGCTGTGGCGCTGGCGGTCGAGGAGCGAGGGGGAGGAGGCCGCAGGGCAGCGCAGAGATAGAAGGCGGAGCTGCAGGAGGTGAACGGCGGAGGTCCTGGTGGCGCAGGGGCACGGGGGAGAAGGAAGGGCGAGGGAGCAAGGGGGTGCAGTGGTGCTGGCCATGGCAATGGGGAGACGAGGCGGCAGCGCTACGAGGAGGGGAGGCGCCATGGAGGAGGAGAGGAAGGAGGCCAGCTGATGCGGGCGCCATGAGAGGCTCGCTCGAGAGGAGGAGGGGATCGAGCGCTGCGTGGGAACGAGGAGGAGGAGGAGATGGATCGAGGGAGAGATGCGGGAGGATCGTGGGATCCTCTCCCTGGCGACGTGCGTGTGTGGTGGCGGCGCTGGCAGGGAACGAGGGGAGAGATGGGGTGCGTGGGGGCTAGGCTAGGGTTAGAGGCGGCTGGGCCTTGGGCCGGCTTAGATGGGCTGGCCTGGTCCGACGTGGGTTAGAGCTGGGCCTAAGAGGCCGGCTAGGCACTCTTCTCCCTCTCTCTTATATTTTCTAACAGAAAGCATTAGAGAGAACGAAAATGAAGAGGGGGTTATGGAAAGAAAATGCGGAAGGGGATAATTTTCCCGGACTCATAAAAATGAGCCTGATCCAAGAAAATAGGAATGGCCAAGATTGCAAGATTTAAATTCAAACTTATTTGAATTTAATTCAAATGGTTTGAACAAGAACAAGGTTTTAGAAGTGTCCAAAAATGTTCAGATTTTTGCTGGAGCTCCGGAAAATGATGAGATAAATATTGGCAAGGTTAGAGAGCAAGAAGTGAGATAACAAAGGCATGGAGAATTATTTGCAAGTGTGTTATGGTGATTTCCGAAATAAAAAAATATTTAATATAGCTCCCTAATATTGGAGGATATGTTATAAAGAGAAGTCACCATGTGAATTCCCTCGGTTTAAATAGATCAAAAGATCTATGCAATTTATTTAGTTGAGTTTTAAAAATTAAATGGCATGATGGCATGATGACATGATGTAAATGCAAAAATAAAAGAGCAAGCACAAAATAAACACACGGCGAAACTCGGAATAGCTGGAAGTCTTCTGGAGCATCGGTCTCAGGGCGTTACAACACTCCACCACTACAAGAGGATCTCGTCCCGAGATCTAGCATGGCACCGGCGAGAAACAGAAGAGGAAGAGAAGAGGTAATACTAAGTTGCTTCTTCGACAAAAAGAGTGAAACCAAAGAGCCTTGAGAGGTTGAAAAGTTGAAAGAAAGAACACAACGGAGTTGAACACAATTGAGAGCACTGCGGTAGAAAAATAGAAACAAGGAACACCATTTGAACCTTGGAGGTTGCAAAGCTATGAATGACGAGTACAATGGACAAGAAGGATTTGGAACCACTCTGGTTGAAACGAGATAAACAAGGAACAAGGAGGAACAAATTTGGACAGCACTCCGGTTGAAAGGAGATGCAAGACTTGATAAGATGAAAATAACTTGAAGAGATGACACAACACTCTGGTTAGATGGATAAGCACGAAAAGAACACGATCCTCAATACAAGAAGAGGAGTGAAGAGAGCAACATCACAATGTCTCCGGAAGAAAGAATAGAAGATAGATCATTGGAATAATAGAATGGAGAAGAAAATGCCAACTTTTACCACAAATGAACTTGGAAAGCACCCTTCCAAGAAGGATTGAACGGAGTTGTTGGAAAATCAACAACGAAAAGCACAAGCTTGTTGTGGGATTATGGAAAACATCTCAAAATGATGAGGTGACAACCGGCCACTATCGAAAACAAATGCTTGCTTGAGATCAACGAAGACATGAAAACTGCTTTCGCCGAGAGGATAGGAGAAAACTTGGATCATTGATAAGCACCATAATAGCAACATTCCTTAGGGAAGGCTTTAGGTGAAATCTATACCAAGATAACTCCAACGAAGAGATTGATTGGTTTTAAAATACCTCATTCTTGACAACATCTGAATCATGAAACATGAAGGAAATTGTCAAGAGTGACATAACACCATCTCAAGAGATAAGGTAGGAAGAATTGCACGTCGAAATGCAAGAAGAAGAATACTTGAACTCCTCAGAAAAAACATGTGTTGAGCATCATGTTTATTTTTGGAGAATAGCTTGGCGGGTCATAACTTCGAGAGAAAATCTTGAAGAACAATTGAAGAATGAAAAGAATCCTTGATGAACCACCATGTAGAGCCTCCATGAAGAACTCCGGTAACAAAAGGATGAAAAGAATAAGATTGAAGCCTTGAAATGATTTAGATGGGGCTTCGCGACGAGATAATGCGTAAAACTTGGGACTCCGGTAAAAGAAAAGATGAAGCATCTCAAACTGAGAAATGTGACATGATGAACAACTCTGGAAAGAAGAAACTAGATCACTTGGATGAAAGAATAATAAGAATTACGTTATGCCTATCCTTCACCAATTTAAATTGATGACAAGCAACGGATTTGGCATACTACTTATTCTCGTAGAAAGAATTAAGAGATATAGCGTAAACTTGAGAAGGTATTGATGGAACCACCGGCGGAATTTGGAAACAACGAATATTTGATATGATAAAGAAGGAAGTGAAAAATTGAACGAACCATCGTAAGAATTGAAAATGAAAGTAGCAAAGGCACAAATCACCGGGAAGAATGGGAAAATGAATGAAGATACTTGAGGGAATTTAGATACATGAGAACGAAGAGATCATGAACTGATTAGAGTAAACTTGAACGATGCATCGGTAAGATTTGGAGAACGAGAACTGAAAGTTGGAATGAATAATTCTGAGATGATTGGCTCCAGAGAATGAAACTGAAAAGACTCCTGAATTGCTCCGGATGGGTGAACAGAATTCTCACAATCGAAAGCAATTATGAGAGGATGGCATCACGCTAGAACCATGAATCTTGAAGAGAATGGAGCAAGATTTAAGAGAAATCCTTCTTCGGTCTTCAAATGTTGAGAATGATGATGAGAACCATCATCAATTGTAGAGATACTCCGGGAGAATGAACATTAGAAAGGTTGAACCAACGATGAAAAGAATTTGGAAGATCTTGGAGAAGGACATATGACTGATGGAATCCATTCTTACATCAAACTTCGAAATGAATTTGGGAATAGCTCCGAGAAAATTAGAAGAGTCAGGTAAGAACCTGGAAAAAGACCTGTGGGTTAGGGCCCACTCAAAAGGAAAACACCGTTGGAAGAGATTACTTGAAAGAGAGATTGCACCAGTTGAATTAAATGACTTGAATGAGATAATAATCTCCAAATAGCTTGAACTGATTAAGAATAGAAACTTGAATCTTCTAAGATAATCTTAAGCACTCCGGAGAAGAAATAGAGGAAGGTGAACAATTATGAGAGGCACCGGCATGGGAAAACATTTGAAACGGGGAAAGGATATGCTTGAAAAAGCTTGAATTGTATCCACCGAAGAAGACAAGAGAACAAAGAATAATAAACTTGAAGCTCCGTTAGTATCTTCCTGAGAATCACCGGATAAGAACATCGAAAGAAACGAATGAAGAGACTTCACATGATTAAGATATATGAGTCCTTGAAGAAGAAAAGGGTGGGAGGGCGGGGAAAACAAGGACAACTTGGGCAGATGGAATGGACACCGTTGAGAAAACATAGAATTAGACTTGCGGATGTTGAAATGATCGGAACCACTTGAAGAGAAGCACGCCGGTTGGAAAAAGAATTAACATGACGATCTCGATGATCAAGAAGGATTAGTATTCACATAGCCATATGAGAACAACGTTTATGAAAGCTATGGATTCAACATTTGACTTCGAAGCAACTCGAATACCACATATAAAACAAAACAAAGGATTTGGCTTGCAGAATAAGCTGGAACAAACTTATGATAGAGATTTCGTCCGAAGTTTTCGTGGTGGGGCCCACACGGGCTCGAGTGTACAACACCATCATGTACAAGGCAGTGCACATGACATACGAAGTGTCCCCGAACCAGCATAGCCAAGGGTTCTTTAAGACACAACGAGACCACTATAAAAATGACCGTGGAAAGGCGGACCACTAGACGTCGAACCACAATCTCATATCATGCATCTGTCAAAAAGATATTCTAGGAGCTACTTGAATTCCCACCTATAAAACTCCCGAAACTTTCTGGTTATGCAATCTGGTGTTGGGGATACAGGGGAAGCAATATATATCTCACCCAAAACTAACAATCCCTACATCGAAGCTGTATCCATCCATCAACACATAACCAAGAAACCTTCGGAAATCGTGTACCTCAACCTTCGAAAAGCATCCGTTGTACGAGTTATGGCAATACTCTCGAGCTCGCCCCAGTACTGGGTTATCGAGGTTATCTCACCAACAACTGCATAAAAGAGATTTTCGATGTCGGAAAAACTCAGGTATTCCAGAACTGCAACGATAAAATTGTGACGACAACACCTCGGAGCTCAACTCCCCGGGTCAATGCCACATAATAGACAGGAGGCACCAAGAACAATGTTCTCGTCACAAAACCATCGGAATGATTCCAAGATACCCGTGTGATCCTAAAAAAAATTAGTAAAATTTGAGGAGAGGAAAGTCAAAACATCTACGTCAAGAGACCTCACCAGAGTGACGAAGGGATTGAGGAGTAAAAAGAATCCTACTCTCCGATATATATAATCCTAAGACTCAAAACATTTTTTTTCTAGACTCAACAATGCCAGCAAACAATCAAGCAGGGGGCTCCTAAGTCGGGGATGGCTCTGATTACCAACTTGTAACACCCACGATGCGGCTATATCTCCCACGTGTCAAAGAACGACTTAGAGGCATAACCGCATTGTGGTTTCGTCGCAAGAAGGGTCATCTTCACACAATCCCATGTAATGAACAAGAATGGGATAAAGAGTTGGCTTACAATCGCCACTTCACACAGTGAACATATAATAAAACATACATCATTCAGAGTACACACATAGTCCGACTACGGACGAAGCCAAAAGAAAAGAAGATAACCCAACTGCTAGATCCCTGATCATCCCAACTGGGCTCCACTACTGATCAACATGAAATGAAACATAGCAACAACCAAGGTCTTCGTTGAGCTCCCATCTGAGCTCGGTTGCATCACCTACACTGGTATCATCGGGACCTGCAACTATTGTGATAGTATCTGGTGAGTCACGAGGACTCAGCAATCTCAAAACCCGCGAGATCAAGACTATTTAAGCTTATGGGAAAGGAAGGGGTAAAGTGGTGAGGTTGCAGCAGCGACTAGCATATATGGTGGCTAACATACGCAAATAAGAGCGAGAAGAGAAGCAATGGAACGGTCGTGAACTAGCAATGATCAAGAAGTGATCCTGAACTCCTACTTACATCAAACATAACCCAAAACCGTGTTCACCTCCCGGACTCCGCCGAGAAGAGACCATCACGGCTACACACGCTGTTGATGCGTTTTAATTTGTATCTGGTGTCAAGTTATCTACAACCGGACATTAACAAATTCCCATCTGCCTATAACCGCAGGCACGGCTTTCGAAAGATTATACCCTGTAGGGGTGTCCCAACTTAGCCCATGATAAGCTCTCGCAATCAACAAAGGATATTCCTTCTCCCAGGAAGACCCGATCAGACTCGGAATCCCGGTTTACAAGACATTTCGACAATGGTAAAACAAGACCAGCAAAGCCTCCCGCTGTGCCGACAAATCCCGATAGGAGCTGCACATATCTCATTCTCAGGGCACACCGGATTGTCCAAACTTCCGGTAGGCCAGCCTAGAGTTGCCCCTGGTGGGCACCGGCGGTTGACAGGTTGGACCAACACTCACGACGAGCACTGGCCCGGGGGGGGTAAAATAAAGATGACCCTTGAGTCTGAAGAACCCAAGGGAAAAAGGATTAGGTGGCAAATGTTAAAACCAAGGTTGGGCCTTGCTGGAGGAGTTTTATTCAAAGCGAGCTGTCAAGGAGGTCCCATAAATCACCCAACCGCGTAAGGAACGCAAAATTCGGGAACATAACACCGGTATGACGGAAACTAGGGCAGCAAGAGTGGACCAAAACACCATGCATAAGGCCGAGTCTTCCACCCTTTACCAAGTATATAGATGCATTAATAATATAAGAGATATTGTGATATCCCAACATAATCCTGTCCATCATGGAGCAATCTTCAACTTCACCTGCAACTAACAACGCTATAAGAGGGTCTGAGCAAAGCGGTAACATAGCCAAGCAACGGTTTGCTAGGAAGGGTGAAAAGGTTAGAGGCTGACATGGCAATATGGGAGGCATGGTAAACAAGTGATAGGTAGCGCAGGATAGCGATAGAACGGAGCAACTGGCAAGCAAAGATAGAAGTGATATCGAGGGTAATGGTCATCTTGCATGAGATCCCGCAAGGAAGAAGAACGAGTCCATGAATAAGAAAAACGAATGTAGTCGAACGAACCCTCACAACTCCGAAATGAAACCGAAGCTAACGAGAGAAGCAAACCGGAAAGAAGCAAACAACATGGTAAACACACAAGCATAAACATGACATGATGCACAAACAAGTATGATGCATGTCCGGTTTAATGAGGCATGGCATGGCAAAGTGCAACAAAACAATACTACCAATTAAGTGGAGCTCAATATGCAACAAGTTGCATATTGACAAGACACCACATCAATTATTTAGTTCTCTCTCGGGTATGTACCCAGCAATATTAAATGTTGTTAAGCATGGCAAGAGGTGAAGCATAAATAAACTAACTATTTAGGCAAGTTTAAGTGAGGCCGGAACAACAAACAACAATTCCGGAAAGTCCCCATGTCATTTAGTAGTTTAAAGCAAACACAATTATAAACATTTTAAATGTTGTTATCATGATGCGGATGGCATATACAAGTTTTATGCAATTTTTATGAAAATGTTGACATGAGCATGATAAGGAGCATTTGGTCACCATGGCGGAACGAAAAGGGTGCCACGGTGGCGAAACAAAAATGGTGCCACGGCAACATATCCGAAAATGATGCCACGGCAACATATCCGAAAATGATGCCACGGCAACATATCAGTTCCGGTAGCTCACGGAGATACCGGTGCAAAAGGAGGCGTGCGGCTGCGTGTCATGCAAGGATGGTGGGGTGATCCCAGATTCCGGGTTCCCACGGGTCGACGGCATGGCAAACGAGGAGGAACTTGCGAGGACAAACGGGCACGGTGCAAACATATTGTACATCTCATACATGCAAGGGCATCTCATCGCGGTCGTCTCGGCGATTATACCTTCGAAGCGTGCATTTCGGGTGGAACGAGTTCGTAGAGGGAAGTAGACGTTCTCGTGATGTAGTGGAAGTAGTTGTTCTCACGACGGTAGTGGAAGTAGTCGTACACAGCGACGGTAGTTGTACACAGGTTGTGGTCGAACTTGACGGAACCAATGTCCTCGAGGGTAGTCGTGGTACTTGGCGAATCCACGTAGTCGAACATGGGTTGTGGTGGTACTTGACGCTCGTAGACATCCAGGGTCATCGTAGAGGTACTCGTCGTCCACGAAACTAGCAGTGGAGCACACATGCCTCGGGTCTTGGTGGTCAACGAAGGGAGGCGGGCGGCGAAGCAGCAGCAACGCGCGTGCAGGAAGGCGGATGCCATGTACAAGCGAGCGGCGGGGCTCCCGGTCGGAGTCGATAGGGACGCACGAGGCAGTGATGAAGATGAGGTCGCAGGGAGAGCTGTTGGAGGTGGATGCAGAGGGTCGCCGGGCGACGGAGGACGACGGATGCGGGCGAGGTGCTCGAGGAGCTCCTCTCCTTGAGCGCTCGGGTGACAGGGACGCGACCTCGGGGCTCTGCGCCTCCAGGCGGAGGCTGTGGCGCTGGCAGTCGAG
>NC_041385.1:318423660-318431503 GCF_002162155.2 Triticum dicoccoides | reverse complement strand
GGCAGCGCAGAGATAGAAGGCGGAGCTGCAGGAGGCGAACGACGGAGGTCCTGGTGGCGCAGGGGCACGGGGGAGAAGGAAGGGCGAGGGAGCGAGGGGGTGCAGTGGTGCTGGCCATGGCGATGGGGAGACAAGGCGGCAACGCTACGAGGAGGGGAGGCGCCATGGAGGAGGAGAGGAAGGAGGCCGGCTGATGCGGGCGCCATGAGAGGTACGCTCGAGAGGAGGAGGGGATCGAGCGCTGCGTGGGAACGAGGAGGAGGAGGAGATGGATCGAGGGAGAGATGCGGGAGGATCGTGGGATCCTCTCCCTGGCGACGTGCGTGTGTGGTGGCAGCGCTGGCAGGGAACGAGGGGAGAGATGGGGTGCGTGGGGGCTGGGCTAGGGTTAGAGGCGGCTGGGCCTTGGGCCGGCTTAGATGGGCTGGCCTGGGCCGGCTTCGGTTAGGGCCTAAGAGGCCGGCTAGGCACTCTTCTCCCTCTCTCTTATATTTTCTAACAGAAAGCATTAGAGAGAACGAAAATGAAGAGGGGGTTAGGGAAAGAAAATGCGCAAGGGGATAATTTTCCCGGACTCATAAAAATGAGCTTGATCCAAGAAAATAGGAATGGCCAAGATTGCAAGATTTAAATTCAAACTTATTTGAATTTAATTCAAATGGTTTGAACTAGAACAAGGTTTTAGAAGTGTCCAAAAATGTTCGGATTTTTGGTGGAGCTCCGAAAAATGATGAGATAAATATTGGCAAGGTTAGAGAGCAAGAAGTGAGATAACAAAGGCATGGAGAATTATTTGCAAGTGTGTTATGGTGATTTCCGAAATAAAAAAATATTTAATATAGCTCCCTAATATTGGAGGATATGTTATAAAGAGAAGTCACCATGTGAATTCCCTCAGTTTAAATAGATCAAAAGATCTATGCAATTTATTTAGTTGAGTTTTAAAAATTAAATGGCATGATGGCATGATGACATGATGCAAATGCAAAAATAAAAGAGCAAGCACAAAAGAAACACACGGCAAAACTCGGAATAGCTGGAAGTCTTCTGGAGCGTCAGTCTCGGGGCGTTACATAGGAGAAGCTCAAGAGGCTGTCCCGGTGGTGCCAGAGGGTGAAGCCCAGGCTTCCGACCACTTGGGGGAGAAAACCCCCATGGACACTGACGACAGGGGCCGTATTCAATTCGTCCCCCAGGCGCATATAGCTCCAGAGACCCAAGTGGCTCTGGATTCAGGCATGCCGCCTCTTTCGAACGTGGGAGGCGAGCCAACTCCCCCGGTGACCTCAGTCCATCCAAAGGTACCGGATGGATTACTGGAAGCGCTGCAAGGCGCTTCCATTGTAGAAAAACACCGTACTCTTATGAGTATGGTGATTGAGATGGTCCTATCCGCCAAAAGCGGACTGATCGAAGCCTGCACTAGCCTTCTAATAGGCTTTGAGGTAAATAAGATGATTGTAAAAGAATGTCACAGTATAGACAGTAGCCCCTGATGCTCTGTTCGGTGTTCGGAAAGAAAAGTCGAATAGAGGATCAAAATAATTTTCATAGGAGTGTAACATAATGTGTCTATGTGAACAAGCAGACGTCACTTCTGGCTGCCACTGCTCACACTGCGGAAGTCGCCGGACTGAAGCAGAATTTGGAGCGGGCCGAGGAGGAACTTGGCCTCATGAAGAAGCAACTTGACGAAAGCAAAGGTATGTATTTAGTCTGTGCATACATTTGGGAACGATGAATTGTTCATGCTGACAAAAGTATCATGAATTTTATTAGGGGCCATGACCAAAGTGGCGGCCCTCAAGAAAGCGTTGGCCGAGGCCGAGGACAAAGCGGCCAAAGAACACGCCGCGCGCGAGAAGCAGGAGGCCCGGGTCAGCGAGGTCCAGCAAGAGCTCCAGGACACCGTCAAGAAGTACGAGTCCCGGGAGGATGATTCGAAGACTCAAGAATCCAAACTTGCCAAGGCCCGCCGGAGCACACAAGATGCCCGGGCCGAAGCCCAGAGCACCCTCCGAGAAATCCAGGAAGCCAAGAAGATTACAACGGGCAAGGCTTTCAATATGCAAAGCAGATATGTGAAGGAAACATTCCTGGTACTTACCCGGATTTGGAGCTCTCGAGGGGCATTTACGGATCTGTCGTGCAGCATATCAGATGCTGCAGAATTTTATCGAGCCGAAGAAGTGAGCTCGACGGAGAAGCTGTTCTGATCTCAATACCTTGGACCAGAACTTCCGGTGCCCTTTAGCTACCAGCTGAAACAGCTGGTCGAGCTGCATAAGGCGGACGAACTAGCCATGAAGGACCTAATAGTCCGGCTATGGCCTGCCGAGCCCATGCCCAACAGCTACTTCTGACTCGTAAAGCATCTTGTCAGTGCCTGCCCGCAGCTTGAAGTCATCAAGCAATCAGTCTACATTGAATGTGCGCGGATGGCCTTTGCCCGCGCCAAGATGCACTGGGCAAAGATTTACGCCACGGAGCTGGTGACCAGAGGGCCGCCTAAGGGCAAGGAGCACCATCGAGCCGAACTATATTTTGATAGAGTCCTAGAGGGATCCCGCCTTGTGGCAGAGAAATGTGCCAAGGATATTATATTCCCGTGAAAACATTCATGTTATCCTATCCTGTAAACTGAAACAAGATCTTTATGTAATATAATGCTTGTTACTTTTAAAAAATTTACCTCCTGTGCGGCCATTTATGAAAATCTGAGAGTCGCCGCTCGTCGTCTTCTGCCCCCATGTAGATAGTACGGGGGTGTTCGGGATAAATATAAATACTCTTTACTCCAAATTTTGGTCCTTAAAGGAGGTGTTTAACGCAAGGAACAAGGCAATCAGACAATACAACTTTATCACCCTCACTTAGCCATAGGAGTTTGACAATGAAAATTTTGGCGAAGCCCCTGGTATTCGAAAGGCCAAAGTTGGGGCGCTATACACGCCTAATCGGATGAAAAATTGATTCCTCGCATAAAGCGGAAAAATCTCTAAGGATTTGAAAACCTCTCGAAGAGCTGACCAGCTCTCGCCGCATCATGACAGTCAGTTTTCGGCTTTCTCTACTGAGGTGCTTGTCCGGAAGAACTGGGACATAATCGCAGTAGTTCTCCCTTTACTACCCTAGCTGATATAGCGGAACGTAAGGTAGTAAGCACAGGATCCGGGCAACCCAACTATTGACCAAAGATATGATTCGGAGCCAATGCATATAATGTTGTAAGTTCGGGGTGCCGAATTGTACTGTAAAAGTGTTCGGACTTGATTGCTATATTGCGGGTGTAATGAAGCCCCTGGAGAATTAGTACGTACCAGAATGTACGGGTGCAATAGATAATGAATACAAAGACAAGGAAAAATCAAGTAATAAGCTGACGCTGCAAATTATTTTCCGTTGTAATTTGAGTAATACGTTGAGGCGTACTTGTACAAGTAATGCGATAAGCAAGTAAGGCTATTTAACATGCCATGACCAAGAGCGAGCTGCGTGCGGGTATGTAAAATAGGTATAGAAATCGTTAGCAGAGACCACCTGGGTATTCCCTTTTATGTCAAAGCCCCTTGCCTCCTTGGTGTATCCGTCCCGTAATGGGTCCGATGATCAGGTTATCGGAAAAGCCTCAAGAAGAGAAAAACCTGAAAGAAAGAGAAAAGGTAGATGTGTGCGGATCCAGGGGCGGTTGAGCCGCATTGTGGGCCACGGTCTAGCTATGCCTCCGACCGTGCCCATGGTATTTTAAGTGCGTAGTTATGTACGCGCGGCACAAATGTCGCTACTTGATCGGGACTGGGATAGAGCCGGATTGCTAGTCATGCTCTGGACGAGCCGGACCGTCCTGCCGCAGAGTAGTTTGGACTCGCTTGATGGTGTCCGGGGGCTTCATTGCCGAATTGAGGTTCTGCCTAAAAAGGCTATTCTGTACTTCCGCTGCAAGGGCCGCGGTGTGCTCCTCCATACGGAGGGAGCGCTCCGTATTTCCGTTGACCGTTATTACACCGCGTGGTCCAGGCATCTTGAGCTTGAGGTAGGCGTAGTGCGGCACCACATTGAATTTAGCGAATGCGGTTCGTCCGAGTGCATGATAACCACTGCGGAAAGGTACGATATCAAAGATTAACTCTAAGCTTCGGAAATTATCCGGGGATCCGAAGACCGCTTCCAGTGCGATTGAGCCCTTACATCAGGCCTCTACACCTCGTATGACACCTTTAAAGGTGGTTTTACTGGGCTTGATCCTTGAGGGATCGATACCCATTTTGTGCACTATATCCTGATAGAGCAGGTTCAGGCTGATGCCACCATCCATGAGGACTCACGTGAGATGAAATCCATCAATAGTTCGGTCAAGGACCAGTGCGGCTGAACCAACATGACGGATACTGGTTGGGTGATCCCTACGATCGAAGGTGATTAGAAAAGAGGACCATGGGTTGAACTTCGGGGTGACTGGCTCCATCATGTAAACGTCCCTGAGTGCACGCTTGCGCTCCTTCTTGGGGATATGGGTGTCATATATCATGTTCACCGTTTTGACTTCGGGGGGGGGGGGGATTTCTTCTATCCCCCTGTGTTCGGTGGTCGGGGTTCCTCGTCATCGTCATCGCTTTGCGACCCTTTCTCCTTATTCTCAGCATTTAACTTGCCGGCCTGTTTGAAAACCCAACATTCTCTGTTGGTATGATTGGCTGGTTTATCAGGAGTGCCATGGATTTGGCATGGTCAATCGAGTATGTTGTCTAGACTGGACGGGCCCGAATTATTTCTCTTGAATGGCTTCTTCCGCTAACCGAACTTAGAGCCACTGAATCTGGCGTTGACTGCCGTGTCTTCAGTGCTATCACTGTTGTTTCGACACTTATGTCTATTGCGTTGGGGCTTGCCGTTGCTATTTCTGGTTTCAGAAGTGCCAGGTTTGCTTGCATTGTTGTTTCTACGGGCTAGCCAGTTGTCTTTGCCCGCACAGAAGCGGGTCATGACTACCGTGAGGGATGACATGGACTTAGGTTTTTCCAGGCCGAGGTGTCTGGCCAGCCATTCGTTGCGGATGTTGTGCTTAAAGGCCGCTAGGGCTTTGGCGTACGGATAGTCGATGATCTGGTTCTTTGTAGTTAGGAACCGAGTCCAGAATTTCCTGGCCGACTCTCCGGGCTGTTGGATTATATGACTTAGGTCATCGGCATCCGGGGGTCGGACATATGTGCCTTGGAAGTTGTCGAGGAAGGCGCCCTCCAATTCCTCCCAGCTGCCAATGGAGTTTTCGGGCAGACTTTTTAACCAGTATCTAGCTGGCCCCTTGAGTTTGAGCGGGAGGTATTTGATGGCGTGAAGATCATCACTGAGGGCCATATGAATGTGGAGAAGGAAGTCCTCAATCCACACCACGAGGTCTCTTGTGCCATCATATGATTCGATTTTTACGGGTTTAAACCCTTCTGGGAAATCATGTCCCATTACTTCGTCAGTGAAGCAGAGGGGGTGTGCGGTGCCTCTATATCAGGCCAAGTTGTGACGTCGCTCGGACGGGGCTCGTCTGTGGTTTTCGGCCCAGATGTTGTTGTGTTTGCCATGTTCATCCAGATGGCCATCGTCACGCGTCGAGGCATGCCCCCGTGATCCGTATATTGATCTTGTCTGACCTGCTCTCTTTTTCAAATTGCGCCGCAGGTCATGTGTATATCCCCGAGCTGTTGTATTTCCGTTTGTTCGGTGGGGTAGTGCGGGCTGGTATTCGGCTTGAGGTGCCGCTTTGTCCTGGCCACGTGGTGGTCGGTCAGCCATATTGTACCTTGGTAGGATGGGTTCCAGCACCTCGTCATCGAACTGTGGCAACAGTTAGCGCTTAGGGTAGCTTTTGGTTGGGCGCTCGAGGCCGTATTCCTCGGCTGCCAAGACATCAGTCCATCTTTCATTGAGTAGATCCTAATCAGCTTGAAGCTACTGCTGCTTCTTTTTCAGGATTCTTGGAGTGGCAATTAGCTGATGCTTAAAGTGTTCCTACTCGGCGGGCTCTTCAGGTATAATGAAATCTTTGTCACCGAGGCTAACCTCGTCCTCGGAGACCGGAAGGTAGTTGCTATCCTTGGAGTCTTTGTTCGCGGCCTGTTCGCCAGGGCTGGCTCGCCCATCCTCCCGTTCCTCCTGTTCGGGGGTCGGCTCAACGGGGTCTTCATTGTTTTCGGCACCGTCCGGAGTGTTATCCTCTTCTGTGACGGTATTACTGTTTTTACTATGGCATGGCTAAGAGCGGCGCCGCTGACGTCGGTGCTTCGGATGTATCTCAGGAGGTTTATCCTCGACTGGATTCTCATCGTCGCCGTTATTTTCTTTAGGTGTATCCACCATGTATATGTCGTACGATGAGGTGGCTGTCCAATGCCCTATAGGCAGTGGTTCTTGCTCCTCTCCGGCATCATCGTCCATACCGTCGATGTCTTCGGAGTCATAATCGAGTAAGTCGATTAAGTCATCGACAGTGGCTACAAAGTGGGTGGTGGGTGGGAAACAAAGTTCTTTGTCATCCGCTTCCCATTCGAGCCGGACATAGTTCGGCCGAGAGTCCCCTGACAAGGACAGGGATCTTAATGAGCTTTACACATCGCCAAAAGGCGAGTGCTGGAATATGTCCGCGGAGCTGAACTCTAAGACCGACGCCCAATCAAGTTTGATGGACACGAATGCACGCGGTCCGGAGTCCCTGGTCGGAGACGAGTCCGAGGTTCTGGAAACACAAGCCCAACTCGATGTTGGGTCTGTGTGCGGCTCGAGCGCCGCTGAGTCTGCGGCCTCTGCGGCGGGGCTGAGCTTCCCGTGTTCGGACGACGCAGTCCACTCCGGCTCTAGGTCCAGGGTGGTCACAGGTGCTAGCTCCTGTGTGCAGCCAGATGACAGATCTAGGTCATGTTCATCGTGGTGGCCAAGGACATCCGTCTCGGCTCGAATTCATCGAAGATCAAGTCTCCGCGGATATCGACCACGAAATTCAGGCTTCCAAATCTGACCTGATGGCCAGGGGCGTAACTATCGATCTGCTCTAGATGGCCAAGCGAGTTGGCCCGTGGTGCGAAGCCTCCGAATACAAAGATCTGTCTAGGAAGGAAGGTCTCCCCTTGGACTGCATCGTTGTAGATGATTGAGGGATCCATCAAACCTATCTTCGACGACACAGAGGAACTCTCAACGAAAGCACCAATGTCGGTGTCAAAACCGGTGAATCTCGGGTAGGGGGGCCCAAACTGTGCGTCTAAGGCTAATGTTAACAGGAGGCGGGGGACACGAAGTTTACCCAGGTTCGGTCCCTCTCTATGGAGGTAATACCCTACTTCCTGCTTGATTGATCTTGATGAATATGAGTATTACAAGAGTTGATCTACCACGAGATCGTAATGGCTAAACCCTAGAAGTCTAAACCCTCCGGTTTATATAGACACTGGGGGAACTAGGGTTGTACAAGGTCGGTTTAAAGAGAAAGGAATCTTCATATCCGAATCGCCAAGCTTGCCTTCCACGCCAAGGAGAGTCCCATCCGGGAACAGGACGAAGTCTTCTATCTTCTATCTTCATAGTCCAACAGTCCGACCAAAGTATATAGTCCAACTGTCTGAAGACCCCTCAGTCCAGGACTCCCTCAGCCGGCCCTAGGCGCGCCCCCAAGTAGGAGGAGTCCTACTTGGGGTCCTAGTAGGATTCCCCCCTTGCTTTTACTGAAGGGGAAAAGGGGGAAGGAGAGATGGGGGAGAGGAAAGGGGGCGCCTCCCCCTCCCCTTGTCCAATTTGGACTCCTCCCTAGTGGGAGGCACGCCACCCCTTTGTGGGCTGGTGTGCCTCCCTCCTATGG
>NC_041385.1:318364908-318423211 GCF_002162155.2 Triticum dicoccoides | reverse complement strand
CGATACATTCCAGAACACTTTCAGGATCCGAATACAACCTTCCAATATATCAGTCTTTACCTCTTGACCATTGCGAGACTCCTCATCATGTCTGTGTTCTCATCCGGGACTCCGAACAACCTACGGTCACCAAAACACATAACTCATATAATACATATCGTCATTGAACGTTAAGCGTGCAGACCCTACAGGTTCGAGAACTATGTAGACACCTCTCCGGTCAATAACCAATAGCAGAACCTGGATGCTCATATTGGTTCCCACATATTCTAAGAAGATCTTTATCGGTCGAACCACTATGACAACCTACGTTATTCCCTTTGTCATCGGTATGTTACTTGCCCGTGGTTCGATTGTCGGTATCTTCATACCTAGTTCAATCTCGTTATCGGCAAGTCTCTTTACTCTTTCTGTAATGCATTATCCCGCAACTAACTCATTACTCACATTACTTGCAAGGCTTCATATGATGTGCATTACTGAGAGGGCCCAGAGATACCTCTTCGATACTCAGAGTGACAAATCCTAATCTCGATCTATGCCAACCCAACAAACACCTTCGAAGATACCTGTAGAGCCTCTTTATAATCACCCAGTTACGTTGTGACGTTTGATAGCACATAAGGCATTCTTCCAGTGTCTGGGAGTTGCATAATCTCATAGTCGGAGGAATATGTATTTGACATGAAGAAAGCAGTAGCGATAAAACTGAACGATCATTATGCTAAGCTAACGGATGGGTCTTGTCCATCACATAATTCTCCTAATGATGTGATCTTGTTCATCTAATGACAACACATGTCCATGGCTAGGAAACTTGACCATCTTTGATCAACGAGCTAGTCTAGTAGAGGCATACTAGGGACATGGTGTTTTTTCTATATATTCACACATGTATCAAGTTTCCGGTTAATACAATTCTAGCATGAATAATAAACATTTATCATGAATGACGAAAATATAAAATAGAAACTTTATTATGCCTCTAAGGCATATTTCCTTCAGTCTCCCACTTGCACTAGAGTCAATAATCTAGATTACATTGTAATGAATCTAACACAGTCTTGATGCTTGTCGGTGCGAGGACGACGCCTATGGGATCACAAGAATCCCTACTACGGTTGCGAGGCGCGGGGTCGTGAGAAGAGCGGATCAAACAGATAGCACACGAGTTCTTTATCCAGGTTCGGGCCGCGAGGATGCGTAAAACCCTACTCCTGCTTTGGTGGTTTGTTTATCTGTGTTCTTGAACTAGCAATGGGGCGTGAGGAGCTCCAAAAAGCCGAATCCTCCTCCTGGTCGCCTTGGGCCTCCTTTTATAGGGAAAGGGGTTGCCACGGTGGCACACAGGAGGTGGAAAGGGTACAGTCATACGAGTTTATCCCTCGCATTACATGACAAGGCGCATTTAATGTGTCTTGCTTAGGTGTCCTTGCTTTATCGGGGACGGGGGAGAGCCCAGTCTCGTCCATCGCCGCTCCCTTCCATGTCGACACACGCCCTGGCCAGCGGTGCCCGTGGTGCCATGTAGGCAGGCAGGCAGCTGAGGTGGCGCAGAGGTGGGTCTCCACGAAGATCCGCTTGCCGCCACGCAGGTGCCTGCCCAACTGGTTGGGTCGGCAGCTGCATGCGAACGGTGGTGGAGGTTTGGATTGGCGTGGGCCTGATGGTGGCCCTACGTGTGTCTTTGGCAAGGGCCTCGCCGTAGCCCCGGCAAGGGTCTTGCCGGGGCCCCGACAAGGGTCTTGCCGTGGCGCTTGTTGTCATCCCCGGCAAGGCTCTTGCCGGGGGCCTTGTGGTCCTCCTTGGCTGGGATCCCGCCAAGGGTCGTCATCTTCTATAGTGTGTATCTGATCTTGAATGTCTTCACAAAGATCTGCATGCCACCACGGGGATGTCTCCCGAATCCTTGCCCCATGGGGGCAGTGGACTCAAGGGTGATTCGCTCCGTAGGTGTGGGGCGAGCTGCCACGACAAGGGTCTTGCCGGGTTTGCTAAAACCGCCCCCCGGCAAGGAGCTTGCCGGGGGAGTCCGCTTCACCCCCTTTGCTCTTTGTGGTCTTGGTCTTGGCGTCGTTCTGCTCCTTTCGAGCTTCGGCCTTACCTTGGCTCACCTCCCTTGCCTTGCTCAGTGCGGTGGTGTCCGTGGCTCAGACTGCCCGTGCATAGTTATAGGGGTACAAAAAGTGTACCCCTCTTTTTGTACACCGACAAGAGCCCCCGGGCCTGGGCCACACGTGAGCGCAATCGCGTCGTTGGGCTAGGCCCAAAAATGGTGCGCGGGCAGGCGGGGTGGTTTTTACCGCGGTATGTCTCTTCGCGCGCTGCGCTTCCCATGCCTCCCACGCGTGGCTCGACGTGGGGAGGCGTGCGTTACGTGGGCGGCATGCGTGGGGCTAAGCTCTGCGTGCATGCGTCACGTCGTAGTAAAAGGGGGCGGTTCGCGCCTTCCCCATAAACGGAGGGAGGCGTGGAGGCTCGGCCCATTTACTGAACGGGGCTGGGGCATGGTTTTCAAGGCGTCCACTCCAAACGATCACGGGGTGGGGAGAGGTCGCCTCACCCATCGCCTCGGTCCCGCATGCCTACCACGTGGTTCTCATGCGCTTGGTGTGGAGAACGGTGGAGGCGGGAAACCGGGCCGTCGCGGGCCGGGGCAGCGGGTTGGTCCCAGTTCCCTGCGCCTTCTGCGTCTTGATTGGCTGAGCGGGGCGGCCGAGCCCCCACCCCGGCTCTTTATAAAGAGCGGGGGGGGCGGGGGACGGCGTCCCGCACTCTTCCATCTTCTCCTTCCTTCAGCTTCTGCTCCCCCCCTCCATCTGCCGTGGACAGAGGGAATCCTGGCCCTTCAACGGTGGCGACGAGGGTCGCCGCTCGACAGCGCGTCCCTCCTTCTCCTTCACCTGCGTTGGCAGAGCCAGCCGCGAGGGGAAGGGGGAGGGGGCGAGGCCGAGGTGCTCAGGGAAGAGGAGAACGGGGCGGCGCACCGGTCTCGCCTCCGCCAGTAGTTCCTCCCCCCATGGAGGGTCATGTTGGGGATGACCCTTGCGAGTTCTTCGTCAGGCTGCGCCGGCCGCCTCGCCGTCGTCTTCGTCTTCCGACTCCATTCGCGAGCGAGATGGAGCTAGATCCGCCGGAGTCATTGCGGTTGCACATGAGGGGCTGTTGGATCAGCGGTACGTGAGCTCGCGTCGACTTTCAGCCCCTCACGTGATGTATCTTGGTCGAGCGTGGAATACGTTCGCTCATATCCACCGTCTGACGGCGGGGCTCACTCTCCATTTCAAGCTGATGGAGGGCGGCCTCCTCTCCGTCAAGGTGTTCGGGTGCTTCGGGACTCGGGCAAGGTGCTGCGTGGAGATCTCTTCTGATAGCGAAGACTCCTCCTTGGGTGGGAGTGACGAGGAGGACAGCGGCAGCGATGACGAGGGTAGTAGGCGGCAGGATGATGGGTCCGACTAGGTGTCAGGCGCCGCTCCGTGCGGCACCGGCGATCCCATCATCCGTGTCGCAGGCTTCCTGAACTTCTCGGGGTCGTCTCCTTGGGAGGCTGGCGCTGGGAGGCTGTGGAAGAGGAAGATGGCAGGCGGAAAGGCCGTCAAATTGGAGTATGCGGGCACCGACGCCTTCGACGCGTGCTGACGTCCTGCCGCCTCGTCTTCGAGCTCTGCTTCCGACGCCGCCATGACCATCCAGCCTTCGGACGGTCACTGAGATGTTCTCTTGGTGCCTCTTGCCACTCGTAGCTTGCCTAGGCGCCCCTTGTGCCCTTTTCGCCTCCTTGACCTGCCTCCTGAGGAGAGGGACAAGAAAGGGGTTACGGGCACCTTATCTCTTTTTACTTTGTAAGCCTTTAGGCCTTAGCTGAATTTAAAACTTGTAATCCCACCATTCATGTTTTTCATTCCCCATGGGCTGTACATGAGTGGAGTGTTTTTAATGAAAGAGGGATGTTTTCCAGGTCATTTGTTTGCGGGTAGAACCCACGACAAGGAGTAAATCCTTGATATCCCAAGATGAACATTTCCTCGCCTGGCAACAGGCCCTGCCGTCTTCCCACTTCGCTTGACCTTTCTCACGCTTTTGGCGGAGGCAGGGATGAGGTGGGTTCAGGCTCCTCATTTCATCCTTTTGCTGCCGTGACTACGACCAAACCTGGCCCTAGGAACGAGCCCTAGGTCCTAGAGTTTTAGGGGAGCACGGTAGCTTTGGGGAAAAACGAGGTTTCACATACCTCAGTCCAGAAGGGAATGCATGATAAGGGATGAAGAACTTATCTGAAGTTGTATCCCCTGGCAACTCTGGTTTGCCGTGGGTGAATCTTTGTACTTGCAGCCCCCGGCAATACTGGCTTGCCCGGGTCTAGATGCCGGTCTGTCCCTCTTTTCTTTTTCGTCCTGAAGTGATCCGGCAAGGATATCTGTGAGTCCTGTGAACCAAAGAAGACAAAAGAACGGCAAAGAGACGCACACTCGACCTCTAAGCTAGGGGTTAGTCGCTGCTAAGCACTATCAACCCTAATCGAGGACGAGACTTGACCTAGCATGCATGCTATAACTTAGGGCGCCAGTGCTTCATTTATTTATGGTCAGGGTCTGCGCCTGGCTTTGTACAAAGGGTTACATGCACCATCGGCAATGCTTGTACAAAAGGTGGCTTCCCAGGGGGGGAGGGGCGACAAGCCGCGCCTCATGGGTAAAACTTGCGAAGATGCTCAATGTTCCAGGAGTTACTCACCGGAACAACATCTTCGGTCTCTAGGCGGACTGCGCCGGGCCTGGTGACTCGTATTATCCGATAAGGGCCTTCCCACTTTGGCATCAACTTGTTGGAATTCTTGGCCGATTGAACGTGCCGAAGGACAAGGTCGCCTTCCTCAAGGCTTCGGGCATGAACCTTGCGGCTATGGTAGCGGCGCAAGGCTTGCTGGTAGCGTGCTGCTCTCACAGCCGCCCAAAGACGATCTTCCTCAAGGAGCAATGCGTCATCCTGCCGCAGTTGCTCTTGCTCAAGCTCGTCATAAGCAAGCACTCGAGGTGACCCGTATATGAGTTCAGTGGGGAGAACTGCTTCTGCCCCGTATACCAAGGCAAAAGGTGTCTGGCCGGTGGCTCGATTTGGCTTCGTCCTGATCAACCAAAGAACCGCCGGCAACTCATCAATCCAGCGCCTTCCACTCTTGTGCAGCCTGTCAAAGGTCTTGGTCCTTAAGCCTCGCAGTACTTCAGCATTTGCCCTCTCAGCTTGACCATTGCTTCACGGGTGAGCAACGGAAGCGAAACAGACTTTGCTGCCGAGGTCTTGGGTATATTGCATGAAGGTGCGGCTTGTGAACTGTGTGCCGTTGTCGGTGATAACCCTGTTGGGTACACCAAAATGGCACACTAGTTCCTTGAAGAACTTGATGGCTGACTGAGTTGTGACCTTCCTCACTTCCACCACCTCTGGCCACTTTGTGAACTTCTCGATTGAAACGTACAAGTACTCAAAGCCCCCGACAGCGCGGGGAAAGGGCCCAGTATGTCGAGGCCCCAGACCGAGAAGGGCCAGGAGAGAGGAATGGTTTGAAGGACTTGAGCTGGCTGATGAAGCTTCTTTGAATGGAACCGACACGCTTCACACCTGGTGACTAGTGTCGTCGCATCCTGGAGGGCGGTGGGCCAGAAGAAGCCTTGCCGGAATGCCTTCCCGGCAAGGGCCCTTGACCCAATGTGGGATCCACATATGCCTCCGTGTATCTCCGCCAACAGCTCCAGTCCTTCCTCTCAAGGGATACACTTCAATTTCACACCGTCCGGCCTCTTTCTGTACAGGACGTCATCGACGAACTGGTACATAGTAGAGCGACAGGCTACTTTCTCCGCTTCTTCCTGCTCCTCAGGAAGTTCCCCTATTTGGAGGAATCGGACGGTATGCTGTGCCCATGCTGGAGCCTGGGGCTCGACGGCGAGGGCTAAAGGCATTCCCTCTGCTATAGGAGCGGCTGTCTCGACGGCAAGATCTTGATGCTCTGCCAGAGCCAGACGTCCCGTGGCGGGCTCAGTATCCTTGGCAACATCCTTGCCGGCGGCTCCGGGGAGCTCGGCTGGAAAGTACTGCCGGGCCCTGATTTCCTCCTCTTATTCTGCTCTGTTGATGGATCAACGGATGGATGAGTTAGCTGAAGCACAAAGGTACCTGGTTCCACAGGTAGCTTGAGGGCAGCGCGTTTTGACAGGTAATTGGCGATATCGTTTTTCGCTCGGGGAACGTGTTCAGCCTGTATACCGTCGAAACGCTCTTCCAGCTTTCTCACTTCATCGACGTAGGCCTTCATCAACGGGCTCTGGTAATCCTTGTTGACTTGCTTGACGACAAGCTGCGAATCCCCCCTGACGACGAGTTTCTTGATTCCGAGGTCCGCCGCGATCCTAAGACCGGCAAGCAGCCCTTCGTACTCTATCGTATTGTTGGTTGACACCTCCCTGGGGAAGTGCATCTGGATCACGTACTTGAGGTGCTCTTCGGTGGGTGCGACAAGAAGAACGCCAGCCCCAGCGCCTTGTAGGGAGAAAGGTCCATCAAAGTACATGGTCCAATCACAACTTGCCTCCTCGCCGGGAAGAGCAGTCTCTTGGGCTTCTTCGTTAGGCGTTGCGGTCCATTCTACAATGAACTCCGCTAGAACTCGACTCTAAATCGTCGAAGTGCTTTCAAACTTGAGGCCAAAGCTGGACAGCTCCAGTGCCCATTCCACAATTCTTCCCGTTGCATCCGGATTGTGCAATATCCGTTGCAGAGGGAAGCGAGTGACGACAGTGATCTCGTGTGCCTGGAAGTAGTGACGCAACTTCCTCGAGGCCATAAGAAGGCCGAAGAGCAGTTTCTGCACGCCGGAGTACCTTGATCTAGCCCCCTGTAGGAGGGAACTAACAAAGTAGACCGGGTGCTGCATCATTTTCTTCTTCGGCGGCACTTCAACTGGCTGTGTCGTCTCTGCATTGGTGGTGTCGGGCTCTGCTGCTGCCATCTCCTCGTTGTAAACCTATCTCTGTGCCACCAGTGCGGCGCTGACCACCTGGTCCATTGCCACCAGGTATAGCAGCAACGGCTCCTGTGGCCTAGGCGCAACTAGTACTGGCGCGGAGGAGACGTAATTCTTCAAACCTTGCAATGTTGCTTCGGCTTCGGGCGTCCACTCCATCGGGCCCGCCATTTTCAGGATCTTGAAAAAGGGAAGGGCGCGCTCGACATACTTGGAAATGAACCTTCCCATGGCGGCGACGCAACCAGCAAGCCGACGCACATCCTTGATTCGCTTGGGTGCTTCAATCTTCTCTATAGCTTTGATTTTGTCCGGATTGGCCTCTATCCCACGTTGTGACACCAAGAACCCGAGAAGCTTGCTGGACGGGACGCCAAAGACGCACTTCTCAGGGTTCAGCTTGAGATTGATCTTGCGCAGGTTTGGAAATGTTTCTTGCAAATCTGGTATGAGGGTTGCCCTGTCCTTGGTTTTGACCACTATGTCATCCATATAAGCTTCCATATTTCTATGGAGCTGGGGTTCAAAACCAATCTGGACCGCCCTTGCGAACGTCGAACCAGCACTCTTCAACCCGAAAGGCATCCGTATGAAACAATACGTACCACATGGGGTGATGAATGCTGTTTTCTCTTTGTCTTCTCTTGTCATGAAGATCTGTTGGTAGCCGGAGTAGGCGTCGAGGAATGACAACAGATTACACCCAGCCTTGGAGTCAACAATCTGGTCGATGCGCGGCAACGGGAAGGGGTCTTTAGGGCAAGCCTTATAGATATCTGTGTAATCAATACACAGTCTCCACTTCCCATTTGCCTTGCGCACCACGACCGGATTGGCCAACCATGTTGGGTGGAGCACTCCTCTTACCAAACCCGCTGCTTCCAGTTTCCGGATCTCTTCTGTGATGAACTCTTGTCGTTCCAATGCTTGCTTTCTGACCTTCTTCTTGACAGGCCGCGCATGAGGGCAGGCAACAAGATGGTGCTCAATCACCTCCCTGGGAACACCGGGGATGTCGGAAGCTTGCCATGCAAACACATCGACATTCGCCCGCAGGAAGGTGACGAGCGCGTCTTCCTATTTGTCATCAAGGGTGGAGCTTATGGTGAAAGCTCCTCCCGTGCCGTCCTCATTGACAAAAACCTTCTTGGTTCCTGGCGGTATGGCCCTGGGCTTCTTGTTTCCGCCGGTGGAACTCTCTGGCACGTCTTCTACGGCAGCGCTACACTCCTGAAGAGGTGCGCTTGCCGGAGTGGGTGTCCGAGGTCCCACCGGTCTTCTTCTTCTTCTTCCCTCCTGGGGTCCCAGCGGTAGGAGCAAGTGCCCTAGCGGTGCCAGCTGCTGCAACTGCTTGCTGGTATAGTTGGTCAGCCCAAATCAGCGCATCTTTCTTGTCGGAGGAGATGGTGATGATCGTCACAGGTCCTGGCATCTTCAGGGTATTGTAGGTGTAGTGTGATGCCGCCATGAACTTGGCCAGCGCTGGGCGGCCAAGGATCCCATTGTAGGGCAAGGGGATCCTGGCAACATCAAACATGATCCTCTCAGTCCTGAAGTTCAGGTCGCTTCCAAAAGTCACGGGCAGCGTGACCTTTCCCTTCGGTTGGCTTCTTCCCGGGTTGACCCCCTGAAACGTGCCCGTCTCTTCGAGGTCTCCATCAGGAATCTGCAGTTTCTCGATCATGGTAGGTGAGATCAAGTTCAGACCGGCCCCACCATCGACTAGCATCTTCGTCACCTTGAGGTTGCGTATTGTTGGTGAAACCAACAATGGCAAGCACCCGACCGCAGAAGTGCGATCAGGGTGATCCTCAGTGTAAAAAATGATAGGTGTGCTGGACCACTTCAGTGGCCTTTGGGCATCAAACGACGGCTCTGCCGCTGTAATCTCTCGCGCCCACTGTTTAAGCTGGTGGTGAGAAGTATGCAACGAGGCGCCGCTGTCGATGCACATGGCCTCTATAGCTTTCTAAAACTCTTGGTCACCGGATTCGCCGTCCTCTTCGTGATCGTCGTCTTCTGGCTTTCTGTCACAGCCCTGGGCGGGCCTCTCCTGTTGCTTATCCTTGCCACGACGGCCCACTTGGTCGTCACGCTTCTTGCCGGACCCCTCAGCACCGTCTGGGCCCTTCTCCTTGTCCCGCCTCTCATATTCAGCCCTCTGCTTCTCACCGAGGAGCTCAACCTGTCGGCAGTCCTGGAGAGCATGGCCTTTGGTGCGATGGATCTTGCAGTATCGCTTGTCGGAGTTTCCTGGCTTCTCGGCAGCCGCCAAGGCCCGGCAGGAGACACATCCGGCAACCTCCTTGCCGGGGTCATCTGCCTTGGTTTGCTTGGTGGAGCCGGCGTCATCAGATCCCTCGACGGCAAGCACGTCTTTTCCTTTGCGCTTCCTGTTGCGGTGCTGGCCTTTCTTCGCCGGGGCGGCAATATCCTCATCTGAGGAGTCGATTTCCACGCCGGCATCTTCGCCGGGGTACTTCCTTCCCTCTTTATCTCGGGCACATTTGTCAGCAAGAACATAGAGTTCTGTTACATCTCTCACCTTGTTCATTGCTAGCTCTTCGCGCATCTTGCGGTTACGCACGTTCTGATGGAACGCGCTGATGATGGCGGCAGGGTGAACATCAGGGATATTGTACTGTACCCGGCTGAACCTCTATATATACTTGCGGAGACTCTCGCCTCCCTTCTGGGGGATGACATGCATGTCACTTGCTTGGCCATGGGCTTGGTGGCCTCCAGTAAAGGCGCCCACAAACTCATGTAACAAATGCGACCAGGAGGAAATAGAGTCTACCGGCAAGTGCATCAACCATGACATTGCGTTAGGTTTAAGAGCCAACGGAAAGTAATTCGCAAGCACCTTATCATCGCGGGCTCCGGCAGCTTGCATCGCGATGGTGTAGACGCTGCGGAACTCGGACGGGTGGGTCTTGCCATTGTACTTTTCGCCCACGTCGGGTTTGAAGGTGCGCTGAGTGGGCCACTGGAACTGCCGCAGCTCACGGGTAAAAGCCGGACAGCCTACCTCGTAAGGTAGGCCTCCAAGGCTCCCCGGTGCCGGGTGGCTCACAGCAGGCCCTGCTCGCCTGTCTGATTGGTGGCGCGCTCCACGCCGGCGCTCGATAGTGGTTTGAGCGTCTTCATGTTCTCGTTCCAGAAGAACTTGGCACTGGTCACAGTGGGCCCGCGGGTCGGACGATGCTATGGAGATCTCGTCGCCCGTAACATCGCGACGGGCTGGCGCCCGCGGTACCGGGCGAGGAGGAGGCGAGTGCACCGTGGTCGCGGCGCCGCCGGCTCTCCTGCCACTAGTGCGTGGGATTCCGTCGGAGCGTCGACCCGGGGGCTCCACCGGACTCGGTTCGTCTTTGTTGGCCACCGCAACAAGGTTTCGGATAGTGGCTCTCCATTCGTCGAGTTTCCCCGTAGTGGGAGGGAAATCGAGGAGCAACTGCGCGCGTGCCAGGGCTTCTGCTGGCGTTGGTGGTAGCGAAACCTGCACGGATCGCGACGCGCTTCGACTTCTGACCATGTCAGAAGGAGCTCTATCACGACCCCGCGGTCGCATGCCATCTTTACCAGCGCCTCGGCGAGCGGGCAGGTCTTCTAAATCCCGGGAGTGGCGCTCGGGGCTCTCTCCGCGGCGATGCCCGGGGTCCTCGGTGTGATCACGCAGTTCGTCGCGCGCCACTTGAGAGGAGCGCGCCGTCGGCGCCGGCGTGGGAGTCTCGGAAGCCCTCGCGTCACCTTCGGGCGGGGTGGCAGCGATCCTGGAAGGCCCCGCGCCACCCGCGGAGGGCCTGGCTCCTTCTTTGGATTTGGCGGTGTGCGGCCCATTACCAGGGGCACGAACTTCGCCGCTTCCCAAACTTCGACTACTGGGACGGTGTTGGTGTTCACGAACGGCGCCCCGGGTCCTTTCTACGACCGGTCCGCTGCTCGCCCGCGTCGGGACGGGATGTCTGGCTTCCGACGGGCCAACCGCCACCGTCATCTTCTTCTTGGGCGCCATGACGATGAAGAGGCGTCGAACTAACTGCTACAGCCGATTCTCACAACTGCGCCCCCGTACCTGGCGCGCCAAAGATGTTGGTGCGAGGACGACACCTATGGGGTCACAAGAATACCTACTACGGTTGCGGGGCGCGGGGTCGTGAGAAGAGCGGATCAAACAGATAGCACACGGGTTCTTTATCCAGGTTCGGGCCGCGAGGATGCATAAAACCCTACTCCTGCTTTGGTGGTTTGTTTATCTGTGTTCTTGAACTAGCAATGGGGCGTGAGGAGCTCCAAAAAGCCGAATCCTCCTCCTGGTCGCCTTGGGCCTCCTTTTATAGGGAAAGGGGTCGCCACAGTGGCACACAGGAGGTGGAAAGGGTACAGTGATACGAGTTTATCCCTCGCATTACATGACAAGGCGCATTTAATGTGTCTTGCTTAGGTGTCCTTGCTTTATCGGGGATGGGGGAGAGCCCAGTCTCGTCCGTCGCCGCTCCCTTCCGTGTCGACACGCGCCCTGGCCAGTAGTGCATGTGGTGCCATGTAGGCAGGCAGGCAGCTGAGGTCGCGCAGCGGTGGGTCTCCACGAAGATCCGCTTGCGGCCACGCAGGTGCCTGCCCAACTGGTTGGGTCGGCAGCTGCATGCGAACGGTGGTGGAGGTTTGGATTGGCGTGGGCCTGATGGTGGCCCTACGGGTGTCTTTGGCAAGGGCCTCGCCGTAGCCCCGGCAAGGGTCTTGGCGGGGCCCCGACAAGGGTCTTGCCGTGGCGCCTGCTGTCATCCCCGGCAAGGCTCTTGCCGGGGGCCTTGTGGTCCTCCTTGGTTGGGATCCCGCCAAGGGTCATCATCTTCTATAGTGTGTATCTGATCTTGAATGTCTTCACAAAGATCTGCATGCCACCACGGGGATGTCTCCCGAATCCTTGTCCCATGGGGGCAGTGGACTCAAGGGTGATTCGCTCCGTAGGTGTGGGGCGAGCTGCCACGACAAGGGTCTTGCTGGGTTTGCTAAAACCGCCCCCCGGCAACGATCTTGCCGGGGTAGTCCGCTTCGCCCCCTTTGCTCTTTGTGGTCTTGGTCTTGGCGTCGTTCTGCTCCTTTCGAGCTTCGGCCTTACCTTGGCTCACCTCCCTTGCCTTGCTCAGTGCGGTGGTGTCCGTGGCTCAGACTGCCCGTGCACAGTTATAGGGGTACAAAAAGTGTACCCCTCTTTTCGTACACTGACAATGTTGATCATGTTTTGCTCGTGGAAGAGGCTTAATCAACGGGTCTGCCACACTCAGATCCGTATGTATTTTGCACAAATCTCTATGTCTCCCTCCTTGACCAAATCTCTGATGGAGTTGAAGCGTCTCTTGATGTGTTTGGTCTTTTTGTGAAATCTGGATTCCTTCGCCAAGGCAATTGCTCTAGTATTGTCACAAAAGGTTTTTATTGGACCCGATGCACTAGGTATTACACCTAGATCGGATATGAAGTCCTTCATCCAGACTCCATCATTTTCTGCTTCCGAAGCAGCTATGTACTCCGCTTCACATGTAGATCCTACCACGACGCTCTGCTTGGAACTTGTAACGCCCTCGATGCGGCTATATCTCCCACGTGTCGAAGCACGACTTAGAGGCATAACCGCATTGAAAGCAATGTCGCAAGTGAGGTAATCTTCACACAACCCATGTAATACATAAGGGAAAGAGATACATAGTTGGCTTACAATCGCCACTTCACACAATTACATGAATAAAGCATTACATCATCCAGATACAATCAAGGTCCGACTACGGAACCAAAATAAAAGAAGAACCCCAAATGCGACAAAGGTCCCCGATCGACCCCAACTGGGCTCCACTACTGATCAACTAGAACGAAACAACACAAAGGGCAAGATCTTCATCGAGCTCCTCCTTAAGCTTGGTTGCGTCATCTGCACGGTAACATAGGCACCTGCAAACTGGTTTTGGAAGTATCTGTGAGCCACGGGGACTCAGCAATCTCGCACCCGCGAGATCAAGACTATTTAAGCTTATGGGTAAGGTAAAGGCATGAGGTGGAGCTGCAGCAAGCGACTAGCATATATGGTGGCTAACATACGCAAACGAGAGCGAGAAGAGAAGGCAAAGCACGGTCGATAAAAGTATGATCAAGAAGTGATCCTATAGCAACCTACGTCAAGCACAACTCCAACACCGTGTTCACTTCCCGGACTCCGCCGAGAAGAGACCATCACGGTTACACACGCGGTTGATGTATTTTAATTAAGGTCAACTTCGGGTTTTCTACAACCGGACGTTAACAAATTCCCATCTGCCCATAACCGCGGGCACGGCTTTCGAAAGATAATACCCTGCAGGGGTGTCCCAACTTAGCCCATGACAAGCTCTCACGGTCAACAAAGGAATAGACCTCCACCCGAGACGTTCCGATCAGACTCGGTATCCCGGTACAACAAGACATTTCGACAGGGTAAAACTAAACCAGCAACACCGCCTGAATGTGCCGACAAATCCCGATAGGAGCTGCACATATCTCTTTCTCAGGGCACACTCAGATGAGCAATCCGTACAACTAAAACCAAACCTCGAGTTTCCCCGAGGGGGAGCTGCACAGGGCTCTAGTTCGGACCAACGCTCAGAGGAGCACTGGCCCGGGTGGGGGTTAAAAAATGATGACCCTTGAGTCTGCAGAACCCAAGGGAAAGAAAAGGCTAGGTGGCAAATGGTAAAACCAATGTTGGGCATTGCTGGAGAAGCTTTACTTAAGGCGAACTGTCAAGGGGTTCCCATTATAGCCCAACCGTGTAAGGAACACAAAATCCGGGAACATAACACCGATATGACGGAAACTAGGGTGGCAAGAGTGGAACAAAACACCAGGCATAAGGCCGAGCCTTCCACCCTTTACCAAGTATATATATGCATTAATTAAGTAAGATATATTGTGATATCCCAACAAGTAAACATGTTCCAACATGGAACAACATCTCCATGTTCCAACAAGGAACAAACTTCAATCTTCACCTGCAACTAACAACGCTATAAGAGGGGCTAAGCAAAGCGGTAACATAGCCAATCAACGGTTTGCTAGAACATGGTGGGTTAGAGGTTTGACATGGCAATTTGGGAGGCTGACAAGCAAATGGTAGGCATCGTAGCATTGGCATAGCAAGAGCGAGCAAACTAGCATAGCAAAGATAGTAGTGATTTCGGGGGTATGATCATCTTGCCTGAGATCCCGCAAGGAAGAAGAACGAATCCATGAAGAAGACAAACGGTCGTCGAACGAATCCTCACAACTCCGGAGCGAAACCGAAGCTAACGGGAGAAGCAAACCGGAAAGAAACAAACAACATAGTAAACAAACATCACATAAACATGGCACGATGCACAATCGAGTATGATGCATGTCCGGTTTAATGAGGCATGGCATGGCAAAGTGCACAAACAATCCTACAAATTAAATGGAGCTCAATATGCAACGAGTTGCATATTGACGAAACACCACGATAAGTTATTTAGTGTGATCCCGTTTATGTACCCAACAATATTAACTGTTGTTAAACATGGCAAGAGGTGAAGCATAATATAAACTATACCATCTAAACAATTTAAATGGGGCCGGATATAAAAACAACAAATCCGGTAAATCCCCATATGCATTTAGCAAATTAATGCAACAACAAGTTTAAACATTTTAAATGTTGTTATCATGATGCGGATGACATATACAAGTTTATGCAATTATTATGAAAATGTTGACATGAGCATGATATGAAGCATTTGTCGCCATGGTGGAAGGAAAAAGGTGCCACGGCGGCGAAACAGAAATGGTGCCACGGCAACATTCCGATCCCGGTAGCTCATGGAGATACCGGTGCAAAAGGAGGCGTGACGTGAGCGAGTCATGCAAGATGGTGGGGTGATCCCGTCTTCCGGGTTCCCACGGGACGGTGGCACGGCAAAAGAGGGGCATCGCAAGGACGATTTGATCACGGAGCAAACGATGCATCTCATTCAACACATGCATTCGGTCCACGGCGGTCGTTCTCGGCGGTTATACCTTTGAAGCGTGCGTTTCGGGGCGGTTCGAGTTCGATGCGGTGTAGATGGGAGTAGACGTTCTCGCAACTGAAGTTGTACATGTCGGTGGTAGTCGAACTTGACGGTCTTGGCGACGGTAGTTGTACAACGTTTTCGTAGATGTTCAGGTCGACGGTAGTGGTACACGCGACGTCGGGGTACTTGTCGGTCCGGTCTTGGCGGTGTAGATGTACACATTGTCGGGGTACTTGTCGCATCATCGGGTGTAGTTCTGCATGAAGGTCTTGATGAATCCAAAGGGGACTTGGCGATTCAAAATTGCTCCTGTTCGGGTAGGCATCGTGACAACAGCTCGAGGCTGAGGCTATGGGGCGCGCTCGGGTCGATGGGGACGACGCCAGAAGGCACGAAGCAGGGGGCAGCAGAGGGACTCGGCGCGGGGAGGACCGAAACCAAGGCGGGGGAGGTCTTGGCGCAGGACTCCGGCGACGCAGGACACCGCGGCGGTCGCGGGGGCGCTGGATCCGGGCGGCGGCCGCGGCTCGGGAGCCTCTCCCAATCGGGACGAGGACGGAGAGGGCCGAGCGAGCGATGGGTTCGGGCGCTGCGGGGTGGAGGGAGAGTTCGGGCGCGGTGGAGAGCTCGGTAGCGGGGCCAGCAGCGGCAGCCGCGGGAGGCCGAGGCCGGCGAAGGTGCGGGCGTCGAGGCATGGCGACGGGAGGAGAAGGCGAGGCAGAGGAGGGGCACGGGCGCAGGAGGCTGAGGGGGGCGAGACGGAGGAGATCGAGGGGAGCGGCCGCGGCAAGGCGAATGAGTCGGGGACGGCACGCGAGAAAAGCAACGGCAGCAGGGCGCGGGTGAACCAAGGAGGCCGGCGGCGCCATGGCCGTGCGGGCAGGCGAGCTCGCGGAGGAGGCCAACGGGGCTCCGGCCTAGCTCTCTTCTTCGGCGAGGGCGGAGCGCGGGAGCAAGGGGAGGAGAAGCAGGGCGCGGCGAGCCGCGGTTCCTGGTAGACGGGGCACGACGGCGATGATGGGGATCGGGCGTGGGGCTCCTGCGTGCGGGATCGAGCGAGAGATGGGGCGCAAAGGAGGGGAAGGGGAAGATCGAGGAGATGGGCTCCTCTGGCGGCGCGAGGGAGGAGAGGGAGACGAGAGAAAAGGGAGATGGGGTTCGCTCGGGCTAGGGTTAGAGGGGCACCGGCTGGGCCTTGGGCCGGCTTAGGTTGGAGGGATAGGTGGGCTGCGGCTGGAGAGGCCGGTTGGGTCGGCCCATGTGGAGAGGAAATGGCCAGAGGCCTGGCTGGGCTTACCTCTCTCTTCTCTCTCTTATATTTTCTTTAACAGAAAAGCAAAAAGAGAGAGGAAAAGAAAAGGAGGGTTAGGGAAAGAAAATGCGCAAGGGGATAATTTTCCCGGACTCACAAAAATGAGCTTGTTCCAAGAAAAATAGAAAGGCCAAGATTGAAAGATTTAAATTCAAACTCATTTGAATTTAATTCAAATGGGTTTGAACGGAAGTGAGGGTTTGGGAAGGTCCAAAAAATGTTGTGATTTTTGGGGAAGCTTCGGAAAAACAAGAAAGAATATATGGGCAAGGTTTGGAGACCAAACTTGAAGCATAAAAGGAATGAAATTATTTTGCAAGTGTGTTTATGGGTGATTCCGAATTAGTGGAATATTTTATAATATAGCTCCCTAAATATTGGAGGATATGTTATAAAGAGAGTCACCATGTGAGTTCCCTCGGTTTAAATGGACCAAAAATCCATACAATTTATTTAGTTGAGGTTTTAAAAATTAATGATATGATGGCATGATGACATGATGCAATGCACATGATGCAAGGATGAATGCAACAAATAAAACAAATCACACGACGAAACTCGGAATAGCTGGAAGTCTTCTGGAGCGTCGGTCTCGGGGCGTTACAACACTCCACCACTACGAGAGGATCTCGTCCCGAGATCTAGGATGGCACCGGAGGGAAACGGAAGAGGAAGATAAGCGGTAAAACTAAGTTGCTTCTTTGACCAATGAGTGAAACCAAAGAACCTTGAGAGGTTGAACAAATTAAAAGAAAGAGCACAACTGAGAAGAACGAGATTGCAAACAATCCGTTAGAAAAAAAAGGAACAAGGAACATTACGAGAACTTGAAGGTTGCAAAGACATGAATCAAGAGTTTAATGGACAAGATAGAATTCGAAACCACTCCGGTTAAAACAAGATGAGAGGGGAAGAATTCGGGCAGTACTCCGGTTGAACATGGAAGGAATAGAACATGAACTTGAGAAGATGGGATGTTACTTGATGAAATCAACAACACACTGCCTCCGGAACTATTGAAAGAATGGCACAATGGGTAAGAAGGATTTCAGACAGCTCTCTAGTTGAGGAAGGAGGGAAAACTTGATAAGATGAGAGAACTCGAATGAAAACACGACACTCCGGTTAAATGGATAAGCAAGAAAAGAACACGATCCTCACGAATCGAGATGGTGAGTGAAAAGAGCAACGTGACAATGCCTCCGAAAGAAATAATAGAAGATATATCATTCGAATAACAGAATGGAAAAGAAAATGCCAACTTCTGCCACAAATGAGTTTGGAAAGCATCCTTGCAAAGAAGAATTGAACGGAGTTGTTGGAAAATCAACAACGAAAAGCACAAGCTTGTAGTGGGCTTATGGAAAACATCTCAAAATTATGAGGTGACAACCGGCCACTAACGGAAACAATTGCTTGCTTGAGATCAACGAAGAGATGAAAACTTCTTCCACCAAGATGATAAAGAGATAACTTGGATCATTGGGAAGCAGCACAAATAGCAACATTCCCAATGGAAGGCTTTTAGGTGAAATATGACACAAGATAACTCCAACAACGAGGTTGATGGATTTAAAAATAACTCATTCTTAACAACATGTGAATCATGGAACATGAACTCAAATTATCAAGAATGACATAATACCACCTCCAAAATATGGTAGAAAGAATTGCACTCCGGATTACCATATGAAGAAAGCTTGAGCTCCTTAGGAAAGAATCTCGATGAAAACTTCGAGAAAGAAATAAATCCTTGATGAACCATCATGTAGAACCTCCATGAAGAACTCCGGTAAACAAAAGGAATGAAAAGAAAGAGAAATTGAAAACACAAGGTGAATCCTTGCAATGATTTAGATGGATCTCCGTGATAATTAGAGCTTGGAACTCCGGGAAAAAGAGAAGATGAAACAAATGAAACCGAGAATTTTAAGGGCCTTCGGAATAAAGAATTAATCACTTGGATGAACAAGAGTAAGAATTATGTTGTGCTTATCCTTCACCAATTAAATTGACGACAATCAACGGATTTGGCATACTACTTATTCTCGTAGAAAGGATTAAAAGAGATATAGCGTAAACTTGAGAAGGTCTTCAATGAACCACCGGTAGGATTGGAACAACAAATGAATTGATATGATGAACAAGGAAGAGAGATCTTGAAAGAACCACCGTAAGAATTGAAAATGATCGAAGTAGGGGTGCATCACCGGTAAGAGTTAGCAAATGAACGAAGGTGCTTGAGACAAACTAGATACATGAGAACAAAGAGATCAAGAACTGATTAGAGGATATTCGATAGATGCACCGGCAAGATAGGAGAATAATAACTGACTGCTGAGAATGAATAAACCTGAATTGATGGACTCCGGATGACAAACTGAGAAGACTCTTGAATATCTCCTGATGGGTGAAAAAGATTCTCACAATCAAAAACAATTATGAGAGGATGGCAACAATCTAGCACCATGAATCTTGAAGAGAATAGAGCAAGATTAAAGAGAAACTCTTCTTCGGTCTTCAAAAGATGAGAATGACAACGAGAAACACCACCAAGAATTATTGAGGCACACCGGAAGAATCAAAAGCGAAGAGGTTGAGCCAACTATGAAAAGAATTTGAAAGATCTTGGAGAAAAGCATTTGACTAATGATAACTCATTCTTACGTCAAACTTGGAGAAGAATTTAGGATAGCTCTGGGAAAATAGAAGAGTCAGGTAAGATCCTGGGAAAAGACCTGTGGGTTAGGGCCCACTCAAAAGAACACCGTTGAACAATTTGAAGAAAGATAATGCACCGGTTGAAATAAAAGACTTGAATGAGAGAGCATCCTCGAAAGATCTTGAACGAATGCATAGTGGAAACACGAATCTTCGAGATATCTTGAGCATTCCAGAATAATTGAATAGCGAGAGATGGATGATTAAGAGGTGCACCGGCATAAGAAAAGCATTGGAAAAAAGGAGTATGCTTAATACCAAAGCTTGGATTAAATCCACCGGAGAAGAAAAGAACGAGGAATAACGAACTTGAAGCTCCATTAGAATCTTCATGAGAATCACCGGATAAGAACATTGACGGAAAAGAATGGAGAAACTTCCCATCAATAAAATGGATACTTGAAGAAGAAATCTTAGTCCTTGAAGAAAAACAAAAGGGAGGGAGGGTGGGAAAAACAAAGGCAACTTGGAGACGGATGAAACAAACACCGTTGAGAAGAAATGATAAATGATCTTGCAAATGTTGACGTGAACGGATCCACTTGAGGAGAGACACACCGGTTAAAAAAAAGATTGACAAGACAGACTCGATGATCAAGAAGGATTAGTATTCACATAGGAATATGAGAACACCATTTGGAAAAGGTATGGAATCAACATTTGACTTCGAAGCAACTCGAATACCACAACTCAAAACAAAACAAAGGATTGGCTTGCAAAATAAGCCAGAAGAAACATATGATAGAGATTTCGTCCGAAGTTTTCGTGGTGGGGCCTACACGGGCTCGAGTGTACAGCACCATCATGTACAAGGCAGTGCACATGACATACGAAGCGTCCCCGAGTCGGCATAGCCATGGACTCTTTAAGACACAACGAGACCACTGTAAAACCAACCGTGAATAGGCGGACCACTAGACGTCAAACCCCAATTTCATATCATACATCCGTCAGAAAGATATCCTAAGAGCTACTTGAATTCCCACCTATGAAACTCCCTAAATTTTCCGGTTATGCAATCAGGTGTTGGGGATACAGGGGAAGCATAATATCTCACCCAAAACTAACAAATCCTACATCCAGCTGTATCCATCCTTCAACACATAACCAAGAAACCTTCGGAAATCGTCTACCTCAACCTTCGAAAAGCATCCGTTATACGAGTCATGGCAATACTCCCGTACTCACCTCAGTACTGGGTTATCGGGGTTATCTCACCAACAACTGCATAAAAGAGATTTTCGATGTCGGCGTACTAAACTCAGGTATTCTAGAACTGCAACGATAAAATTATGACGACAACACCTCAGAGCTCAACTCCCCGGGACACTTCCACTAAACCCCTGACAGGAGGCACCAAGACAATGTTCTCATCATAAAACCATCGGAACGATTCCAAGATACCCGCGTGATCCTAAAATTTGTTTTTAGTGAAATTTGAGAAGAGAAGAGTCAAAACTCTACGTCAGGATGCCTTACCAGAGCGATGAAGAGACTGGGGAGTAAAAAGAATTCCTAACTCTCCGATATATATAATCCTAAATGACTCAAAACATTTTTCTAGACACAACTCGGCCGCTAAAAACGATCAAGCAGTGGGGCTCCTAAGGTCGGGGAAGGCTCTGATTACCAACTTGTAACGCCCTCGATGCGGCTATATCTCCCACGTGTCGAATCACGACTTAGAGGCATAACCGCATTGAAAGCAATGTCGCAAGTGAGGTAATCTTCACACAACCCATGTAATACATAAGGGAAAGATATACATAGTTGGCTTACAATCGCCACTTCACACAATTACATGAATAAAGCATTACATCATCCAGATACAATCAAGGTCCGACTACGGAACCAAAATAAAAGAAGAACCCCAAATGCGACAAAGGTCCCCGATCGACCCCAACTGGGCTCCACTACTGATCAACTAGAACGAAACAACACAAAGGGCAAGATCTTCATCGAGCTCCTCCTTAAGCTTGGTTGCGTCATCTGCACGGTAACATAGGCACCTGCAAACTGGTTTTGGAAGTATCTGTGAGCCACGGGGACTCAGCAATCTCGCACCCGTGAGATCAAGACTATTTAAGCTTATGGGTAAGGTAAAGGCATGAGGTGGAGCTGCAGCAAGCGACTAGCATATATGGTGGCTAACATACGCAAACGAGAGCGAGAAGAGAAGGCAAAGCACGGTCGATAAAAGTATGATCAAGAAGTGATCCTATAGCAACCTACGTCAAGCACAACTCCAACACCGTGTTCACTTCCCGGACTCCGCCAAGAAGAGACCATCACGGTTACACACGCGGCTGATGTATTTTAATTAAGGTCAACTTCGGGTTTTCTACAACCGGACGTTAACAAATTCCCATCTGCCCATAACCGTGGGCACGGCTTTCGAAAGATAATACCCTGCAGGGGTGTCCCAACTTAGCCCATGACAAGCATTCACGGTCAACGAAGGAATAGACCTCCACCCGAGACGTTCCGATCAGACTCGGTATCCCGGTACAACAAGACATTTCGACAGGGTAAAACTAAACCAGCAACACTGCCCGAATGTGCCGACAAATCCCGATAGGAGATGCACATATCTCTTTCTCAGGGCACACTCAGATGAGCAATCCGTACAACTAAAACCAAACCTCGAGTTTCCCCGAGGGGGCGCTGCACAGGGCTCTAGTTCGGACCAACGCTCAGAGGAGCACTGGCCCGGGTGGGGGTTAAAAAATGATGACCCTTGAGTCTGCAGAACCCAAGGGAAAGAAAAGGCTAGGTGGCAAATGGTAAAACCAATGTTGGGCATTGCTGGAGAAGCTTTACTTAAGGCGAACTGTCAAGGGGTTCCCATTATAGCCCAACCGTGTAAGGAACGCAAAATCCGGGAACATAACACCGATATGACGGAAACTAGGGCGGCAAGAGTGGAACAAAACACCAGGCATAAGGCCGAGCCTTCCACCCTTTACCAAGTATATAGATGCATTAATTAAGTAAGATATATTGTGATATCCCAACAAGTAAACATGTTCCAACAAGGAACAACATCTCCATGTTCCAACAAGGAACAAACTTCAATCTTCACCTGCAACTAACAACGCTATAAGAGGGGCTAAGCAAAGCGGTAACATAGCCAATCAACGGTTTGCTAGGACATGGTGGGTTAGAGGTTTGACATGGCAATTTGGGAGGCTGACAAGCAAATGGTAGGCATCGTAGCATTGGCATAGCAAGAGCGAGCAAACTAGCATAGCAAAGATAGTAGTGATTTCGAGGGTATGATCATCTTGCCTGAGATCCCGCAAGGAAGAAGAACGAATCCATGAAGAAGACAAACGGTCGTCGAACGAATCCTCACAACTCCGGAGCGAAACCGAAGCTAACGGGAGAAGCAAACCGGAAAGAAACAAATAGCATAGTAAACAAACATCACATAAACATGGCACGATGCACAATCGAGTATGATGCATGTCCGGTTTAATGAGGCATGGCATGGCAAAGTGCACAAACAATCCTACAAATTAAGTGGAGCTCAA
Source organism: Triticum dicoccoides (assembly GCF_002162155.2). Lineage (NCBI taxonomy): Eukaryota > Viridiplantae > Streptophyta > Magnoliopsida > Poales > Poaceae > Triticum > Triticum dicoccoides. Next base: position 318,400,561 of record NC_041385.1, on the reverse strand, counting down.
TATGCAACGAGTTGCATATTGACGAAACACCACGATAAGTTATTTAGTGTGATCCCGTTTATGTACCCAACAATATTAACTGTTGTTAAACATGGCAAGAGGTGAAGCATAATATAAACTATACCATCTAAACAATTTAAATGGGGCCGGATATAAAAACAACAAATCCAGTAAATCCCCATATGCATTTAGCAAATTAATGCAACAACAAGTTTAAACATTTTAAATGTTGTTATCATGATGCGGATGACATATACAAGTTTATGCAATTATTATGAAAATGTTGACATGAGCATGATATGAAGCATTTGTCGCCATGGCGGAAGGAAAAAGGTGCCACAGCGGCGAAACAGAAATGGTGCCACGGCAACATTCTGATCCCGGTAGCTCATGGAGATACCGGTGCAAAAGGAGGCATGACGTGAGCGAGTCATGCAAGATGGTGGGGTGATCCCGTCTTCCGGGTTCCCACGGGATGGTGGCACGGCAAAAGAGGGGCATCGCAAGGACGATTTGATCACGGAGCAAACGATGCATCTCATTCAACACATGCATTCGGTCCATGGCGGTCGTTCTCGGCGGTTATACCTTTGAAGCGTGCGTTTCGGGGCGGTTCGAGTTCGATGCGGTGTAGATGGGAGTAGACATTCTCGCAACTGAAGTTGTACATGTCGGTGGTAGTCGAACTTGACGGTCTTGGCGACGGTAGTTGTACAACGTTTTCGTAGATGTTCAGGTCGGCGGTAGTGGTACACGCGACGTCGGGGTACTTGTCGGTCCGGTCTTGGCGGTGTAGATGTACACATTGTCAGGGTACTTGTCGCATCATCGGGTGTAGTTCTGCATGAAGGTCTTGATGAATCCGAAGGGGACTTGGCGATCCAAAATTGCTCCTGTTCGGGTAGGCATCGTGACAACAGCTCGAGACTGAGGCTATGGGGCGCGCTCGGGTCGATGGGGACGACGACAGAAGGCACGAAGCAGGGGGCAGCAGAGGGACTCGGCGCGGGGAGGACCGAAACCAAGGCGGGGGAGGTCTTGGCGCAGGACTCCGGTGACGCAGGACACCGCGGCGGTCGCGGGGGCGCTGGATCCGGGCGGCGGCCGCGGCTCGGGAGCCTCTCCCGATCGGGACGAAGACGGAGAGGGCCGAGCGAGCGATGGGTTCGGGCGCTGCGGGTGGAGGGAGAGTTCGGGCGCGGTGGAGAGCTCGGTAGCGGGGCCAGCAGCGGCAGCCGCGGGAGGCCGAGGCCGGCGAAGGTGCGGGCGTCGAGGCAGGGCGACGGGAGGAGAAGGCGAGGCAGAGGAGGGGCGCGGGCGCAGGAGGCTGAGAGGGGCGAGACGGAGGAGATCGAGGGGAGCGGCCACGGCAAGGCGAATGAGTCGGGGACGGCACGCGAGAAAAGCAACGGCAGCAGGGCGCGGGTGAACCAAGGAGGCCGGCGGCGCCATGGCCGTGCGGGCAGGAGAGCTCGCGGAGGAGGCCAACGGGGCTCCGGCCTAGCTCTCTTCTTCGGCGAGGGCGGAGCGCGGGAGCAAGGGGAGGAGAAGCAGGGCACGGCGAGCCGCGGTTCCTGGTGGACGGGGCACGACGGTGATGATGGGGATCGGGCGTGGGGCTCCTGCGTGCGGGATCGAGCGAGAGATGGGGCGCAAAGGAGGGGAAGGGGAAGATCGAGGAGATGGGCTCCTCTGGCGGCGCGAGGGAGGAGAGGGAGACGAGAGAAAAGGGAGATGGGGTTCGCTCGGGCTAGGGTTAGAGGGGCACCGGCTAGGCCTTGGGCCGGCTTAGGTTGGAGGGATAGGTGGGCTGCGGCTGGAGAGGCCGGTTGGGTCGGCCCATGTGGAGAGGAAATGGCCAGAGGCCTGGCTGGGCTTACCTCTCTCTTCTCTCTCTTATATTTTCTTTAACAGAAAAGCAAAAAGAGAGAGGAAAAGAAAAGGAGGGTTAGGGAAAGAAAATGCGCAAGGGGATAATTTTCCCAGACTCACAAAAATGAGCTTGTTCCAAGAAAAATAGAAAGGCCAAGATTGAAAGATTTAAATTCAAACTCATTTGAATTTAATTCAAATGGGTTTGAACGGAAGTGAGGGTTTGGGAAGGTCCAAAAAATGTTGTGATTTTTGGGGAAGCTTCGGAAAAACAAGAAAGAATATATGGGCAAGGTTTGGAGACCAAACTTGAAGCAGAAAAGGAACGAAATTATTTTGCAAGTGTGTTTATGGGTGATTCCGAATTAGTGGAATATTTTATAATATAGCTCCCTAAATATTGGAGGATATGTTATAAAGAGAGTCACCATGTGAGTTCCCTCGGTTTAAATGGACCAAAAATCCATACAATTTATTTAGTTGAGGTTTTAAAAATTAATGATATGATGGCATGATGACATGATGCAATGCACATGATGCAAGGATGAATGCAACAAATAAAACAAATCACACGACGAAACTCGGAATAGCTGGAAGTCTTCTGGAGCGTCGGTCTCGGGGCGTTACAGAACTGCACCAACTAACAGCTCCACCATTCAATAAAAATATGTATCCGGTTTGTGACTTAGAGTCATCCGGATCAGTGTCAAAGCTAGCATCAATGTAACCACTTACGACAAGCTCTTTGTCACCCCCCATAAACGAGAAACATATCCCAAGTCCTTTACAGGTACTTCAGGATGTTCTTGACCGCTGTCCAGTGATACACTCCTGGATTATTTTGGTACCTCCTTGCTAAACTTATAGCAAGGCACACATCAGGTCTGGTACGCAGCATAGCATACATGATAGAATATGGCTGAGGCATAGGGAATGACTTTCATTTTCTCTCTATCTTCTGCAGTGGTCGGGCATTGAGTCTGACTCAACTCCACACCTTGTAACACAGGTAAGAACCCTTTCTTTGACTAATCCATTTTGAACTTCTTAAAAACTTTATCAAGGTGTGTGATTTGAGAAAATCCTATCAAGTGTCTTGATCTATCTCTACAGATCTTGATGCCCAATATATAAGCAGTTTCACCGAGGTCTTTCATTGATAAACTTTTATTCAAGTCTCCTTTTATGCTATTCATAGATTCTACATCATTTCCAATCAACAATATGTCATCCACATATAATATTAGAAATGCTATAGAGCTCCCACTCAATTTCCTGAAAATACAGGCTTCTCCAAAAGTGTGTATAAAACCATATGCTTTGATCACCTCATCAAAGCGTATATTCCAACTCCGAGATGCTTGCACCAGTCCATAAATGGATCGCTAGAGCTTGCACACTTTGTTAGCACCTTTAGGATAGACAAAACCTTGTAGTTGCATCATATACAACTCTTCTCTTTAAGAAATCCATTAAATAATGCAGTTTTGACATCCATTTGCCAGATTTCATAATCATAAAATGCGGCAATTGCAAACATGATTCAGACAGACTTAAGCATCGCTATGGGTGAGAAAATCTTATCGTAGTCAACTCCTTGAACTTGTCGAAAACCTTTTGCAATAAGTCGAGCTTTATAGATAGTAACATTACCATCAGCGTCAGTCTTCTTCTTGAAGATCTATTTATTCTCTATGGGTTGCCGATCATCGGGCAAATCCACCAAAGACACACTTTATTCTCATACATGGATCCTATCTCATATTTCATGGCCTCAACTCATTTATCGGAATCTGGCCTCATCATACCTTCTTCATAGTTCATAGGTTCGTCATGGTCAAGTAATATGAAATCCATAATAGGATTACCATACCACTCTGGTGCGGATCGCGCTCTGGTTGACCTACGAGGTTCTGTAGCAACTTGATCTGAAGTTTCATGATTATTATCATTAGCTTCCTCTCCAATTGGTGTAGGCATCACGAGAACGGATTTCTCGGATGATCAACTTTCCAAATTGAGAGAAGGTACAATTACCTCATCAAGTTCTACTTTCCTACCACTCACTTCTGTCGAGAGAAACTCCTTTTCTAGAAAGGTTCCATTCTTAGCAACAAAGATCTTGCCTTCGGATCTGTGGTAGAAGGTGTACCCAATTGTTTCCTTAGGGTATCCTATGAAGACACACTTCTCTGATTTGGGTTCAATTTTATCAGGCTGAAGCCTTTTGACATAAGAATCACATCCCTAGACTTTATGAAATGACAGCTCAGGTTTATTGCCAAACCATAGTTCATACAGTGTCATCTCAACGGATTTTGACAGTGCCCTGTTTGACGTGAATGCAACTGTCTCTAATGTATAACCCCAAAACAGAAGTGGTAAATCGGTAAGAGACATCATAGATCGCACCATATCTAATAAAGTGTGGTTACGACATTCGGACACACCATTACGCTGTGGTGTTCCAGGTGACGTGAGTTGTGAAACTATTCCACATGGTTTTAAATGAAGGCCAAACTCGTAACTCAAATATTCACCTCCATGATCAGATCGTATAAACTTTTCAAATGTTTCAGACTTGTATTTCATTAAGTAGATATACCCATATCTGCTCAAATCATTTGTGAAGGTCAGAAAATAACGATACCCGCCATGAGGCTCAACACTCATCAGACCACATACATCGGTATTATTTCCGACAAGTCATTAGCTCGCTCCATTGTTCCGTAGAACGGAGTTTTAGTCATCTTGCCCATAAGCCAAAGTCCGCAAGTATCAATTGGTTCATAATCAAGTGATTCCAGAAGTCCATCTGCATGGAGTTTCTTCATGCGCTTTACACCGATATGACCTAAACGGCAGTGCCACAAATAAGTTGCACTATCATTATCAACTTTACATCTTTTGGCATCAATATTATGAAGATGTGTATCACCACAATCGAGATTAAACAGAAATAGACCACTCTTCAAGGGTGTATGACCATAAAAGATATTACTCATATAAATAGAACAACCATTATTCTATGATTTAAATGAATAACCGCCTTGCACTAAACACGATCTAGATATATTGTTCATGCTCAACGCTGGCACCAAATAACAATTATTCTGGTCTAAAACTAATCCTGAAGGTAGATGTAGAGGTAGCGTGTCGACGACGATCATATCGACCTTGGAACCATTCCCGACGCGCATCGTCACCTCGTCCTTAGCCAATCTTCGTTTAATTTGTAGTCCCTGTTTTGAGATACAAATATCAGCAACCGAACCGGTACCAAATACACAGGCACTACTACGAGAATTAGTAAGGTACACATCAATAACATGTATATAAAATATACCTTTGTTTACTTTGCCATCCTTCTTATCCGCCAAATACTTGGGGCAGTTCCGCTTCCAGTGACCAGTCCCTTTGCAGTAGAAGCACTCACTTTCAAACTTGGGTCCAGCTTTGGGTTTCTTCCCAGGAGTGACAACTTGCTTGCCATTCTTCTTGAAGTTCACTTTCTTTCCCTTACCCTTCTTCTTGAAACTAGTGGTTTTGTTAACCATCAACACTTGATGCTCCTTCTTGATTTGCACCTCTGCAGCCTTGAGTATTGCGAAGAGCTCGGGAATAGTCTTTTCCATCCCTTGCATATTGTAGTTCATCACGAAGCCTCTGTAGCTTGGTGGCAGTGATTGAAGAACTCTGTCAATGACACAATCATCTGGAAGATTAACTCCCAGCTAAGTCAAGTGATTATGATACCCAGACATTCTGAGTATGTGCTCACTAACAGAACTGTTCTCCTCCATCTTGCAACTATACAACTTGTTGGAGACTTCATATCTCTCAACTCGGGCATTTGCTTAAAATATTAACTTCAACTCCTGGAACATCTCATATGGTCCATGACGTTCAAAACGTCTTTGAAGTCCTGATTCTCAGCCATAAAGCATGGCGCACTGAACTAGCGAGTAGTCATCAGATCGAGCTTGCCAGACGTTCATAACGTCAGTTATGCTCTTGTAGCAGGCCTTTCACCTAGCGGTGCATCAAGGACATAATTCTTCTATGCGGCAATGAGGATAATCCTCAAATTACGGACCCAGTCCGTGTAGTTGCTACCATCATCTTTCAACTTAGCTTTCTCTAGGAACGCATTAAAATTCAAGAGAACGGTAACACGGACCATTGATCAACAACATAGATACGCAAAAACTACCTGGACTAATTTCATGATAAATTATGTTCAATTAGCCATATTACATAAGAACTCCCACTTAGATAGACATACCTCAAGTCATCTAAATGATACGTGATCCAAATCAACTAAACCATGTCCAATCATCATGTTAGATGGAGTAGTCATCAATGGTGAATGTCGGTGTCAAACCGGCGGATCTCGGGTAGGGGGTCCCGAACTGTGCGTCTAGGCGGATGGTAACAGGAGACAAGGGACATGATGTTTTTACCCAGGTTCGGGCCCTCTCGATGGAGGCAAAACCCTATTCCTGCTTGATTAATATTGATGATATGGGTAGTACAAGAGTAGATCTACCACGAGATCAGACAGGCTAAACCCTAGAAGCTAGCCTATGGTATGATTGTTGTTCGTCCTACGGACTAAAACCCTCCGGTTTATATAGGCACCGAAGGGGGTTAGGGTTACATAGAGTCGGTTACAATGGTAGGAGATCTACATATCTGTATCGCCAAGCTTGCCTTCCACGCCAAGGAAAGTCCCATCCGGACACGGGACGAAGTCTTCAATCTTGTATCTTCATAGTCCGGGAGTCCGGCCAAAGGTGATAGTTTGGCTATCCGGACACCCCTAATCCAGGACTCCCTCAGTAGCCCCTGAACCAGGCTTCAAGGACGACGAGTTCGGCGCACATATTGTCTTCGGCATTGCAAGGCGGGTTCCTCCTCCGAATACTTCATAGAAGATTTTGAACACAAGGATAATGTCCGGCTCTGCAAAATAAGTTCCACATACCACCGTAGAGAGATTAATATTTACATAAATTCAATCTGCTGACGTATTCTGTGGCATGACATCACACCACGGCCAAGCCTTTATTCGAATCGTTTTTACTGTCCCACCTCAGCGCGTTTAGCAAGGCGGTTTCCTTGGCACGTCTTGTCAAAGCAGAGATCATGTCCCCTTATTTCGGGATTCTCATTAATACGGGCGGGGGTAATCCAGTCGTGCCCGTTGGCACGTCTCCTCTATCGAAGGCGAGTCCCAAACGGTCACAGGGAAGGCTCTTGGTATTCAACCTCTTTATAAAGAGACCAAGGCTCCACTCCTTTCTTTTAATCTCAATCGAATCCACCCCTTGCCTCGAGTTCCAACATGCAAAGCTCCAGATTCAGGCGCTTCGGACCTTCGATGATGTCCAGCTCTGACCTGCAAGGCCGGTGGATGCCTTCCTCCGTTACGGAAGAAGACGTGCTAAGGCTAAGAGATGCCAGGTATCTAACCGGCGAAATTTTGCATAGGCTGCCTGCCCAAGGGCAGGTTATTCCCCCTCCCAAGCCTGGCGAAAGCGTGGTGTTCGCGTCTCACTTTCTTCGGGGGCTAGGCTTCCCGACGGACCCCTTCGTGAGGGGGCTCATGTTTTACTATGGGTTGGAATTTCATGACTTGGATCCGGAGTCCATCCTCCACATCTCATCGTTCATTGTCGTATGCGAAGCCTTCCTCTGCATTACCCCTCACTTCGGATTGTGGCTCAAGACCTTCAAAGTGGAGCCAAAGATGATCAAGGGGCAGCAGGCAGAGTGCGGAGGGGTTGTTATAAGCAAGAATGCTGATGCTCCATGGCCCGAGGGCTCTTTTCAAGAGGAGCTCAGCCTATGGAAACAAGAGTGGTTTTATATCACAGCTCCCAGGGGCACCAAATGGGTGGCGCCACCTGCCTTTCGCTCGGGTCCTCCACCGCGGCTGGCGTCATGGGTCAATAAAGGACTTGACTGGGGGCCGTCCAAGGACGTGCCCTTGTTGTAGGGCCGCTTTCAAGACCTCTTAGAGAGAGAGATCACTCTGGTCGTAGTAGCACAAGTCAAGTGATTCGTCGCACCCTGACCTGCAAATGTCGCCCCCTCCGCCTATGGGAATTTAACTCAGAGGGACCACAAGCTCTCAAACATTTTATGGGCGCGACGCCCGTGGAGATGTACAAGCTTTTCTTCGGATCACAAGCGATGTGTCCGGACTTGACCGAGGACGCAGGTCTGAGATGCAACCGCCCGGATACTCAAGTAAGTAGCCATGTACCTGGACACGCTATCCCATATTTATCACGAACTTGCCCTTTAAAAGAGTTGTTCCTTGAACAGGAGTGGATAGCGAAAGCAAAGTTAATCAGGTGTCCGGCCCCCCTCCCTGAGACCACGCCGGATCCTGTGTTAACCAGGATGCTGGAGGTTGCGCCTTCTGAAGAAGGTGAAAGGGGGAACAAGGAAGCTACTGCCTCCGCGAAGGAGGCTGTCAGGAAAGGAGGGATTGAGAATCCCTCCATCCAAGGGTAGAAGAGGACCGCCTCTGAAGACTCGCAGACCATGGTCTCAAAGCGGGGGAAGAAATCTTCGTCAGAGGGTCGTGCGCCGAGATATGCCTCGGCCGCATTGTGCCCCCAAGGGGATCAGCCCTCCACCGAGCCGTAAGTAAAAATGGGAGTTTTTTTTAAAATAAAGGATATCCCTACCCTATTTCTAATGAAGATAACCAAAATTTTACCTTGTAGTTCGGATCTCAGCCCTTCTCAGTAGAGCTCATCTTCGGGGGATCTTCGTCCGGAGGTGATGGAGAGCGTAACGCCTCCCCCTGCCATACCGTCTTGCGAGGCGGGTGACCCTGAGGTGTCGTCGCGGAGGGTTTCTCCGAGTCCGGCGGGGCCGGAAGGCAGTCGTATGTCCCCTCAAAGCCCTCTGCGTCCGGCCTTCGAAAAAGGCCATCGGACGAGTCCGGCACCACCTGGTGTACGGTCAGAGGAGCTGAAGGATCTGCTCGGGCGAGTGTCTATCTCAGATGATCATTGTGCGTTAATGGGTACGGTGATTGAAAGGATTTCATCCGCTGAGAGCGGATTGCATGAAGCCGTCGGAAGTTTACTGACAGGTTTTGAGGTACGCAAAATGATGTACCTTCTGACAGTTCCGCATATAAAATGCGCACTGTGTAGATAGTAGCCCCTGAGGCTCGGTGTGTTGTCAAAAATGACAGCGCGCTGACGATCATAATCCCAGGTATAATGTGTCGCCCTTCCTATGTAGGTGGCGAAGGGTCCGGTGGCTAGCCGGACTGATGAATTTGCCGAACTAAAGCGGCAACTTGACGTGGCAGATGCCGACACCGCGCTTGTCAATAAGCGACTTGACGAGTCACAAGGTATGCAATTTCTTCGCGGACACCTGGTAAGGGAGCTTGATGCCCGTGCCTTACAACATGTATGCTTGATGCGGATGGTGTCGCTGCCATGGAGAACCTTCGGGCGGAGCTCGCCCGAGCCAAGGAGCATGCCAGAAAGAGTGATGCGGCTGCCTTAAAGGCGGCCGAAGAGCTAAAAGCCGAACAGGCTGCTCACTTCCTGAAGCAAGAAGGAAATGGCCGAGATGGCCGTGAAGTTGAAGAATGCTGCCAACCGCTGCAAGCTTCTTGAAAAAGAAGATCAAGTGGTGCAAGAGGACCTGAAGAAGGCCACTATCGAGGCCAAGGATGCTCGCTCTGCGATGAGAGCTATGAAGGAGGAGCTGCGTCAGGCCGGAGATATCGCGGCTGGAAAGTCCTTTCTACTGCGGAGGAAATTCATGGATCCTAAATATGCTCAGTTGGACCGGCTGTGGAGTGCGGAGGATGCTTATCTGGACTTGGCGGCAAGTGCCGCGGACGCGGCCGAACACTTCCGAGATCAAAAGGATCACGAAATGGAAAAGGTTTTTTGGTCGAAGTTCCATAATCCAGAGTGCCCACTTCCATTAATCGATCGCTTGGCCGAATGGGCGGAGCGAATAGGTTATCCGGACTTGCCATGAAGGCTGTCGTGAGTCCTTTGTGGCCGAAAAGGCCCGAGCCGAAGAGTTATTTTGGCTTGGTGCAACAGTTCCTTGGTGCGGTGCCGCATATCAATGCAATGAGGAGGTCGGCATGCATAGAGGGTGCGTGGATGTCTCTTGCCCGTGTCAAGACATACTGGGCGGAGATGAAGGCCACCGATGTTGCATCCCAAGATTCGGACGGAAGCCGAGTACCTGTCGAGCACTATTTTTAGGAAGTTCTGCAGGGCGCTCGTTTAATAGAGACGCAGTGCTCGAAGGATATTATGTTCGAATAACATGTATTATTGTGAAACAATGTATCGATGGAATATAAAAGCTTTTTATACTTGTGCCTTTCAAGAATTAAAATACCTCCTGTGCGGCCGCTAATGTATATGTATATATAACCTGAAAGATGGCAGTCTTCGGCTTCAGCCCCCACGCATATAATGCAGGGGTGTTTGCAAAAGGCGCATTTTCACACTTGATCCAACGTCTTGGTCCTATAAAGGAGGTGGTAGCGCAACAAACTAGGCAACCGGACTATAATGCTTTATCACTTTCATTTAGCCATAGGAGTTTGACAGCGGGGCTACTATATAGCCCCTAGGGGCATCGCGCTCACCCGAATTCGGGGCGCGTATGTGCCTGACCGAGAAATGGCCCTTCGTCAATGCGGAGGAATCCTATAGATTCCGGCGGGTCATCGAGTGGTTGACCAGTCTCACGCTATATCATGACAGCAAGTTTTCGGCTTTCTCTACTGAGGTGCTCGCCTGGCCGTACCAGGGCACAATCGCAGTAGTTCTCATGGTGCCGCCTTAGCCAATAGAGCGGAACGTAAGGCAGCAAAACACAGGAGCCGGGCAAACCCAATATTTGACCAAAGACATGATTCGGAGCTGATGCATATAAGGCCTAACTCGAGACGCCGAACACTCCCTAAGGTATTCGGTCTTTATGAAAATGGGCCGAACAACGCCCTTGGTAATAAGCCCCTGGTGTCCAGGTAGCGCAAAATTCTGACGTGGCCCATGCCAAAATGCCAGCCTCCTCCTCGGTTATGGCAAGAAAATAGGGGATGTGTATCAACAAGAGACAGTAAAAAAGGTCTACACAGGGTCTTAATCTGAAAAGAATCTTTGTCACGGGTCCCTACTGCACGTCTGCGCCTGTGTCTCTGTTGTGCCGTATCCTGGACGGGTGTAGAATGGTGTTCATCTATAAAAGAGGGGAACTTAGTTGAAAAAGATCGTGCGAAAATGTATGTTATACTAAATAAACAAAGTACCATTCAAAAAATGAATAAAATTGAGCTTTATTGTCTCTTGTTGTACATGCGCGGAGCCCCTTGTACAGGGATATGCGGCTAGTAAGACCTTGTATGTTTACGCTGGACTCGTCTAGCCGTGTCCGGGGTCTGAACAACCTGTTTAGGTGATTTTATTGGTGAAGCCGGCTTAGTGTGTGGCTGTCAAGGCAGTCACACCATCTTCCGCGCTCGAGGAACACTCGGTATTTCCCTTTACGGAGATGATGCCTCGCGGACCGGGCATTTTAAGTGTAAGGGATGCATAATGCGGTATTGCGTTAAAGCGGGCGAAAGCTTCGCGTCCCAGTAGTGCTTGGTAGCTACTTGTGAACGGGGCGAGGTGGAAGGTTAACTTTTCGCGGCGGAAGTTGTTGGGTGAGCCGAACACAACTTCTAGCAGTAGAGAGCCCGTACAATGGGCATATGGGCCTGGCATTACCCCTTGAAAGGAAGTGTTGCTATGGCGAATTTTGGTTGGGTCTATCCCCATTTTGCGGATTGTCTCCTGGTATAGCAGGTTTAGATCACTGCCGCCGTCCATTAGGACTTTTGTAAATTGGAGTCCGTCAATTATCAGATCTAATATCAAGGCAGTCCATCCTTCATTCCGGATACTTCTAGAGTAATCCTGATGGTCGAAGGTGATTGGTTTTAACAACCAGTGGCGGGACTCCTCTGGGATAGGCCATATGGCGCGTACCTCTATGGGTGCCGCTCTATTTTTCCCTTTTGTCAAGTGAAGTGAGTTTACTATTTTGACTTCTTGTGGGAAATTCTTTCTTTTTCCGGTGCTCTGCTTGTGGGGTTCGTCATCGTCCTCGCTTGGTGTGTCGAGCCCCTTGTGTTTGGCGTTGAGTTTGCCGGACTGCTTGAAGACCCAACAATCTCTGTGGGTATGGTTTGCAGGCTTCCCGGGAGTACTGTGGATTTGGCATATCTTGTCCAAGATTTTGTTTAAGTTAGATAGCTCGTCCCTGTTATCCTTAAGGGGCAGTTTTTTATGATTCTACCGAGAGCTTTTGAATCCGGCGTTGACTGCCATGCTCTTCGGGCTGTTTCCCTTGGTCCGACGCTGGTCCTTGTTGCGTCGCGGTTTCCCGTTTCCATCCCTGACTTCAGATGTACTTGGGTCGCTGGTACTGCATCTTGCCAGCCACCTATCCTCTCCCGCGCAAAAGCGGGTCATGAGTCTTGTTAATGCGGCCATTGTTCTTGGCTTTTCTTGGCCGAGGTGTCTGGCGAGCCATTCATCTCGGACGTTGTGTTTGAAAGCTGCTAAGGCTTCGGCGTCCGGACAGTCGACTATTTGGTTCTTTTTAGTAAGGAATCTGTTCCAGAATTTTCGGGCTGACTCTCCGGGTTGTTGAGTTATGTGACTTAAATCGTCTGCATCTGGAGGTTGGACATAGGTCCCTTGAAAATTTGCCCGAAAAGCATCCTCGAGCTCTTCCCAACTTCCAATGGTGTTTTCGGGGAGGCTTTTGAGCCAATGTCGGGCTGGCCCTTTGAGCTTGAGGGGTAAGTATTTCATGGCATGGAGGTCATCTCCTCTAGCCATGTGTATGTGGAGGATGTAATCCTCAATCCAGACTCCAGGGTCTGTTGTTCCGTCGTATGCCTCTATGTTTACGGGCTTGAATCCCGCTGGAAATTCATAATCCAGAACCTCATCGGTGAAACATAGGGGGTGTGCGGCACCCCTATATTTAGGTGTACCATAATATTCGGATACTTGATGTGTTGCATTGCTTACTAGAGCTTGCTTTCTTGGCCCGTAGATAGATCTAACTGGGCCATCTTTTTTATGCGAATCCGTGTGCGGGTCGCGTGCCGGCTTGTGTGCGGCGCCGTTTGCCGCTCTATGTTTGCCATGGGGTCGTCTGTCCGACCGGGTGGTCTCCTTGTTCTTTGATTGCGGGGGCTCTATGGCCTCCTCATCAAATTCGGGCAGTAGTTTTCGCTTCGGGTAGCTCGTTGTTCGGCGACTATCACCGTATTTGTCTGCGGTGTTGAGTACTTTGCTCCATCTGATTCTGAGCGCATCTTCTGCTGTTTGGAGCTTCCGCTTCTGCTTTTTCAGGCTACACGCAGTGGTGACGAGCCTTTTGTGGAGGTTCTTCTGCTCCAGCAACTTGTCCGGCGTGAGATCGTCCGGACTGTTATCTTCGCCGGGGACGGATTGTTTATCCAGGTTGTCCTGTTCAGACGGTTGCTCGATGGCATGTTCGTCATCCACCGGTTCACCCTGCTCTATGGCTGGGTTTGTATGGCTAATGTCTTTGTCGAGGCAGGATTTTGAGCGGCGCTTACGTCGCCGTTTTGACTGCTTTTCGAGGGAATGATACCTCGTGGCGTCCCGTTGTTCCTCATCGTCGCTACCTTTAGGTGTGTCCACCATGTATACATCGTGAGATGAGGTGGCTGTCCAGTGCCTTATAGGTGCTGGTTCATGCTTATCTCCTACATCATCATCCATACCGTCGATGTCTTCAGAGTCGAAATCGAGCACGTCGTTTAAACTTTCGACAGTGGCTACGAAGTGGGTGGTGGGTGGGCTTTGAATTTCTTCGTCGTCCGCATCCCAACCTTGCTGACCATAATCCGGCTAGGGCTCTCCTGATAAAGAGAGAGACTTTAGTGAATTCAGGATGTCGCCAAAGGGCGAGTGCTGAAAGATGTCCGCGATGGCGAACTCCATGATCGGCGCCCAATCGGATTCGATTAGCAGGGGCGCGGAAGGTTCGGAGTCCGGAGAGGAGTCCGGCACCTTGGAGTCACGAGCTTCGCAAAGGACAGGGGTGGTGTTCGGCTCAATCGCCATAGAGATTGCAGCCCCCAAGGCTGAGTCCGGCCACCTGTCCTCGATCGGTGCAATCGGCTCCGAACTAAGGGTCGGAGCGGGCACTGGTGCAGCCTCCAGGGCACTGTCCGGCGGCAGAGCTAGATCATGCCCATCATGACAGTGCGGTGCGCTTGGCTGTGGCTCGAACCCGTCGAAGATCAAGTCTCCACGGACGTCAGCCGTATAGTTCAAACTTCCAAATCTGACCTGATGGCCAGGGGCGTAGCTTTCGATCTGCTCCAGATGGCCAAGCGAATTGGCCCGTAGTGCAAAGCCGCCGAATACGAAGATCTGTCCGGGGAGAAAAGTCTCACCCTGGACCACATCGTTGTTGATGATCGGAGGAGCCATCGGGCCTAAAGATGACGACATAGAGGAACTCTCAATGAAAGCACCAATGTCGGTGTCAAAACCGGCGGATCTCGGATAGGGGGTCCCGAACTGTGCGTCCAGGCGGATGGTAATAGGAGACAAGGGACACGATGTTTTTACCCAGGTTCGGGCCCTCTCGATGGAGGTAAAACCCTACTCCTGCTTGATTAATATTGATGATATGGGTAGTACAAGCGTAGATCTACCATGAGATCAAAGAGGCTAAACCCTAGAAGCTAGCCTATGGTATGATTGTTGTTCGTCCTACGGACTAAAAACCTCCGGTTTATATAGGCACCAAAGGGGGTTAGGGTTACACAGAGTCGGTTACAATGGTAGGAGATCTACATATCCGTATCGCCAAGCTTGCCTTCCACTCCATGGAAAGTCCCATCCGGACACGGGACGAAGTCTTCAATCTTGTATCTTCATAGTCCAGGAGTCTGGCCAAAGGTGATAGTTCGGCTATCCGAACACCCCCTAATCTAGGACACCCTCAGTGAACATCTCTATGTTGATAATATCCACTATATGATTCATGTTCAAACTTTTGGTCTCCAGTGGTCTCAGGACATGTCTGTACATGCTAGGCTCGTCAAGTTTAACCCAAGTATTCAACATGTGCAAAACTGGCTTGCACCCATTGTATTTGAACGTAGAGCTTATCACACCCAATCATCACGTGGTGTCTCAGCATGAAGAACTTTCGCAACGGTGCATACTCGGGGAGAACACTTATACCTTGAAATTTAGTTAAGGGATCATCTTATAGTGCTACCGTCGTACTAAGCAAAATAAGATGCATAAAGATAAACATCACATGCAATCGAAATATGTGACATGATATGGCCATCATCGTCTTGTGCTTTTGATCTCCATCACCAAAGCAATGTTGTGATCTCCATCATCACCGTCTTGACACCTTGATCTCCATCACAGCATCGAGGTCGTCTCGCCAACTATTGCTACTATGACTATCGCTACCGCTTAGTGATAAAGTAAAGCAATTACATGGTGTTTGTATTTCATACAATAAAGCACAACCATAAGGCTCCCGCCAGTTGCCGATAACTTTTACGAAACATGATCATCTCATACAACAACATATATCACATCATGTCTTGACCATATCACATCACAACATGCCCTGCAAAAACAAGTTAGACGTCATTTACTTTGTTGTTGCAAGTTTTACCTGGCTGCAACAGGTTTCTAGCAAGAACCGTTCTTACCTTCGGCACAAAACCACAACGGTGATTTATCAAGTTTGCTCTTTTAACCTTCACAAGGACCGACCGCAGTCAAATTCGATTCAACTAAAGTTGGAGAAACACACACCCGCCAGCCATCTTTATGCAAAACTAGTTGCATGCACTACAAAAAAATACACTTCCATGATGATACGTGTTTGTCACAGTAGGTCACATTTTTTGTCATGCATGTACATCCATGACGATTTTATGACAGAATCAAGATAGTGATACCTTTGCTATCATAGAAGTGTTCCATGACATTACCAAAATAATCATCACGGAAGTGTCCACTTCCATGATGATAAATCACGCGTCACAGAAGTGCTTTCATCAAGGATGACCGACACGTGGCATCCACCGTAACGGAACGCCGTTAAGCTATCGGGCCCGATTTTGGATCCGGTAACCCGTTAACAGCCCCGACCAATGGGGATTTTCCACGTGTAAAATCATCATTGGCTGGAGGAAACACGTGTCAGCTCATCGTTGGGACAGATGTCATCCACTCATTGGACACAAGGCGCCTATGATACGTCAACACGTGGCACGACCCAACAGAGGCCCATTCATGTGAAAAGGCCGTCCCGTTTGACTTGGTAAAAAGGTGGCGGCCCGGCCCACGGAAAACCTGTTAACGGCATGTTCGCATATAGCCCATTTATAGCCCGCTAACCCCGGGCCTGTTACAACCTCTCCGAATTAGGCCCAGTAGCTTCATATGGGCCGTCCAATATGATTCCAGCCTGTTTTAACTTCCGGCCCATGTATGTCCCATGACGTATTTCATCCCATATGAGGCCCTTTGTAACTCTTGGCCCATTAACGGCCCGTGGTGAAACTGGCCCGTAATGAACAGTGTATCACTTTATACCCATTAACGGCCCATTATTCCATTAGGCCGTTTCCAGCCCAAGTTATATTTCGGCCTTCTCAAGGCCCATTTATTCTTGGGCTCGGTTCCAGCATTCGGTTACTTACGGCCCGTTACTGTCATTTTCTGCTTGTGGGACAAATTCAGCTCGTCGTTACAGTCAGCCCGTTTGTGGCCCGTTAATACGTTGGCCCGTTTTCATGACAAAAAAACCGTTGGGATGATTTCATAGAGTTATCAAATACGGCCTATTAACGGCCCGCTATGGTCCAAGAATAGTATGGCCCATGATTGGCGAAATGATGATACACCCCGTAGAAGGTGTTGGTGTCAAAACCGACGGATCTTGGGTAGGGGGTCCCGAACTGTGTGTCTAAGGGTAATGGTAATAGGAGGCGGGGGACACAATGTTTACCCAGGTTCGGGCCATCTCTATGGAGGTAATACCCTACTTCCTGCTTGATTGATCTTGATGATACGAGTATTACAAGAGTTAATCTACCACGAGATCGTAGAGGCTAACCCTAGAAGCTAGCCTATGATTATGATTGTTGTTGTCCTTCGGACTAAACCCTATGGTTTATATAGATATCGGAGTGGGTTAGGGTTACACAGAGTCGGTTACAGAGAAGGAAATCTACATATCCGAATTGCCAAGCTTGCCTTCCACGCAAAGGAGAGTCCCACCCAGACACGGGACAAAGTGTTCAATCGTGTATCTTCATAGTACAACAGTCCGGCATAAGTATATAATCCGGCTGTCCGAGGACCCCCTAATCCAGGACTCCCTGAGTAGCCCCTGAACCAGGCTTCAATGATGATGAGTCCGGCGCGTAGATTGTCTTCGGCATTGCAAGGCGGGTTCTTTCTTCGAATACTCCAAGAAGATCTTGAACACAAGAATCGTGTCCGGCTCTGCAAAACAAATTCCACATACCACCGTAGAGAGCACAATATTCCACAAGTCTACTCTACTGACAACTTTTCATAGCGTGACATCACGCCGTGGCCCGGCCATTATTCGAACCATTTTCCCAACCTGCTACTGCACGTCTCGCGAGACGGTTTTACTGGCATGTCTTGTCAAAGCAGAGATCGTGTCCCCTTTTCACGGGATTCTCATAAATACGGGTGTGGGTAACCCAACCGCGCCATTAGTACGACTTCTTGGTTTAGGCAAGTTCCAAATGGCCGCGTGGAGGACACTTGATATTCTTCCTCTATAAAGAGGTCAAGACCTGTCCTCTTCTTTCCACACCCGATCCTTCCCTTCCCCTACCTTGAGTTCCAACACCCAAGGTTCAGTCCAAGCTCTCCGGACCTTCAACCATGTCCGGATCCAACCTTCAAGGCCGGTGGACGGCCTCTTCCGTCACAGAGGAGGACATCAAGAAGCTTAGGGAGGCTAGGTATCTAACCGCCGAAATCCTTCACAGGCTTCCTGCTCAAGGGCAGGTTATCCCTACTCCCGAACCCAACGAGAGTGTCGTATTCATCTCCCACTTCCTCCGAGGGCTAGGCTTTGGTCTTCATCCCTTCGTTAGAGGGCTCATGTTCTATTACGGGCTAGATTTTCACGATCTAGCTCCAGATTCCTTCCTTCACATCTCGACGTTCATTGTTGTGTGTGAGGTCTTCCTCCGCATTACCCCACACTTCGGCTTATGGCTCAAGACCTTCAATGTGAAGCCAAAGATGATCGACGGGCGACACGCGGAGTGCGGAGGCGCTACAATAAGAAAAGGTGTCGATACTTTATGGACAAAGGGCTCTTTCTCGGAAGTTTCTGACCTATGGCAACAGGAGTGGTTTTACATCACCGCGCCTCGAGGGAGGAAGTGGGCGGCCATCCCGGCCTTCTGCTCTGCCCCTCTACCACAGCTTGCATTACGGGTCAATAAGGGGCTGGACTGGGGACCAGTTAATGATGTGCCGATATTGCAAAGCCGCATTCAGGATCTCCTCAAGAGGGATATTAGTCTCGTGAAAGTAATCCAAGTAATGTTAGTTCGTCGGGTCCTACCATGCGAACGTCAATATCTCCGCATGTGGGAGTTTAACCCGGAAGGACCGCGAATCATTCAACACTTTTTCGGCGTGACGCTCGAAGGGATGTATCGATTATTCTTCGGATGACAAATAAAGTGTCCGGTCACCACAGAGGATGCGGGCCTCAAGTGCAGCCATCAAGAGACCCAGGTAAGGAACTCCATGACCGAACAGGCTGTCATTACATTTGTCACAACATTATTCTGAAAAACCACCCTCGGCCAGGACTGGATAAGAAAGGCGGAGAGGATCAGGTGTTTGGCCCCTCTTCCCGAAGATTCGCCGGATCCTGTACTAACCAGGATGCTGGCTCGCGCACCATATCAAGTGCCATCAGGGGAGGACGAGGAGAGGAATGGGGAAGCCAAGAGCGGACTTCATACTGGAGGTACATTATGCATCCTAACCGGGGAAATTAGTACCCCCGTGTCGGAGGGTGAACAGGGAGGAGATCCTAGCATCCCCTCTCACCACGGGAAGAAAAGGACCACCCCTGAAGACTCAGAAGCAGAGGTCTCCAAACGAGGGAAAAAACTTGCATCAGGGGGCCCTGCCCCAGAGGGCAACATTGCCGCACAACGCCCATAGGGTGGCCAGCCGTTAGCCGAGGCATAAGTGAACAAAGGTGTCTAGTAAGCATACCCCGTTCTTTTCCTGAAAATAACGGCCGAGACATATGTTTTGCAGTTTGGATCATAGCCTTCCTCCACAATGTTCGTCATCGAGGGATCTTCTTCCGGAGATGATGGAGAGAGAAACGCCTCCTCATACCTCCCCGCCTCATGAGGCGGATGATCCTGAGGTATCGTCCCGGAGGATCTCTCCTGATCCGCACAGACTAGAAGGTAACCCTTTGGCTGTCCGAAGTCCGGGGTTTTTGGCTCCTAGAGAGACCAACACGAAAAGCCCCGAGCTGTCTGATATACAACCAGACACATTGACGGGTCTTTTGCAGCACGCGGCTATCTCGGAGGCACATTGTACCTTAATGGGTATGGTGGTTAAGAAGATATCATCCGCAAAAAGTGGGTTGAATGAAGCTTTTACGAGCATGCTAAGAGGCTTTGAGGTACGCAAAGTGATATATATATTTTTTGGATTGTACCGTATACGCAAGGTGTACTTTGTATAGATAGTAGCCCCTGAGACTCTGGTTGCCGTCCAGACGAGGCGAGCAGAGGATCATAGTCTCAGGTAATGATAGTGCTGATTTTGTACGCAGGCGGCTGCAGATCCGGTGGCTGATCGGATTGCTGAATTTGCCGAACTGAGGCGGCAACTTGACGTAGCGGATGCGGACATCACGCTTGTGAACAAGCGGCTTGACGAGGCACAAGGTATGTATATTTGGGTGGTCCACAAATAATAATAAGAGCATGATGCTAGGATCTATAATATTCTTTGACTGTAGATGGAGCTGCCGCCGTGGAGACCCTTTGGGCAGAGCTTGCTTGGGCCAAGGAGCAAGCCAGGAGAAGCAATGCAGCCGCCATGAAGGCAGCTGAAGAACTAAAAGCCGAACAGGCTGCTCATCGCCAAAGTGAGGATAAAATAGCCAACATGGCTCTTGAGCTAGAAAATGCCGCCAGTCGATATGAGCTTCTCGAAAGGGAAAACCAAACGAAAATGGCTAACCTAAAGAAGGCCTTACAGGCAGTAAAGGAAACTCGCTTTGAAATCAGAGCAGCACGGGAGGAGCTTCGGCAAGCCGGTGATATTGCGGCTGGGAAGCCCTTTTTATTGCAGACGAAATCCAGTGATCCGAAGTATGCCCCTCTTGACCAATTGTGGAGTTCTTCAGACCCGTACTTGGATTTGGCAAAGAGTGCTGCTGACGCGACGCGATATTTCAAGGATCGAGAAGATCATGAGGTGGAAAGATTGTTCTAGTCGCAGTTCAGTGCTCCAAAGCGTCTGCTGCTATTGAATGAGCAAATCGCCGAGTGGGCCGAGCTCCATTGGTTGTACAGGCTTGCCATGAAGGCTATCATGGATCATCTGTGGCCGAAGGAACCAAGTTCAGATAGTTATTTTGGTTTGGTGCAACAATTTATTCGTGTTGTGCCGCATATCGACGCCGTCAAGAGATCGGTGTGCATAGAGGGTGCGCCGATGGCCCTTGCCGTGTTAAGACATATTGGGCGAAGATGGAGGCCACAAATATTGCAACCAGGGGTTCGCCCGGGGGTCAGGACTCGCCCGAGCACTATTTTGAAGAAGTCTTAGAAGGTGCCCGTTTAATAGAGGCTCAGTGCTGAAAGAATACCCTGTTCCAGTGACATGTATCTTGATTGTACAAACAATGCTTTTGGTAATAAAGGCTATATTTATACTTTTGCCCGTGAAGTATTATAGTGCCTCCTGTGCGGCCGCTTATGTATATACGTGTAAAACCTGAAAGTTTGCAGTCGTCGGCTTCAGCTCCCTCGCATATAATGCGGGGGGTGTTCGGCAAAGCGCGTAATCACACTTAATCCAACGTCTTGGTCCGTTAAGGAGGTGGTAGCGCAGCGAACGAGGCAATCAGACTATATAGCTTTAACACTTTCACTTAGCCATAGGAGTTTGATGGTGGGGCTACTATATAGCCCCTGGTATGTCCGCGCTCATCCGAATACAATGCATGTACATACGTGATCGGGAAACCGGTCCTTCGTTAATGCGGAGGAATCACGAAGATTCCACTGAGTCATCGAGTGGTTGACCAGTCTCTTGCTTTATCATGACAGTCAGTTTTCGGCTTTCTCTACTGAGGTGATCATCCAGATGAACCAGGGCAAAATCACAGTAGTTCTCCCGGTGCCACCTTAGCCGATAGAGCGGAACGTAAGGTAGCATAACATGGGAGCCGGGCAAACCCAACTATTGACCAAAGACATGATTCGGAGCTGATGCATATAAGGCCAAACTCGCGATGCCGAACACTCCCGGAGGTATTCAGACTTTACAACATATACTGGGCTGAGTACCACCCTCGATAATGATCCCTGAATTTCCGGGTACATGCATTAATCTGGCATGACGAAAGAGCGACTGTGGTGAGGGTATAAATCCCAAAAACACATTGGTTGCTGCCCTTGTAACGTCTATTTTGGATCGGCGAATCATAAGCTTGCCAATAATGTCGGTATTCCTCTTGGTTATTTTAAGTGCCAGGAGGGTGTGAGGTAACAAGAGACAATAAAAAAAGGTTTACATAGGGTCTTAATCTAAAAAGAAACCTCCTTGCTGCATGTCTGCGCCTTTGTCTCCGTTGTGCCGTATCCTGGAAGGGTGTAGCACGATGGTCATCTGTAAAGAAAAAAGAAAAAACCCAGGTGGAAGAATCTAGTGTGACCGCGCGAAAAGTTGGTTATTCTTAATGAACCATGAGAGTTTAATCTATTGAGTATTAATAGGGTCAAGCCAAACTATGGACCCTTTTTACATGCGGGAAGCCCCTAGCACCACATATGGGGGCATATCCGTTGATCATGCTCAGGTTTATCTGGGCTGTTACAACTAGTGGTGCACCGGACACATCTAGCCATGTCCGTGGTCTCGAAGACCGATCAGTTACTCGGGTTGGATAGGTCATTCAGTGGTTCGGCTGCTAGAGCCGCCACGTAGTCTTCCGCGCGAAGAGAACGCTCTATGTTTCCGCTGACAGTGATGATGTCGCATGGACCGGACATCTTAAGTTTGAGATAAGCGTAATGTGGTACTGCGTTCAAATGAGCGAAGGCCATTCTTCCGAGTAGTGCATGATAGCCGCTCCGGGACGGAGCGATGTTGAAGATTAATTCTTTGCTTCGAAAGTTGTCGGGAGAACCGAGTACAACCTCTAACGTCAAAGAGCCCGTGCAGTGGGCCTCTACACCTGGTATTACTCCTTTAAAGGTAGTACTACTTTGGTTGATTCTCGATGGGTCTATCCCCATCTTGCGAACAGTGTTCTGATATATCAGATTAAGACTACTGCCGCCAACCATAAGGACTCGGGTGAGATGGTATCCGTCAATTATTGGGTCGAGCAGCAAGGCGGTCGATATATTCGAGCATGGTTGATTGATATCATCATTACATGTTGGGCTGCCGTTTTCCGCCCTTCTCCGGAATAAACGTGTACTTTATCAGAGATTAAAAAAATAAGAGTACATACGCTCCACCATGCGGTTCTAGTAGTAGTACTACTCGTACTACTAAACCTTGTTCTTTTCTCTTTGCCTCTTCATGAAGTCGAACAATGATGGTACTCCATGTGTTGGGTACTACACTGTATGCCTCTGACAAACTGACACCGAATGGACTGATGCATTTCCACCGCCTACGCGAGGGTAGGTTGCATTAGTCAAAAGGCATAAGCGAGCTTCACCTTGTCCTGCAAGCTTCTCCTCGTTCTGCGAGTTAACGGGACACACCAAAAAGTAGTGCTAGTCCATACTCCCTCCTTTCCGGTTAATATGGCTTAATCTTTTTTGCGGGTAAATGAGAGAGCTTTATTCATATATAAGCATTCTTAGGATGATCAGCCAAGACACTAGTCACTAGGAAGCGAGGTACCCTGCAAAAAAAAAGTAGGAAGCGAGGTGTTTCATCAAGCCTGCTCTCGGCCACATTCAAAGTGCAGCAAGCACGGTTCGCACAAAGATGCGCCGCAAGGTTTGCTGACCTGTTTACATGCTGAATAACAAAAAAGAGGAAATATTACCGAGCGCTCCTATTTGTAACAGGATATGAGCCAGAATTAAGCGAGAATTGTGGTGAGCGTTCCATGCAATCAACTTCCATTATCACAAGCGAGAACCCTTGAAGAGAACCAAATGTGTTTAAGATTGCTTTCTCACATTTTAAAATTATAATAAGAGTGCAGACACTCCTCCATCCGGTTCCTAGTACTAGTATAGTACATACCTCTATAGACTATAGTAGTAGTACTAGTACTACTAGTAAACTTTGCACTTGGCTGTTCGCCTCTTCGGGAAGTCGAACAATAATAGTACTAGTATAGTGTATGCTTCTGGCAAGCTGACACTGAATTAACTGTTGCACGTCCACCGCCTGAGCGAGGGAGAGCTTGCATTAGTCAAAAGTTTCTCCTTGTCCTGCGAGCCACCATGCGCAAGCTTCTCCCATCCTGCAAGCTTCTCCTCGTTCGGCAAGTTTACAGGACACAACAAAGTAATGCTAGTCCATACTGCCTCCTCTCCGGTTAATATGGCTTAATTTCCAACGAGATAAATACACTGTCTGTCATTGTATATTTGTAAAAATACGATCAGTGGACTTCATAATACGCTCATTACACTCAATATATATATTTTCCGGTGTTTATACGGTCACTAGCTCACCCTGACTGAGTATGTGTGTGCATGCACGTGTAGGTTGAGCACTTGAGCGTGACTGTGTGTGTTCCATCGTGTGCTCGGACATGCATGCATTAGGGTGTCGCGCGCGTTTTTGCGTCCATGTGTATGTGTGACTGTTGCATACACGTAAGGGGAGTACATGTAGGGGCCACTAAGGAGCAGTCAAATCACACAGTAAGTAAGTCGGAAGAAGCAACCATCATTTCACTCTTCAATCACACGTACGCAATATAAAATGGTTGATATGGAGAGAAAAAGAAAACCACTATATATACACTAGTAGGAGCCTAAGCTACAAGCCGGCTTGCTTGGGTTTCTCTCTTCACAAGCATAGAACGATGGTGGCCACACCGCTGGTCAAATATCCGGCCTGATCCCGCAACTGGGGGAAGGTAACAATGTTCTGCGTAGACGCAGTCGACATCGGCGAGGGAGAAAACGCACAGTCCGTGCATCCCAATCGGGGGCCACGGTATGGGCCGATGCCGCGTCCCAACTGCCCGTCTAGCTATAGCCCGACGCCCCAGGTATTCCATCTTCCTTTTGGAGCCGGCTTGCTCCACTGCCGCAGCTCCATCTCCATGTCGATCTTTCTCTACTTCTACCGGCTTCTACTTGTGACGATTTTATGTTTCATGAACTAGTGCCAGTGCTATTATTCTAATCACACTTCTTGAATATCTTTGCCATTAGGGATGCTCAGCTCGATTTTAGTAGAACTGCACAAAAGCATCATTTGATCCGAGGGTGCCAACCGTCTTTCCTTCGACAGGTTCTACCTGGCTAGGAAATTAAATCCTATTAAGGGTTTAGGGTTTAAGTCGTAGTGACCCCATTAGTAGTTTTTCATTTATACACGCTCTCACAACTTTTGTCTTTAGTTGTGAAGTAAATATTGGCTATGATCTATGAATCATTGAGATGCATCAGCATGCGTGTTATTTTTCCTTTGTATTTGATGGAATGTTGTAACGGGGCAACCTTGGAATAGGAATGAAAATGGATTGTAAAGTTTTCGTTTTTCCGGAGAAAAAATGGAAACGGAGAGAAACCAACGTTTCGTTTCATTGGATCGCGCCATCGAGCAAAACCAACGTTTAAATCACGTCTGTCGTGTTCGTGTCTCACCCTCCTCCATGGCTCGACCCCACACGGTCGCTCGTAATGCCACTCACCGCAAACCGAGTATATGATAAGTTTCCCACCTGCTTGTCGATGGATCGCGCCATGGAGTACTAGCACTACTGGAAGAGATTGACGAGTTGGGGGAGGACGGCTAGCTGTAGCACGAACTCCCAATAACTTTATACATGCATGTTGTGGCCGGCTATTGCAACCTTTGAACGCGAAACAGTCGCGTGCACCAGGAAGCGGCACGGGCGACGCTCTCTCGGCTGGCGCGCCGCTTCAATGCCGACGCCAGTGAGAGGTCGCGTCCACTCTGGCCGGGCATGAATGCAGCTCTGATCGTTTCGGGCGGGAAGCACGTGCGGCTGATGAAGAGGGTTCGGGTTGGTCAGGACCGGCCGTGGCAGTGGTCCGGATGACCGGAAACAAGAGATGATGTACATTAATATTGATG
Organism: Triticum dicoccoides; assembly: GCF_002162155.2. Taxonomy (NCBI): domain Eukaryota; kingdom Viridiplantae; phylum Streptophyta; class Magnoliopsida; order Poales; family Poaceae; genus Triticum; species Triticum dicoccoides. Next base: position 318,375,029 of record NC_041385.1, on the reverse strand, counting down.
TGTATATAATTAACAACATAAATAATGTGCCAGTTGGACAAATATGATTGGAGATGGAGATGGAAATGGAATTTTACGTAAACACGGATATGCATGTCTATGTCTATGTGTGTGTGCGCGATGACTCTCGCGACTTGGAAGCGGGGGCGTGTTTTTGATCGAGTTTTCTTTCTTGGTACGTTAAGAAATTGTCCGCCAGTTTTCATTTCTTTTTTCCGGGAACGCGCGTATTCTATTTAAAACCACTTCTATGGAGAGATTTTTTTACTCCATTATAGCCTCTTTTTTGATAGAGTTTCTCTCGTCTTGCTCTCTCACCCTCTCCATATCAAAACAAGATTACAGTGTCCATTCTATCTCTCTCCTCACTGGTGGTCATAGATCCGGCCGAATCCCGTCCGTTGTGGGAGGTGAGGAGGTGCAGCGTTGACTTTGTCGCCATCGGCAATGGAGGAAGCCGATGTGCACCGTCCTCTCGGAGTCACTGGCATGGACAAAGGTCCTCCGCGCCTTTGTTCACTACCGTCGTGTGGGCAGATCCCGCCCGCCCGCCTAAACGACATCTTGCCCACCTGAGGTATAACTTCTTGTATTGGTCCATCTCCCCAGGTCGTTGCGTGCGGGTTTTCTTCTATGCGACTACTCCCCAGCTCCCCATGTATAGTAGCTAGGGTTCGTCGGCTGGTCCAACATCACCTACTATTATAGAGGAAATGCCACTCGAAAAGTTGTCCTGATTTATGCCTCGGTGGAGGTATACATGTTGTTTCAACAAAAAGTACATGGTGGTTGTGCGATCATTGTCCATATGCTCCTATTGCTACTGCTAATCTAATACTATCACTGGTTAAATGAAGAAATGTTTTTTTTTCTCGGGTATCCTGGTTTAGTTCCCATCAACATAATCATGATGCTTCTGTTTGTTGGTGTAATTTTCATTAATTCTTATTGACAATTGAGATGTCGGTGTTAATCTTGTAAAACAAAGTAACAACACTATATCCCTTTTTTATATTTTTGGAAACAGCGATGCGTATCTCCATACCTGGGCATGTCTTCCTCAATTTTAGTGGAACTGCACAAAATTGGATGGCCATTGTTGTTTCGCCTCACTGTCCTCTGCCACGTGGTTCTTCCTTCCTCGAGCTTGATTACTAAGAAGAAACAGACCACAGTGAGCTTCTCACAAGTTTGTCTCCTGCTCCCCTGTAAATTTATTTGTCCAGCTATTAACTTTGATTTTAAAAATGGTGTGGACTAAAAACCCTAATGGACTTAGTAGCCCTCCATTTTTATTTACTCCGCATATTAGATTTGACTGAAGTAAAACTTTGTAATGTTTGACTAAGTTTAGGACGAACACAACAAGCCATCATTATTAGAGAGGGCAAATTGTACATACTCTCAAACCTTTTCGATAATTGAAATTAAAATTCTTTATTTGTACACACTCTCACACGTTTCCGATAATTTGGCGCATGTGTGGTTGTTCACTTAAGGGAGGGTAGTGTACCACACGTGAAGGACAGGAAGTGCAACCAGGACGCGCGGAACGTTAGTTCATCTGAAGTAGTAGTAGTTTTCTTCACTGTATGTTAAATAAAGAGTTTTGTTTCGTACTTACACAATTTAAAAGGATTATTATGGAGAGAATAAGAAACCACTCCACTATATATTAGTCATATACACGAGTACTATATGGACGCAGCTTCATTGACTTTAGTGCACTTCCCTTTGGGTTTATGATAGGTGGGCCCAAAATGTGGCTGGCTCACCTGTCATACAGCCAAAAGCAGGTGCAGTTAAGGCACCGGAGCTCAGTCCGTACTACAGTAGTATATATATAAGCTGGAGCCTCAGCGCTTGTTCGCTAGGGTTTGCACTCTCCACACTCTCGCTGCACTACATATATATATACACGCTGGAGGCTCAGTGTTCCTTTGCTAGGGTTTGCAATATTCAGTCTCTCACCCTCTCATCACCAGATCTAAACAAGACTGCATTGGCCTCTTGTCTCTCTCTCCGCCCTCACAGCTGGTGAAGGAGGCATCCAAATACCGTCGCACTGGGAAGGGGAGGAGGTGCAGCGTTCACTCTATCGCCTTCGGCGAGGGAGGCATACCACTGCCGGCTGCGCTGTTCTCTTTCATCCAGTGCCTGTGCGGGAGGGCCACCGACCCCTTCTTCCTTGCTGTTGTACGTAGTGTGGGCAGATCTGGCCTCCCGCCACATGCCTTGCAACATCCCGACGACCCTAAGGTATAAGTTTCTTTGAAACCGTCGTTGATCTAGCTGCATGTGGATCTTTTTCGATCTGTAGTCGAATCTAGGTCTTGGTTCAAAGAGGAAAGAAGGGTGTGGTGGGCTAGAGCATGAATCTAGGACGTGGTGAGGAAAGGAGGGACAGAAAGTAGTATAGACTGGCTATCCAGCCGCTTGTTGGTCGTAAAGGGAAAAAGGGGGTAACCCAGTACACACATCTGTAAGCAACCGATCTCTTTGTTGAAAAGGGAAAGAAACTGGGGGGTCAGGTAGTTTGTGCAGGACTAGATTTGCTGCCCTCACATAGGAAAAAGGTTCAAGGAGAACAAATATGGGACCAATGCAGATATCCTGCTTGGCTACATACTCTGCATCACCCATTTATACGTGTGGACGCACATGGTGCCAGCATGTCCCATACAGCTATTTTGCTGTTGTTAATCTAAGAATGCCGCCGGAAAATCGAAGCAATGTCACTGTTAAAAGTAAATTACATTTTTTTAACGAATGTTGTTTTAAGAGAATGTCTCTGTTAATATGAATCAATGCAACCGTTTTAGAAATGCTACTATCCTACTTTGTTTTCCATCAAGATAAGTTAGATGCTTCCTTCTGTCACCGTTTGTTTCATCCTCCTTTATCGGCAAGTAATTGTTTCCCTTTTTGCCTCTATTAAAACAGGGGTATCTATTCAAGTTGTTGCTATTGCGACATTTTGCTTCGCTACGCAAAACACTTTGCTTGATTTTAGTGCAACTGCACAAAACGAGATTGGATTTCCTATTCATGTTGGCAGATTCGTAGGTGATCTTGTGTGTGTCATGACAGGTTGGTACTTGCCTTCATCCACATGATCGTGCAGTGTGTTTTGAGATGTTGTGCTACTTGTATTGGTACTATTTTAAATAAATGTTGAATTGAAGCTATTGTATTACTCTCTTTTCCCATTAAGTAGCGAACAAAAATGGTACCAACCCAGACAAGATGCTTGTTGCTTTGTTATAACAAACTCTGCATCACCCCCTTTATAAGTGGATGGAAGCACATGGTGTTGTTGCAACCACTCTCCCCTGGAACTGTTTATGCTTTTTGTTAATCTAATGCCGCTGGTAAAAGTAAGCAATGCCACTCTCATAATTAACTACTGAATCTTATTTCAAAACTGCAACACTTGTTAGGGATTGGCGGGATTACCATTTTTGTGGCCGCATGTTTCATCCTGCTTTATTAGCCAGTAATTGATTCCTTTTTTGCCTCTGTTTAAACAGGGATATCTATTCAACTTGTTGCTATTGCGACATTTTGCTTCGCTACGCGAAACACTTTGCTTGATTTCAGTGCAACTGCACAAACCGATATTGGATTTCCTATTCGTGTTGGTAGATTCGTGTTTTATGTTGGTCGTCTCATGAAAGGTTAGTACAGGCCCTCATCCACATGATTGTCCAATGTGCTCTAAGATGTTGTGCTACTTGTATTGGTACTGTTTTAAATAATTGTTGAATTGAAGCTATTGTATTGCTGTCTTTTCCCATTAAGTAGTGAACAAAAATGGTACCAACCCAGACATGATGCTTGTTGATTTGTTACAACAAACTCTGCATTACCCCTTTATAAGTAGATGGAAGCACATATTGTTGTTGCGCCCAGTCTCCCTGGAACTATTTATGCTTTTTCGTTAATCTAATGCCGCTGGTAAAATTAAGCAATGCCACTCTCAGAATTGACTACTGAATCTTATTTCAAAACTGCAACAATTGTTAGGGATTGGTGGGATTACCATTTTGGTGGCCACATGTTTCATCCTCCTTTATTATCCAGTAATTGATTCATTTTTTGCCTTTGTTTAAACAGGGATATCTATTCAACTTGTTTCTATAGTGACATTTTGCTTCGCTACGCGAAACACTTATGTTTTAAGAGTGTTTTCTGCAGTTCAACTTGAATGTCACACCGGCGACTTTGCTTAATTTTGGTGGAACTGCACAAAAGGAGATCGAGATTTCATATATGTGTTGGGATATGTGCCCAGTCTTCCTCTCGAGTTGTTTCAAATCTCGGTCAAGAAAGGTCAGTACCAACTTCCATCCACATGATGCTGTAGTGTGCTTTGAGATGTTGTGCTACTTGTATTGGTACTGTTTTGGATAAATGTTGAATTGAAGCTATTGAACTGTTGTCTTTTACCATTAAGTGAGCAAAAATTGTTCCAACCCAGACATGATGCTTGTTTCTTTGTTACAACAAAACTCTGCATCACCCCCTTTATAAGTAGATGGAAGCTCATGCTGTTGTTGCGCCCACTCTCCCCTGGAACTATTTATGCTTTTTGTTAATCTAATGCCGCTAGTAAAATTAAGCAATGCCACTCTCAGAATTAATTAAATACTGAATCTTAGTTCAAAACTGCAACACTTGTTAGGGATGGGCGGGACTACCATTTTTGTGGCCGCATGTTTCATCCTCCTTTATTGGCCAGTAATTGATTCCTTTTTTGCCTCTGATAAAACAAATCAGTCGCATTGTTTTAGGAACGGTACTATCCTTCTTTGTAGTTCTTTCTACATGTTTAACCAAGGTATTGTTAAGATAATGTCTCTGTTAAAATGAATCAGTCGCACTGTTTTAGGAATGGTACTTTTCTGCTTTGTCGTTCTTTATACATGTTGAAACAAGGCATTGTTCAGATAATGTCTCAGTCAATATGAAAGAATCACACTGATGGAGAATTGCTACTCTCCTGCTTTGTTTCCCATTAAGATAAGGTAGATTAGTTGATGCTTTTGTTCTGTGAGTATAAGTCATCAACTGTTATTTCTCAGTAATTGTTTCCCTTATACCAATTGTTGCTTACAGGGATATCATAATTAAAGCTCAGTTTTATTCCGACTTCGATTTTAGTTGAACTGCACAAAAGGAGCCAATGTGTCCAAGGCAAACTGCTGCCTTACTGGGTCTAGTTGGCCGTTCCACTTTGTAGAAAGAAGCAATCACTGTTTGCGCTACATCATAGAAGGAATGACCAAGAAGCTTTATAGAGTAATAGTAGATGCTGGTGACATGACAAGTCTGTAGAGAGCATAGGCAACTCTACAACACGTGGAGTGCACTGGGCAAAAAGTGCCCAAACAAGTACAAGAAGCCACGACAGGACTCCACGATCATAGGCATTACATATTTTGAATGGGAAAAGCTTTTCAAAGTTTAATCATTGATGTTAGCAAGAAGATGTTAGTTTAATATATTGGAATTGGAAAACCTTGTCAAAATTTGCTCATTGATGTTAGCCAGAAGAGATGCATTTGATATTTTTGAGTGGGACGCCCTTTGCTGTGAGCAGCGTTGTTCATTTTTTCCTATTCTTGTGTTCAGTTTAGAAGTAAATAGTTACTCTGCTGAGATATTCATGTGCTAAGAGTTTGTTCTGAATATTGTCTATGTAATACCAGGCCTTTTGTTTGATTGCAAAGTTGAGCTTGGAATGTTGTGGCATGCGGCATCACGAGCTGTTCACCATGCCTCCTGAGAATAATGCTTCGTACTGTTTTGCATATCAATCTAATGCCAGTGATTTGCTTGTTAAGAGGATCATCCTCTTCTGTTGTTTCCATGCTTAAGAAGTTCATCGTCTTATGTTTCATTCATAGCCTATACGACAAGTCGGGTAAGTTAGACGTGAAACCATATGATCTTCCGACCAACTCATCATCTTAGGCCGTGATTGGATCGTTGTTTTCCAAACAAAATCGCTTGTAAAACTGACGCTTGTAAATAAAAGCAGATGGTCTCGGGCGAAGCGCTTGGTTGGTCGATTCAACTACTAAAATATACAGTGGTCTCTCAAATTACAGACACAACCCGCTGGTTTTACTTACAGACCCCAGGCCCTCAGTTTCATTATGCCTGTATTTTACGCGTTGTTTCCGATGACGAGTAAATTACACTTGTGTGTTAATATAGGTGTGAAATAAACCAGAGCTCCCAAGCGCAGCCTTACCGTTTCATGCCGTCTCAGTCTCTTGAAGGTGCTCATAGGTGTCCAATGATCCTGGCTTCCTAAATGAGCAGCGGGCGCTGTATCAGACCATCCATAGGGCCCGCGAGGCCCTCTCTATCGTCCTTCAAGTTGTTGCGCTCGATGTGGCGCCGAGCATTGTTAACATCGTCAACGAACATGAGGATTTAGGAGATGACTTTATTTTGACAGGATGACAGTAGGGATCCACTAGGGCCATAACCGTACGTACACAAGTGCCTCCTTATTATGTACAACCATATTTTTTTTGCTTCCTCCTGGTTTCCTGACATCACGGTCCCACACCATTGTCAACCTATGTAGTCTATATAAACTAGAGAATTGCACAAGGTGCGGCCGACAGCTGGGACCAAGCAGCTCGAGCAGTATTTGTGTTTTTGAGGCGTGAGCATTGCAGAGGTTTTCTTGGTGATGATTTCGTTGTTGTTCATAGGAGAGCAGGGTATTAACTGGGCGGGCTGTGGCCCATCTAGCCCAGGCCAGATATCCAGCCCAGATATTAATTTTTTCAAGATGAAAATGGCTAGCCTAGCTATACGTTTTTGAGGAATACCCAGGCAAGGTCAACTTGTTATTCTCCGCCCCGCTAGGCTGCAAATCTTTACTAGGAGGGATGCATTAGGCTTAACAGGAAAATGGGCTTTTAAAAATAATAAAAGGGATGTAATAATAAAAACTGGATAGTAACTATAAAAATATGCACCAAACACGAAATTAGTTTATAAAATATTATTTATGGATTTTGAAAATCTTAATTTTTAATTGTTGCGCGCACAATGTTTCGCTGGATTTTTATGTAATACAAATTTATATTTAACCTGACTAGAAATTTCGGGATAAAAATATTTTAGATCCCATCAAAATGTGGGAATTTTTATTAAATTCTGTCTTGAACGGTTGGTTGAAATTATTAATCGTTGTCCTAGCTAGTAAATAGGTTGTACTTTTAACAATCTGTGAATGGGCTGTAGTAAATTCCATTAGAATTTAAAAATGGGATGCACATTCTTACAAATTGCAAATGGGTTATAAGTTCTCTGCTACACACTTGTGGGCATACTAAGTTGACGCGTCTCCTAAAAAAATAAGTTGACGCGTATGCAAGGCTTTGTCAACCTCTTATAGTCAACACACGGTTCTAGCAGCAGTGGCCGTTGGATGTCTATCCTACGGATGTCGTGCTTCTTCTTCAATCTCGGATATTCTAGCTTTGGCCACCCAAAAAATGATTCCTCCACCTGACATCTGGGGTGCACCATTTCGGAGGCTGACCTGTGGGCCTACTAAGTTGGCACGTACCAAGGGATTTGTCAACTTAGTGAATATAAACGATTCTAGCTTCAGTGACCGTACGATGTCCATCCAACGGCCGTAGTGCTTCTTCAACCTCTGGTCTTCTTGCTCCAGCCGCCCAAAGCAACGCCGGTCGTGTCGCCTGCTCCTGCCTCCCGTGGCCGGCTGTGCTTCCGCGGAGGCCTCACCGCCCCCATACTACTCCCACCGCTGGCCAAGCCATCCCTCCACTCACCCACACACCCTGTTATTCTGCGGCAACGACAGCCTCACACCACAGCCAAACCAGTGAATCCTCATACTCCTCTCCGCGTGGGCATCCACTACCGCGTCTTCCCTGGCTCCGCGTCGACCCCTTCCTAGGCCTCGCCGTCATCCACCGCCGTGGTGCTCTTGGCGCGGCGTGGTCAATGTGGTCAACGACCGACTTCCATCAAAAGAGCAAACATGGAGAGGCTAACAGTTGGGTCCACGGTAGCCGCAAGGAAGTGCCTCCTTATTACGAGCAAAATAATTATTCCTCCACCTGACAACAGGGACCCACTGGACGGGCCACCGTATTTCGCGAAAAAAACGTTTCCCCCCTGACTGTTGGGACCCACTAGACAGGCCACCGTATTTCATGAAAAAAACGTTCCCCCTGACTGCTGGGACCCACTGGACGGGCCACCGTATTTCACGGAAAAAATGTTCCCCCCTCTGTCGGCTCGGACCCACCAGAAGTGCCTCCTTATTACTCATAAAAAAATGAATACTCCCCCTGCTAGGTGGGACCCTCCTTGGTGGGAGGCTGACTTGTGGGCCTATTAAGTTGACAGGGACGGAGGGCTTTGTCAACTTAGTCAATATGAACGATTCTAGCTCTAGTGACCGTACGATGTCCATCCAACAGTCGTAGAGCTTCTTCAACCTCTAGTCTTCTTGCTCAAGCCGCCCAAAGCAGCGCCGGTCGTGTCGCATGCTCCTGCCTCCCGTGGCCGGCTATGCTGCCGCGGAGGCCTCACCGCCCCTACTATTCCCACCGCTGGCCAGGCCCTGCGGCGGCGGCAGCCTCACACCGCAGCCGAACCAGTGAACCCTCGTACTCCACTCCGCGCGGGCTTCCACTGCCATGTCTTCCCCGGCTCCGCGTCGTCCCCTTCCTAGGCCTCCCCATCGTCCACCCCCTGGTGCTCTCAGTGCAGCGTCCTCAACATGGTCAAGGAACGACTTCCATCGGCCGTGGACTGTATGTGGAGACGCTGACAGCTGGGTCCACGACCGCAGCAAGGAAGTGCCTCCTTATTACGCAGAAAATAATGATTCCTCCACCTGACAGCAGGGACCCATCGGATGGGCCACCGTATTTCATGAGAAAAACGTTTCCTCCCTGATGATGGGACCTACCAGCTACATCTTTGCACACAAGGAAGTGCGTCCATATTACGGGCAAAAAAATGATTTGCCCCCTGACTGCTGGGACCCACCAGCTACATCTTCGCACACAAGGAAGTGTGTTTGGAAAAAAATGATTGCCCCCCTCACTGCTGACCCACCAGCTACATGTTCACACGCAAGGAAGTGCCTGGCAGTCGGGACCCACCTGGTCGAAGCGTACGTAGCGTTGTCATTCTGGTCGCGAACGTGTACGTACATACTGGTCGATGTAGAGGCGTGCATGTGTCGTAGTAGAGGCGCGCAAGAAAGTAAATACGGCCACATACGTACATATGGGCGGGGTCTCGAATGCCCACTCACGCATACGTACGGCCAAGGCTCGTGTACATGGCTGGGTCAGAACGGAGAAACTGCGTCATCATCGTGTTCATGGGGAGGCAACGGAATGCGTCGTCTTCATCGGGAGGCAACGGAATGCGTCGTCTTCATGGGGAGGCAACAGAATGCATGGGAGCCAACCCGCTTGGACGTAACAGGCGATGGAAACAAGGCCTGGCATACCGCACAACGGAGGAAACGGTCTTGTGTTCGACCGGCCTCGTTCAAAATGGGATCATGTTCATCAGGAGGGGTCTGGCGTACCGCAAAACGGAGGAAACAGAGTTGTGTTGGACCTCCTACGGTCGAAACGGGGTCCTGATGATCGAGAGGGGTGTGGTGTACCGCAAAACGGAGGAAACGGACTTGTGTTGGAGCGCTACAGTCGAAACGGGGGTCCTGTTCATCCGGAGGGGTGTGGCGTACCGCAAAATGGGACTCCATGGGATACTGTTCATCTCCACCGTCGACCTCCTCCAGCCTCCACGGGCTACTGTTCATCCACCGTTGACCTCCTCCAGCCTCCACCTGCGACTGTTCATCCACGGGCTCCTGTTCATCCAGCCTCCACCGCCCGCTACTCCACCGGCTACTGTTCAACCACCCCTCCACCGTCTACTGTTCATCCAGCCCTCCACGGGGTCGTCCTGTTCATCCAGCCCTCCATGGGATCATGTTCATCCAGCCCCAACCGGCTCAATCGATCGGGGTCCTGTTCATCCAGAGGCAACACCACGGGGTCCTGTTCATCCACCCCACCGCTCACTATTCATCC
>NC_041385.1:318275998-318364592 GCF_002162155.2 Triticum dicoccoides | reverse complement strand
GCTTGAGTTAGCAGCAGTAGCGAAGGAATCGCTCGATTGGGTTTAGTTAACTGCCATCAATCGATCGCTCGGTTTCAGTAACGCGTAGCCTGCAGTGCAGTCGCTCGAGTTCAGTTAGAGCCCAACGCCTTGCTCGGGTTCAGTTAGAGCCAACGCCTCGCACATCCGCGCGTACATGTATGAGAGAAACACACATCGCTGGGCCCCCGACCACCCAACGTAACCGGGAACTGGCCAAAATTTTCTTCGCCCTCGCTTCTACCACGGTTTTTTCCGTCATGGACGGCCCAAAGAATGTCATGCAGCTGCATCTCCAGCCCGCCTAGGACAAAAAGCCCATTTTCTGTCATGATTTTTTGTCATAGAAGTAGGAGCCCACCACATCTATGATGATACCGGGTTTTGTCACAATTATCATCATAGAAGTGTCATAAGTATGACAGAAAAATCATTCGTTCGGCCCAAAATGTCACCGATGTGTCTTTGTTTTGTAGTGATGTCTGTCGGTGGAACCAGTCTCATGAACGTGGTCATGTAAGGTTGGTCCGGGCCACTTCATCCAACAATACCACCGAATCAAAATAAGACATTGGTGGTAAGCAGTATGACGATCACCGCCCACAACTCTTTGTCTTCAACTCGTGCATATCATCTACGCATAGACCTGGCTCGGATGTCACTGTTGGGAACGTAACATCCACGTACCAAACGTCTATCTAGGAGATGCATAGCAACTAGAGGGGGAGAGTTTGTCCACGTACCCTCGTAGAACGAAAGCGGAAGCATTTGCTTAATGCGGTTGATGTAGTCAAACGTCTTCTCATTCTGACCGATCAAGTACCAAATGTATGGCACCTCCGAGTTCTGCACACGTTCAATGCCATGACATCCCTCGAGCGCTTCATCCAGCAGAGGGTCGAGGAAGTAGATGAGATCCGTCAGCACGACGGTGTGGTGACGGTGATGGTGATGTAATCCGCACAGGGCTTCGCCTAAGCACCGCGAGAATATAACCGGATGCATAAACTATGGAGGGTGGCACCGCACACGGCTTGGAACGATTGATGTGTGTTCTAGCCCCCCCCCATACAAAGGAGGGACGGAGAGGAGTCCGGCCCTAGGCGCGCCCCCAAGTAGGAGGAGTCCTACTTGGGGTCCTAGTAGGATTCGCCCCCCCCTTCCTTTTACCGGAGGGGGAAAGGGGGAAGAAGAGAGAGAGGGGGAGAAGGAAAGGGGGCGCCGCCCCCTCCCCTTGTCCAATTCGGACTCCTCCCTGGTGGGGGCGCACCACCCCTTTGTGGGCTGGTGTGCCTCCCTCCTATCGCCCATATGGCCCATATCTTCCCCCGAGGGGTTCCGATAACCACCCCGGTACTCCTATATGTACCCGGTACATTTCGGAACACTTCTAGTGTCCGAATAAAACCTTCCAATATATCAATCTTTACCTCTCGACCATTTAGAGACTCCTCGTCATGTCCGTGATCTCATCTGGGACTCCGAACAACCTTCAATAACCAAAACACATAACTCATATAATACATATTGTCATTGATCAATAAGCGTGCGGACCCTACGGGTTTGAGAACTATGTAGACATGACCGAGACACCTCTCCTGTCAATAACCAATAGTGGAACCTGGATGCTCATATTGGTTCCCACATATTCTACAAAGATCTTTATCGGTCGAACCGCTATGACAACATACGTTATTCCCTTTGTCATCGGTATGTTACTTGTCCGAGATTCCATCGTCGGTATCTTCATACCTAGTTCAATCTCGTTATTGGCAAGTCTCTTTACTCGTTCTGTAATGCATTATCCCTCAACTAACTCATTAGTCACATTGCTTGCAAGGCTTCATATGATGTGCATTACCGAGAGGGCCCAGAGATACCTCTCTGATACTTGGAGTGACAAATCCTAATCTCGATCTATGCCAACCCAACAAACACCTTCGGAGATACCTGTAGAGCATCTTTATAATCACCCAGATTCGTTGTGATGTTTGATAGCACACAAGGCATTATTCCGGTGTCCGGGAGTTGCATAATCTCATAGTCGGAGGAATATGTAATTGACATGAAGAAAGCATTAGCAATAAAACTAAACGATCATTATTCCAAGCTAACGGATGGGTCTTGTCCATCACTTCATTCTCCTAATGATGTGATCCCGTTCATCAAATAACAACACATGTCCATGGCTAGGAACTTAACCATCTTTGATCAATGAGCTAGTCTAGTAGAGGCATACTAGGGACACTGTGTTTTGTCTATGTATTCACACATGTATCAAGTTTCCGGTTAATACAATTCTAGCATGAATAATAAACATTTATCATGAATGAGGAAAATATAAAATAACAGCTTTATTATTGCCTCTGGGGCATATTTCCTTCATCTTGGTGTGCTCAATTGCTATGGATGAAGCAAACCCTCAAGGACTATGGAATCAATGTGAAGAATGTGCCACTATACTGCGAAAACGAGAGTGCCATCAAGATTGCTCACAACCCAGTTCAGCACTCGAAGACAAAACACATCCAGATTCGTCATCATTTTCTTCATGATCATGTGTTGAAGGGCGACATCTCCATCGACCACGTGAGGATTGAAGATCAACTAGCAGATATCTTCACAAAGCCCTTGGATGAGAAGAGATTTAGCAAGTTGCGGTGTGAGCTAAATATCTTAGACCTTCGAGTGTCCTTTGAAAGGACACACAACCTAACACTTATGCAAAATTAATGACTTAGATGTGCAACACACAAAGTAAAGTTTTTATTCAATCAATGAAGACTAACCCTCTAAGTGTGAATAAATTAATGAAGAATTTGATTCTCAGAACCCTACGACAATTCTACGCGGTGTCTGAAATCATCATTCTTATATGGTGGGTCATGGCACCAACCAAAGTTGAAATTCTTCAAATTTGAGTTTTTCTTCTTTTTGCAAATTCTTCATTTTTTCACATTCTTCAACTTTGCAAAATCTTCAGTCTTTTTTGACTGGTGTTCTTCATTCCCTATATATATCAGTTTTCATGTCTTCAACAGCTTTCACTTATTGCTAATTTGTCAAGTTGTTTTTTTTCATCTAAGTGAATGTGATTGGACCCGTTCCCCATCTATGCTAAACTCATCCCAGTCTGTTCAAAAATTCTTCATGTGCATTCTACTTTGAAACCCATTAAAAATCTTCACTGTGTCCTTAACGGAAGAAGAATTTGCGATCGAAACTTTAAAATATTCATATCTATTTTTTCGGCTTTTGTCGCTCAAATCATTCCGCATCCCACGACAGGATTAAAATATTCACCCACAATCTAACATGATATCCACCTCGCAGTATGTGGGTGACACATGTTGCTAGGATGGCAAGGGTCAGGGGCATGTTCGTCCAAATTCTTCGGACAGGCAATTTTTCACCATGGCTATAAATACCCCCTCCCTTCCTCATACTTCATTTACTCCACTCGATCTCATCCCGCTCGAGCTCTCACACCTAGTTCCGCCACTACACTCCATCGTCGCCGGTGAGGAAGAGCTTCACTGCCTCGACCTCGTCGCCGTCGTACTCACCACGGCCGCAGAAATATTCACCTATGCCGCCGCCGTAGCTGTCTCTCACCGCCAAGTTAGGTCGTGGGAGATCTGGATTGACGAACTTCTCCATCTCTAATCACAGTTCATTGTGTTCTTCGTCCGGGGTAATTAAAATATGATTTTACTTCCCTACTTTGATTCTCATGTTTTTCACAAAATCTTCAAAAGGTGTTTATTCTTCAAGTTCCCTATCATTAAACACCCAGTTGCATTTGTTCCTTGATTTGTTTCTCTAAGATGTGTTTTTCTTCAAGATCCCTCAATTGTGAGGATTTTCAAGCTATACAACTCTGGAACCTAAGACAAGAATGCTTAGTGAAATTCTTCAAGACACCCATGGTCAAATTCCTCAAACTTGATTCTTTTGAAAATTACTGAGAACGCATATGACCTCTCCAAATTCTTCGCACCTATATTCTGTTCACACGTACAAATGTTTGTTGCTGAATCACCAGGTTCTCATCAACTTAACTCATTTGCAACATTTCTTGAAGAAAAATTGCATACTTCCTAAGAACCATCAATTGTTCAAATTCCTCAAGTGAAGAAAATGTCTAAAGGTAAAAGACCTCGGAAGGGAGAGTGCAACATTGCTTTTGAGATCCCTGATGACATATATGTTGGGTACTGTACACCTGATGAAGCAATTCATGGCAAAGAAAATAAGAATCAGCGCAAAGTGTGCATACAGAGGATTGAAAGAAAATGGGATAAGGAATGGATGGAATATCGTTATGTTACTCCAAAATACATGAAGAAATTTGTGGTTAACCCTCCATGTCCAAGACCTCCTTTGGCTCCAGGCCAAGAAGCTGATCCCTCAAGCATCATGAGAGGTGAGGAATTTCCCAGAGAATGGGCCAAGCAAAAAGCCAAATTGGCCAAAGTTGCAAAAGAAGCAGTGAAGAAATTCAATGAAGATTCTGCTGTTGCTGCTGCTGAGGCCTTTGCTAGCAAGCCCAAGAAGGCGATACCGAAGAAATCAGCTGTCAAGCTGAGTTCCTCAACAGCAATGCCGTCACGGCTAATACCAAAGCCCTCACAGAAAATTCCTCAGGCAACTTGTTCAAGGGCACCTCCAATCCCCTCTATTGCCTCAAAATCCTCAACTACCGCTGCAAAGTCCTCAACACATGTGCATCTTTCCATGTGCCAAAGGACTGCAGGCTTCTCAATTGCCTCAGGAGCATCTGCTAGTTCCTCACCTCCACCATCGTCCTCAACTGGTCCAGTTCTATTGAAGAAAAAGGCCACTGATGGACGTGCCTCGAGGCCAAGTACTCACAAGAAGAAAGTTGTGTTCCATGTTCCATCTGATGAGATGAAGCTGATGATGAAGAACTTGCAGAAATTATCATAAACAGGCAAGAAAGTGCGGCTAGAGCCAAAGGAAGTGATGTACCTCTTTTGCTGGATCCGAAGAAGATCCTAGATTTCATTGATCTCTGGCACAAGGATCCAAACACTCCCATGCCTGAGTTGAACCTCTCTCCTGGCCAAAGTCACATGTTGACAGCCTTCATAAATGAAGAAAAATGGAAGTTTGAGAAGGCCAGACAACTCAAGAAAGCCCAGTATAGAAAGGAGAGATTTATGAAAAAATGTTCTGAATATGACTCCAGAAGAACTTGTCAACTTGCAAAAGGAGATCAAGAAGCTTAGTGATGAATTTGGCACCTACCGTGCAGATTGGCTAGGTGCCAAAGTCAGATTCATCAAGCTCTCCCAAGTCCCTCGAGATGAATGTTGCAGTATCATTGCAACAGCAAACTCCTCAGGCTAATGCATTTGCTCAGTCTGTTGAAGAAACTAAAAGCGCAGCTGATGAAAATCAGGCTGCTGATGAAAATGAAAATACCATGGCTACTGAAGAAATTCTAGCTTCTGATGAAATTGTCAGGGCAACCTCCAATGTTGTGCCTGAAGAACAACCCAGGCCAGCTGAAGAATCTGTTGTTGTGCCTGAAGAAAGTGAACAAGCCAGGGCAACTACATCAGTTGTGCGTGAAGAAACTGCACCAACTTCATCTGCTCCTCCTGCAAAGTCGTCATAGATGAAGAATATCATCCTTCCTTCCGATTTAGAAGTGAAGAAAACAAAGGCTGCAAAAAAGGCAGCTATGAAAAAGAGGAAAGCAGTAACGACTTCATAGTCTTCAGCTCCAAATAAAGTGAAGACTTTGTCAAGTTCCTTCACCAGTGCCACTGATGTTTTTCCAATTTTTGTTGTGCCATCCAAGGAAATCGTTCCTTTTGGAAAAGAATATGTCATTCTAGATGACAATGATGAGAAAATCCTTCTGGTCCTTCGTGAAGGCCGTTGGATGAAGAAATTGAAGTGGGTGATATCCCTTCAACACCATTGGTATCCTCGCCCATGCCTTAGTTCACAGCTGAAGAGGCGGGCATTGAAGAAATCAAAGATGAGGATGTGGACATTGGGTCTACAACACCAGTTCTAAATGATGACTATTGGGAAAGTCATCATCCCAATTCACCATTGTCCACACCTCTGCATCAGATTCCTCAGTCCCCTGTACAAACTAAAGAAATTCATATGGGATCTAAAGGACATCACGCTTCTCTTATTTCCATTATAGAAGAAGTTCTAGCTTCTGTAGCTGAAGAAATGGAGACCCGGACTACTGCTACTGAAACAAACACTGAAATTCCTCAGTCTGTTGCTCCATAAGTTGGTCACCAAGAGCCTGTCAAGTCTTCAGCTATAAATCTTTGGCCAAAGCAACAAAATCCTCATGCTAAGAAGCAAAAGTTCAAGGTTGACGGTTTCTTCGCTGAGCACCATTTCTTCACTAAATTCAACCCATATGACTCAGCAAGGCTTCACCGCAAGAGGTTCTGGACTGCCAGTCAGATGAACTTCTACTCGTCAATCTTATTTGACAAGGACAAGTTATTTGAGCACCGCCAAATTCCTCATGTGTATATGGAGTCTCTCCCGTGCTTCCAGCCTGTCCTGAGTGTTCTTCATGATGTTGGGCTCTTGAGCTTCTGCGTTGACATCTCTGACTGGAATGAAGAACTTATTCTTCAATTCCATGCCACGCTGCACCTAACTGGAAATGTGGAAGAGGTCAATTCATGGGTGCTAGACTAGATGATTGAGAATACACATTACAAAGCACTGGCCTCTGAATTGCCTCAAGCCATCCCAGTCAGTCCTCCTGTTGAAGGTGCAAGGCTCATTTATGAGGAACCTAAACTTTCAAGTCATCTGATGCAAGTGCTGATGAAGCCTTTGAAACCTGGATAAGCTCCTAGAATTACATTCCTTGTGAAGAAATTGCTATACGTGGCAAGGATGATATATCGCATTCTGACCAAAACCCTCAGTCCAATTAAGGGCTACAACTCTGAAGAAGAAGAGGTTGTTGGTATCATGAGGAATATATTGTTTAATATCATGCATGGCATTCCGATTAACTACCTTGATTTCTGATGAGGACTTTGGCAAATGCAGCTCTGTCACCTTTTGAATTGAAGCCTTACGCTCCCTGGATCACAAAATTCATCAGATCAAGGTCTTCAATTCACTACGAGGCAGACTTCCAGAATCACCACAGTTTTTTGCCTCCTATTGAAGTACTCAAAAGGACTATTTCCTCAGCTGATGAGAAAGGCAAAGCTGCTATCATTGATGAAGGTTCTCGTCCATTGGATGGTCAGTTTCGCAAGGCTGCATCTTATTCCACCAATGATGACTCCGCTACCCAAGATTCTGCCACAAAAGCTTCAAAGCCAGTTCCTCAAGCCACTGGTCCACGAGTGATGATTGATCGTGATCTTCTTCTAAGTCTTCATTAGAAGGTCGATCGCGATCACAAGTGGGTCAAGCATTAGTTTGGTGCTATTCTTCCGAACACGACTATCACAGAAAACACTATGAAGAAGAATCACTACTACCTGCATGAAGTCTTCGACCACACTTGGGCTATTCTGTCTCATCTATATAGTGACGAAGATCTCAAGCAGATGGGCTTCCAACAGGACTTTGACTGGTCTCAACCACCTTTGAAGAAATTCAAGAAAGTCAAAGTTCCTCAGTTGGTCACTAGTTCATATTCTTCATCCCACGAGACGGATGAAGCTGAAGATTTGGATGACACTGCAGCAGGCTCTACCTCAACAGATGACCCCGACAACGCTGGCGCTCCTCCATTGACATCATGATTTTATTCTTCAGGGGCGTTAGTCCTCATTTTTCGTCCCTTTTGGTCATTTGATGACAAAGGGGGAGAAATTTGAGTTGGTCTTAAAGCGGGTTTCTTATACGGGCGTTCTTTTGGTTAAGTTACAACTCTTGCTCTTCTGAGGTGTTTGCTTTGCTGAGTTGTAAACTTAAGTCCTATGGTGCTCTAATACTTTTGATTGCTTTCTGCATGCTTATTTCCTCAAGTACCTTAATGCACGCATGCTGAATTTCTTCACACACCATATTTCATCATGCATTTCAAATTCTTCATATCATATGTCAAATGAGTGTATGAATTACAAGATTATAGGGGGAGATCTCCATGATATTACTCTACAATGTGCATTTGCAATGAAAGCAAATTCCTCAAATATGCACATCTTCAGGGGGAATTCTTCTATACCTTGCAATCAAATTTCTCAATATTAGTATTTACACTTCATATTATTATCCCCGTTGAAAACTTAACCTATTTGTCATCAATCACCGAAAAGGGGGAGATTTTAAGTGCATCTAGTGCCCCTTAGTGATTTTGGTGTACTGAAGACTTAAAGGTTAAGGGAGTAATGTGTTTGTGAGTGTATACATGCCCTATAAGTCAACGAGGAGTTTGATATTTATGATGAATGACGAACCCTAAAATTGAATGTCGTCATTTGAAGACTTTGGTTTTCTTGAAGACTTTGAAACTGATGAAATTGGTGTGACATTGAAGACTTGGATATTCATGCGAGGACTATGAAGCATGAAGACTTTTATTTTCATAGTTTCATTTTCTCTTTGTTGAGTCATAGGAAACATTGTACTCTTAAATGGGGTCGAGGTAAAACTAAGGAAACACTTTCCAAGTGATGCTCATCTCAAAGCCTACACCTACCCAATCCTTTCGAGTGAAGCCATTGGAAATCTCATACGGTTCAGTCAATTTCCTCAGTGATAGAGACGAAGATCTTACGTTCTCTGAAGATTTTGTTGTGACTGAGGAGTTAGGAATTTTCCTGTGCAGATTGCCTACAAGTCAGGAACATGATAGCCCTGAGGAATTTGAGAGATCAAATTTCTGACCGTTGTTGTGCCACGCGCAAGCTGTCCAAAATATCCTACCCACCTAACGGTCATATCATTGAAGGGCATTTATGTCTTATCATGCCAGGCTGCTCCCTAGGCTATAAATAGCCGTCCCCTACAACCACTATCTTGTTGGATGCTTCGAGAGAAATTGATATTTGTCATTGAGAGAATCCCATCCTCCGAGGACTTTGAGCGAAAATCATCAAGTGAGGAAAACCCAAAACCCAAACACCTACAACCCAAAGTGATTAAGCATCACTGAAGAGATTGTTCCTATGTGGAACCGATGCTTGTTACCTTTGAGCACTGTGCATCCTCCAAATGGTTAGGCATCATGGTCGAGAGCGTCCAAGAGGAATTGTGGATCGCCAAGTGACCAAGTCTGTGAAGGGTTGGAAGTCACCTGAAGATTACCACGAGTGATTGGGCGAGGTCTGTGTGACTTTAGCTCAAGGAGAATACGGCGAGGACTGTGTGTCCAGGACCGCGTGTCATCGGGATTAAATACCCAGCCGCTCCAACCAAACATACAACTGTCACAGCAGTTGGAACTGGTCTACCAAACGCCGTCTTCACCAAGCTACTAGTTCTATCTCCTCAACCCTTTCATTTCTTCATTCATGTGCTGATGAACCTGGTCGTTACTGTTTGAAGACTTTGACTGAAGACATTCTTAATTTCCTCAATCCTATTTCTTCAGTCACTTTGTCTTCAGCCTGCTTATCCTATTTTCACATTTTATGTACTTGGTGTATGTTTCATTCACTGGTAGGCGTCGGTGCTATACAAACGGTTTTTAACCCCTTTCCGCGACGACATTTGGAACTATCACCTAGTGAGTGACCGCAATAGGGGGTCCTTCCCACATGACTCGGAAACCATTGGGATATACTCTCCTGGCACATATGCTCGGCAAAATGAGGTCATGAGCGACCGGCGAGCGATCAAATACGGTTATACGTATAGTAGTGCTAAATAATCAATTATACAGGCGAAATCATTTCCGGTCATAAGTTCATCCCACACAGTCAGTCCCCGGTAAATGTTTCCGTTCATATATACATCCCACACAGTTGCTCCAAGGAAAATGTTTGTGTTCGCAGGTACATCACACACAATTTTCCCTGTTAAAACGTTTGTGATAGTGTTTCCATTGCACACGGTATTAACAATTTTATCGTTTGCGTTATTGAATGCATCGCACACGGTGCGTAGAAGAAACTGTGAGGCAAAGGTTGTTCATCATACACAGTTTTTATGTGGTAAACATATGCGCCTGGTGGCCTAATGCAAACAGTTTTCAAGAGGATGTCATGTGTGATTGTTCATTAATCCAACATGGTTTATTCCTAGAAACAGTGTGTGTTGGCTAAGGTCATCGCCCACGGTGTTTTCTGATTAAATTTTTGCAATAGAAAACCCCAAATAGCAGGCTAATTATCCTATTAATAATCCATTTATTGTTCTAATTGACATTTCATATTAAGCACACAATATATTTCATTTTCATAATTGAAATACATCAGAGTATAGCA
This sequence comes from Triticum dicoccoides, assembly GCF_002162155.2. NCBI lineage: Eukaryota > Viridiplantae > Streptophyta > Magnoliopsida > Poales > Poaceae > Triticum > Triticum dicoccoides. The sequence continues at coordinate 318,354,165 of NC_041385.1, read as the reverse complement.
TCATATAACTTCAGCACTCAACTACCCCATTACACAACTACACCATCACCAATTTTCACATGCAACATCTATAACCTTTCGAAATTAGCATCATAGACGGTACATAGACAGATGTATCTCATCTGGAAAACTGCTGAAGCAGAAGGTGAATATTGAGCCTTCATTGATGTTGAAGGTCTTTGCAACTTTAGGCCAGTGCCCGCGGAATGACCGTCCATCCTCCGTCCTCTTCAGGAACACTTCAACATTGAACTGTGGGTGTTGTATGAATACCTTCTTCGCCTCCTAACCATACAGGTGGTTTGAGAGGTAATCATCAGTGAACTGCTTTGGAAAGGCCTGAAAACAAGGATGTGCATAAATATCTTCTCCATATTGGAAATGGGGCGAAGGAATAAAAAAGGCAAGGTACAATAGTTAGTACCATCCTGTAGTGAACTAATGTCTTCTTCATTGTGCAGACAAAGATTTTGTTATTTTTTGTCGCTAATTTCTTTATCCTAACAATCTTTCTGAGTTTCTTGACTTGACTGATATTCTTAGACAACTCATTTCGCCATATGCAAAAAGGGTCGAACAGTGTGTCAAAACCTCTGACAGTAGGACCTCATATGCAAGACCAAATTGTTTAAAACCTAAGTATTAGAATGGTTCCGGCAATTGCACAATAATGTGCTATTAGATAAAGGACCATGCATGTGCAAATCTCGATTGTAAACCTCAGTGCTTCCCATTGTTTCCCTACAACACATATAAGGTAGTTAGTGATCTGGCTAAGTGAGGGTTCGCATGCTATTAGTAAAATATGTTGATGAAAAATAAGCACATTGCAGATTCATCGGATTAATTCAAGCCACGTGTAAAACCCATTTATCTAAACCAAGCATCATTAAGAACTAGGAAATATAGCAATTGTATATGTTTCCCATGTATTAAGTGCAGCCAAATTCGATTATTCCTCACATGCACAACAACACAAAATTCTACCGACAACAATTGGACATTGCATTGTAGAATTGAACCAAGCAGTTAACTGTACACCACAACAAATGAACCAAACATTAATTGAGCACCACATTGCACAATATAACATACTCATAATAGAAGATCAGAAAGTTAACCAAACCAAGCATGCTTAACAACTTGGAAATATAGCAATTGTATTTGTTTCTCATGTATTTAGTACAACCAAATTTGATTTATTTCTCACATGGTATACAATAACAGAATGCACCCACAACAATTGAACATCGCATTGTAGAATGGAAACAAACAGTTAACTAGATACCACAACGAATGGACCAAATGTTAACTGAGCACCACATTGCATAATGTATAACATACTAGAAGATCAAATAGTTAACCAAACCAAGCATTCTTCACAACTTGGAAATATAGCAATTGTATTTTTTTGTCATGTATTTTGTAAAGAAAAAATTCGATTTATTTCTCACATGGAAGACAATACAAAATTGCACCCTGAAGAATTGAACATCACATTTGCAGAATTGAACCAAATAGTTAACTGAACAAGACAACTAATTAACCAAACAATTAATAAGTGAGCACCACATTGCACGACATATAGAACATATACACTAGAGAAATAGGTTGCATGGTAAAAGTAGATAGCATAATTCACTAGAATTTTTTAAGGAAAGGCGGTAGCTAGCAAACTAAACATGTGTCCTTATAGTGAGCTAATAAGACAAGCTACTCCTCATTGTCAGAGATATCGATGACAATTGGCTCCTTGGACACGGAAGAGGGTGAGGCCTCCGCATCGTGGGTGCCCTCGTCATAGTGGTGAGTTGCCTAAGCCGCTCTGGGCACCAACCTGCTGGCTATCGAGTTGAGGTAAGCACATGCAAACTAAGAAAACACCTCGTACTCTTTGTCGAAGGCACCGAGGGTGGCCTTGAGAAAACGCCACGAACAGTCATTTAAAGCAGCCAACCGCGTCGCGGCATCATGGTGCAAGGCGTAGACGGTGGCCTCGACGGTGAGGTGATCCTCCAGGAGCTGGGGGTCGGCACGAATGGTAGCCATCGCGACCTCATCCACGCGTTCGGCCGCAATTTGCTTCTCCATCACTTAGGGCGGCACTTATTTGGTGGAGGGGTCGGTGATTTGGGTGGAAGGTGTCGCGCCGACGGTCAGGGCATGTGGGATGTGGAAGGAGGAGGAGGATGGGGGTCTGGTGTGGATTACCTGCATGGATAGACAAGGCCAAGCAGCGTGAAGGAGCGTCGCCGGTGTGGGGGTGGCGCTGCAAGCAAGGTGTGAAAGTTTCAACTTGGAAAGGAAGGCAGAAATAGGGGAAATGTGGCTTTTGGTAAGCGGGAGGGGCGGGGAGGTAGATATTTCCGCGTAAGCCGAAAATTTTGAATTGGTTCAGCGAAAAAACTGGCGCGCAAAGTCATCAGACACGGTCCCTTATCTAGAACTATGTGTGATGAGTTTGAACGTCACAAAACGATTCAGATAGCTTAACCCGTGTGTGATGAGTTTGAACATCAAAATTTTTGGTTCCAATTTCCCTGGTTCAGTGCTCATCCACGTCATTGTATAATTTGGGTAGACAAAGGAGACTACAGCACACCCACACCATAGCCGATGCACCTTCTCGCATAAGCCATATGCGTAATATACACGATGGTGCTCCAGGAAATTTTGTACTGCATCTCACACGGTTGGTGATAATAAACTATGTGCGATCTACTTGATTTTTCGTCTTGATTTGAATTACATAATGGGGTCACAGCTGCAAAGGATGGTGTTTGAATTGCTAGAACTTCTATCTACAGTGAACATGCAACTATAGGTGTGTCATCAAAAAAATTGGAATTATTCAGGGTTCGTTTGGACATTTTTTCATACAATAACTTGGTTTTCTAGGCATTTCAGGTGCACAATTCAAAATTAAACTACATGCACAAGCTCCGGTGCACCAAAATGGGTTGTAAAATGATATATGTGTCCATGGGTTGATGCTTACATCCCATTCAAGAAATGGGGATGAATTTCAAACACGACGGCACCGTGGCTCTCCGGCAAACGTTGAGGTGCTTGCTTTTGTAATTCTAGTAAATACAAAACTTGTCCGAAATTGATGAACATTGGCATGCTATCATGGAACGGCATCACCATGTCGGGGTAAAAAAATATTGTCCCATTTGGGGTAGGTTATGGTATAAGCTTCTCGCAAACCAGAGCTTCTCTCACAACAAGCATGATGGTTTCGGTAGGGAACGTGCCACCTTGGGGGACGAAATGATATCTGTTGCCTCTTCTTACTTTCAAAAAATTTCTCATGTCAACATAGAACAACAGGAGTGATGTGCAACTTTTGGGGATTTTTGGAGTTTGCGTGGTCATTTTTATACATTAAGTGAGTTTTTTATGCATTCATGTGCATAATTCAAATTTGAACAACATGCACATGCTCCAGTGCATATAAATGGGTTGAAAAATCAAATGTCTGTCCTTGGTTGCAAGCTTAGGTCCCATGCAAGAAATTGGAATGAATATCAAACACCTTTGCCACCATCGCTCGGCCGCTAACATTGAGATACATAAATCGAAAACTCATGTGAAATTCATCAACCTTGACATGCTATCATGGAACGACATCAACATGCAGTGGTAAAAATATTGTCCCATTTGGGGCAGGTTGGGGTATAAGCTTCTCACAAACTAGACCTTCTCGCAACGAGCCTCATGGTTACGGCAGGGACGTTTCACCTTTCTGGACGAAACGATATCCGTTGCCTATTCTTGATTTCAATTTCTTCTCTAGTGTCAACATAGAACAACAGGAGTGTTGTGTTAAATTTTGGAATTTTTCGGGGTTTGTTTGGACATTTTTATGCATTAATTGAGTTTTCAATGCATTTATGTGCATAATTCAAATTTGAACTACATGCACATGCTCTAATGCATATAAATTGGTTGAAAATTCAAATATGTGTTGCATGCTTAGGTCCCATGCAAGAAATGGGAATGAATGTCAAACACCGTGCCACCGTCACTCGGTCACAAACATTGAGATACATGGTTTTTAAATTCTAGTAAATCCAAAACTTGTCTGAAATTCATTGAACATGGCAATGCTATCACGGAGCGGAATCAACATGCTGCGGTAAATTTTTTGTCCCATTTGGGGCATGTTTGGGTATAAGATTCTCACAAACCAGAGCTTCTCACAACAAGCGTGATGGTTCCCGTAGGGAACGTTTCACCTTTCTGGACGGAACTTTAGCCGTTGCCTCTTCTTGATTTCAATTTTTTTCTCTAGTGTCAACATAGAACAACAGAAGTGTTGTGTTAAATTTTAGAATTTTTCGAGGTTTGCTAGGACATTTTTATGCATTAATTGAGTTTTCAATGCATTTATGTGCATAATTCAAATCTGAACTACATGCACATGCTCTAATGTATATAAATTGGTTAAAAATTAAAATCTATGTCCTTGGTTGCATGCTTAGGTCCCATGCAAGAAATGAGAATGAATATCAAACACCCTGCCACCGTCACTCGGCTGCAAACATTGAGATACCTAGGTTTTAGATTCTAGTAAATCCAAAACTCGTCTGAAATTCATGAAACTTGGCATCCTATCATGGAATCGCACCCGACATGCCGTGGTAAATTTTTTGTCCCATTTGGGGCAGGTTTGGGTATAAGCTTCTCACAAACCAGAGCTTCTCACAACAAGCCTGATGGTTTCGGTACGGAACGTGCCACCTTTGGGGACGAAGCGATACCCGTTGCCTATTATTGCTTTGAAAAAATTTCTAGTGTCAACATAGAACAATAGGAGTGTTATGTTTAGTTTTGGAATTTTTCGGGGTTCGTTTGGACATTTTATACATTAACTAGGCTTTCTAGGCATTTTATGCGCATAATTCAAATTTGAACGACATGCACATGCTCCAGTGCATATAAATCGGTTGGAAAATCAAATCTGTGTCCTTGGGTGCATGCTTAGGTCCCATGCAAGAAATGTGAGTGAATTTCAAACACGAGAGCACTATTGATTGCGGGCAAAATGTTGAGATACTTTGTTTTTAAATTCTAGTAAATCCAAAACGCGTCTGAAATTCATGAAACTTGGCATGCTATCATGGAATGGTACCCGACATGCTGTGGTAATTTTCGTGTCCATTTTGGGAGAAGGCGCACTCGAATAACAGTCAACAAAGGCATTTTGAAATAAACCGACAGCTTCCCCATTAAGCCAAGGGAAAATGTGCCGAGTAGGATTTGTGCAGCTCTTCATCGCAAACGTTTTAGATAGAACACATGTATGCAAAGTGAGAGCTATGGTCTTCCGCAGTATGCCAAGGGAAAATTCACTGCGTAGGATTTGTGCATCTGTTCAATGCAAACGATTCAGATTGAATAAGGTATGCAAAGCGAGACTTCGGCGCTAAGCCAAGAGAAATTTGGCAAGCATGATTTGTACCTCCCTTCAACGCAAACGGTTTTTTCGGATGACCCATGTGCAACCACGTACAGACAATTTGGTAAGATTTGCATATGTCATATTGGGTATATTGCCATTTGTCAAATTGGAAAGATTGACATTTGTTGATCTAGTAACATTGCCGTTTGTCAATCCTTGTAACACTGTGATTTGTCAAAATATGCAGCTAAAAATCACTAGCACTATCTAATTTTTGCAACTAAAATTCAGTAATTAAGCATAGATTTTATTCATAGATTAAGTAGTCATTCTTAATTTATACAAACAGTTCAACTCGACAGCTGAACTAACCAAACTTTTCCCCAATTGTTGCCAACCACGTACTGAAATAGCTAGTTCAACTATATATACTAGCTAATTTTAAGTACGTTGTACAGTTCCACCACATCTATAGTCAGATGAACTGAACAAAATAGCCCCTAAATACTACTACTACGGAGGGGCTTTGTACTACTTCTGGCAGCCTGTCCTCTGCCGAGCACGCTCAGTAAGAGGAAGAGGAGCCTACCGACGAGCTAGACAACTACAATATGGCTCCTGCCGCTACTGCACGTTCAGCGACGCTCACCTCGAACGCCCTCCGCCTCTCCAAACAACCCCTCTCGAAGCAGCCGGGCTAGTAGATCTCTTGATTCCTCGCCTATGCGTCAGCTTGTGCCGTGGCCATGGCGACGTTAAGGCTCATTGCCTGCTCGACGAGGCGCTCCTCCTCCTCCCGCAGGAACTCGATGTAGCGCGCAAGGTCGCAGCCGCTCGTGTGGGCCTCCACCTCCGCCTCCCTCCTTCGGGCGGCGGTGGCGGAGTGGGTGATGATCCCGGTGGTCGACGATGGGCTGGCAGCCACGGCGGCTGATGATGGGGTGGCGGCCACGACCACCACCTCCTACCTTCGGGCCACGATGGCGGAGCAGGTGATGGCCATGGTGGCCGGTAGTGGGGTGGCGGCCATGATGGCCACCTCCCACCTTTGGGCCACGGTGGCGGAGCATGCTATGGCCCTAGAATTCCACGGTGCTGCGGCGACAATAGCTGCCGACGGGCACCGGTGACCGAGCGTGTGGTGGGTGTTCCGCGGACACCCAACAGGGACGCCACGTGCAATACACTACACCGGGGACTGTGCCACCGCCGCGGTGTAGCCACCCAGCTGGAGCTGTGCTCTGATGACGGTGGAGTGGCTGAGGGACGACGACGGACCAGTGCCATTATCGATTGTGGGAGAAGCAGATGAAATAAGCTACAAGGAGGGAGGGGAAAATGCGACGCATGACTCGTCGACCGTGAGGGTTTATATAGTAGGCTGGTAAGCAGTGGGATTCTGGGGGGTTTCACCGAGTCAGGCGGGAAGCTTGCGCGGGAACCTGCGGGGTTGCGCGGGAATGGGCTCACCACTGTTTGGCCAAAAGAACGCCCCCGCGCGCAGCTCAAGCTTGCGCTCGAGCCGTTTGCGGCAGCGGGGTGACAAGACGCACGAGAGGAGGACGAAAGAACACGTACACATACATTTAATAAAAAAACGTTTGCAATTTAATTACCTACTATTCTCCCATCCTGATTTATAAGTAGGATTTAAAAAACGACTGCATGTCACTAAAGATTATATTGTTGGATTCATATTTGAACATACTTTCCAGTTATATAATTTTTGTAACATGCATTAACATTTTGTTGGTTAAATTTGAGGTTATATAGCAGCAAGCGTTTGCCAACAACACACACGGCTTAGTCCATCGCAAACAGCTAGGATGGATCAACTGTATGCCACGTATCGCACACGCAACTCTAGTCTTATTCGTGCTTGATATCTCCGACATCGCTCACATAGTTCATCTTATTTTCCACGTATCACTGTGCCGGCCTCTGCTCGCATCCCTCGGCAAGCTCTGCTCACCATTAGGCGCAGCAGCACACTGTGCTCGCCGTTAGGCGCCCAGGCACGCTCTGCTCGCGTTCGTCGGCGTGCTTGGCTTGTGGACAACTTTTCCTTGCGTGTTCAACTGATATATGCATATATATGGTTGCTCGCCGTTGAGACGACCATGTAGCGCTCTGCTCGCGTCCCTCCGCACACGCTGTGCCAGCAGTTGGGCTTGCGCATGATCACGTCGGGGGGCCCATATGCTTGCGGTTGAGCCGCACGCGTTACCACACAATGCAGTTATGTGCGGCACGATGGAGTTACACGCTGCGAATTAGAACTGCCATTAGGGCGTGCCGATATTCCAGGTCGTCTGGCTTCCCTTTAATTCCCGCAGCCATTATAACCTTAGTCTCTTCAACCTTTCGATCACGCCCCACAACACAACAAGCACACCCATGACGACACATAGAGAGGGGATGTCTAGCGGCACACCAATGGAGTTCGGCGAGCATAAAGTGGAAACCTACACGAGGGAGACGGATCTCTCCGTGGTGTACACCATCGACCCGGCCGTGGGGGATGACTACATCAACACCGTTGAGCAGTTGCTTGCTAGAGACAAGTACAAGGTGCTCGGCGTCGACCTACAGTACACTGCTGGTCTTGCTGGCAAAGATCAGAAGGTTGCCATCGCCTAGTTGTGTGTGCACCATCATGTCCTCATCTACAACTACTGCATGGTCACAGAGCCTTGCATGCGTTTTGCCAGGTTTGTCAACAGCACCGACTACAAGTTCACTACGGTGGAAACCTCCGACGATGTAAAAGCACTCAGGGTTACGGGCTTGGACAGCAAGAACCTTGTCGAAATCCGTGAGCACTACAGGTTCTGGGGCAGCACGAAGGACTGCCTGGTTGAACTCGCCTCGGCCATCATCGACCCCTACTATGAAAAGATGAAGCAGTATGACTAGACAACAAGTCCCGTATCCTGGCACAGGGCCGGATGCGGCAACTGGATGAACCTCACCTCAGGTTCATGGCCAAGAGCGTGTACACATGCTACGAGATGCACAGGCAGATCGTTGACATGAGGAAGTGCCTCGTTACCCAAATCGACGAGCCTAGATCGAGCCACAAGCAGAGCAAGCGTCACAAGAAGTAGATGATGGTCAGATGATCGTTTATGCTAGTTAATCATGCATGTAATATATAGTTTACTTTGGTGTGTGGAAATGTCATGGTGTCGTAGCCACCTACGTAATTATGCATGTAATAGTTTACTTTGGTGTGTGAAAATGCCATGGTTGTAGTAGCCACCTATCTAAGTGGATGTTTAATTTGGTTATGCAACCATGTCATTATAAGTGTGTGTGTGTGTCTATATATATATATATATATATATATATATATATATATATATATATATATATATATATATATATATATGCAATCCCATCGCATAACACACACACACGTCTTATTAGCAGCAATTGTCTATGTTATTATTGGTCTTTGCACACATTTCTGATAACAGACATGTTTGTCGCGCATCACACACATCTTGTTATATTGAACCGTTTATGTTCTCTTGTCTCAACGCAAACAGTTCATCCGAGTGAACCACATGTTGTATATCGCAAACACCTTGATCTGGCTGACTGTTTCTTTTGTGTTGCCTAATCATAAACAATTCATCCTAGTGAACCTTATGCTATATATCGCACACACCTTCATCTGGTTGCCCATTTATTTTGTTGAACCTCATCGCAAACAGTTAATTGCACTGAACCGTATGCCCTGCATCACACACGGAACAAATATCTGAACCGTGTTTGATGCATCCATCATCGCAAACGTTTTGCACCTTTTTTGATGGTTTTTGACACCACCGTTTGTGATTAATGCATCGCACACAGTTTCGTTAAAGGGTCTCTGATCGTAGTGTCGCGTTAGCAGCATCCTGCACTAGTGATTTCACCATGATGACTATGCTATTGCTCTGTTATGCTTGTACCTGAGTACTTATTCCGCTGCTGGTGTTTCCTTGCTTAGGGAATTCCTCACTTAGAATTTCCTCAGTGATGAATATGTAAAATTCGCCTGTTCACCCCCCCCCCTCTAGTCGATATAACGCACTTTCATAATGTTATGGGTAGATTTATTCTTAATACTTTTCTCATAGTTGTGGATGCTTGCGAGGGGGTTCATTATAAGTAGAAGGTTCGTTCAAATAAGAACAACACCTAAGCACCGGTCCACCCAAATATCAAATTATCAAAGTAGCGAACATGAACCAAACCAACATGATGAAAGTGACTAGATGAAATTCCCGTGTACCCTCAAAAACACTTTGCTTATCATAAGAGATTGTTTTGGCATGTCCTTTGCCTCAAAAGGATTGGCCTACCTTGCTGCACTTTTTTTACCGTTACCTTTACTTGCTCATTATAAATTATCTTGCTATCAAACAATTTGTTACCTACAATTTCAGTGCTTGCAGACATTACCTTGCTGAAAACCGCTTGTCATTTCCTTCTGCTCCTCGTCGGGTTCATTACGCTTACTTATCGAAAGGACCACGATTGATCCCCTATACTTGTGGGTCATCAATATGGAGTAGGAATGCATATGTTTTCCAGAACAATGCATATGCGATACCAGCATCTATCCCAAACGCGATTCTTCACACAACTGTTTGTGATATATCGAATATCCCAAATTGTCCATCCTTGTTACTCGTGTGTGGTGGCATTACAATTCCACAAACTATTATCTGGTGCAACGTTTACGATGCACACTCCATCACAAACAGTTCATGAGTGCCAAGCGTGTGCGATAAGGAGATTATGACACACATTCCCTTCTCCCAAACCATATGTGATCTATAATTAAGAAGGTTACCTAATCATCATACGAGTGTCGGATAGGATTACAAAATGCCGGAACATCGTACCAGTGTCGTACAGGATAACTATCATGCCACGCTATTATGTGGTGCAATATTTATGATGCCTACAACATCCGAAACAGTTCATGATTGTAAATTATGTACAATAAGGCAACTATCACAAATATTTAGTTTGCTCACACAGTTTATGATATTTTCTGATATCACACACACTTTGCAAACGGCAACTCTGTGCATGGTCGCACTCGTTTCCTCTCTGCAAACCGTGTCAGACAGACCGTGTGCACCGTAACGACCTACAGAGCATATTTCGACCCTAATTAAATTGCTGCTATTTAAAACTGGACCAAATTTGAATTTGAAAGTTGGCTATAACTTTATTCATATACATCAAGTTAAACAACCAATGCATTATTCAATTCACAGATACATATGTTCAAGAATTACATATGCACAAAATAAAGAATGATGAACCAGGGTTGTATGCAAAAGACATTCTGGTTTCTGAATAAGGTGAAGCAGAATGCCCGTATTGTGCTCTCCTCCATGCAGAAGGCACGCACGACTCTAGTCCAACCCCTTGTGATGGCCAACTGCCCATCCTGCACTGACTTCATGACTCATGAGGACATCTAGATAGTCATTGTGTTCAGGTAGAAATACTTTAACCTTTGCATACCCGCCAATCATGCAATCTAAGAGGTTATCTTGAGTAAACTACTTCAAGAACCACTTTAAAGGAAAAAGATTTAGACATTGTCATCTAACACAACTCATTATGGGTAGTAAAGAGAAGGCTACAGAGTTCTTACTTACCATGCTGAAGTTCACTATTGTCTTGGATAAAGTGTAAACAAATAGTTTAATTGCCATCTTTTGACGCATTTGACTAACAATCTTTATCAGTTTCCTCACTTGATGCCGGTTCATCAACATCTCATTGGCCCATACGCATAAAGGGTCGAAGCACAGATCTTTACCAATGACATGTACCTAAAAGCACCAATTAATATTAGAAGCTAAACATCAATTGCACAATGATGTAGTACAACACTCCCTCCGTACCATTATGTAAGATCTAATAGCATCCAAAATACTCACAGCATGGATGAGTAAACATCTAATATTATGGGGCGGAAGGAGTTTATTATATTTTTACAAATATCAGCCGGTTAACTGCAGTTAACTGCTGCTATGTTATTGGTGTTCTAGCTGCTCTTCTATGTATATCTAGACATCATCAGAATTTTAAGGTAACACTCTTGGTTTGAGACAAGGTATGCCAAAGGTTGCCACACCTAAGCTTAGGCAAGTTTGACCAACTTAGGTGTGTGTTTGGTTCAAGCCACATCTTAGGCAAGCCACACTATGGTCCCACATCACATACACTCAAAAAGTGTGGCAAGATTCTCTTAGGAGTGCCAACTTGTGGCTCTTGTTTTGAAGAACTAACCAGCAAGTTTGGCAACATTGTATGGCAAAGTTGGCACTCCTAGGCTTAGAACCAAACAGCCCTTCCTTGTTGCTATGTGGCCTAGGATTGCATATTTAGTCATTCAGTACAATGCATCTTTCTATGTAGCCTCAGATATGTTAGATATGGCCCTTGTTAACCTACCGATAAATGGGTTATAGATATATTGAGTTAAATGTCCGATTCAACAATTAATCCCTTATTAGCCCCCGACCTATATGGTACCAGCTACCGATATCCTGAATGGTGAGTATATATAAGCCATGGGATGAAACTAACCTCGATGTTAAACAACAATTGTTCCAAATATGTTCCTGTGTAAGTACATCTAAAGGCATGTTAAGCACAACAGGCTAAACATCAACCAAATATATCCTGGGTATTCAACATAATCTCCAAATGGTAGCTTCACGGTGAAGGTTTAAGCATGCTAGTTAAGAAAAACAAGAAGTGGAAAGGCGTGTTATTAACTGCAATAGGCCTAACATTTAAAAACAAGCAAACATAGTCATTCAAATTTGTATTGTGCATGTCTAAGTACTCTAGTTATTGTGAAATAAAATGGAAAGCCGTGTTAAATACAACATGCTTAATAGCAACTAGTCATTCATAGAGCTATTGTTAAAACTGGTATTGATGAAATTGAACTGCAAAGTTCATACTAGCACATATAGAACATCACATTGTGAATAACTGAAATAAACAAGGCATACTGCGAACAACCAAAGATGGCAATTGAAACTGGACATATGCTAACTACAAACAATCGAACAACCAAAAACCATTGAAATAAACGAGGCGTAATGCAAACAACCAAATATAGCAATAAATATTGGACAGGTTCTCACTACAAAATGGTTCGAGAAAACAAATCATGGGATTCCCCCGGTGAAGAGGCACAACAAGACAAATTGTGGGTTTCCTCACTTGTCACAGATGGGGCTCGTCCTCATGGTTGTTGTCGATGAGGTCTGACTTGGGAGCTGAGGATCCCAAGCCAGCATCATAGAATGTGTCCTTCAGAAATGACAAAAGGGGCTCCATGGCAATGAAGGATGGCAAATTGTTCCTAACAAGCCACGGGAGATCAGCGGCAGGGCGATCGATGAGATCGACGCATGTCGAACCCGAGGGGTTGGGGGTGGGTGACTTAACCTTTGACATAGCCAGCATTAAGTCGTCGCTGTCGACAACCTCGATGTCATAGCCAGCGTCTGCGACATACTAGAATACTCTAGCATGTTGATTGAAAGGTTGCAGCCACTCATCGTCAGCAGTTTCCTCGGAGGCCACCTCGCCGACATCGGGCGAAGAGGCCGCGGCAAAGCTCTTTTGGGCCATTTGCTCCTCAAGCTCCCAGGAAGCATAGCCGGGCTTAGGCTTCATTGCTCTATAGTGGGGGAGGGGGAGGGAGATCTATGGGAAAGTGGGCGTTTCGTAGGTGTCATCTAAACTACATGGGCAGACTGGCAGAGGTTGATGATAGAGGCGACGCAACTGTGGCGGCGGTGACCTATAGCTAGGGTTTCGAGCGAGGGATGGGTGGTGTGTGTGTGTGTGTGTGTGTGTGTGAGAGAGAGAGAGAGAGAGAGAGAGAGAGTGGGTGAGTGCAGGATTTGGGTGTGTGTGTGGAGGGGGTCCAAGGTGGTGTTTGAGGAAATGTCGTGGGTACGGGACATTTTGCTAGGCGGGAGTAAAATTGCGGGGCTACCGAAAATTTGGATAAAGGGATTGAAGCAGAGCGGGGCGGGACTAACAAACATCACACAGGTTAAAACATAATAATCGTGTGCTATCAAATAGAGAAACACTCCAGCCGAGCAGATATTTTTGAGATTTCAAGGGATGTAGGCGGGAGTAAAATGCCGAGTCTACTAAAAATTTGGATCAACAGATTTAAGCAAAGTGGGAGTGACACACATCGCCCATGGTCCACACGTACTAATCGTGTGGTATCAAATAGAAAAACTGATGTACGGTAGAACCCTAGCGGCCTGATCTTTCATGATTGGAGTGGGATCCGTTGAAGAACACGAAGAACACGGGGAAAAACAGGGAGAAATCATAAGGGGAAACACTCAAGAACAAGTCCAATCACACATCCACTAGACAATCAAACACACAAGATCACAATGTACATGAACAAAGAATAGGAAAGATACAAGGTAGAGTTCATCTCCAAGAGGAGGTCTTGATGGGGTTCCTCCCGTGAGGGGGTCTTGATGATATCCCGCAGGATCTTATCCTAGATGGAGGTCTTGGTCTCCAATGGAGTAGTGGTCTCTCTCTCTCCCTCCCTCTCTCTCTCTCTCAAGAGGAGGAGTGGTAGGAGCAAAGCTCACATACAAATGAGCAATCACTTTGCTTCCCCTAGAAATGGGGAGGAGGATGTCTATTTATGGTCTAAGCCACGAAAGGGTAAGTTAGGGGGCATAATGGGTACATGGGCCTCGGCACAACGTTACACACAGGCAAGGCCCGTATGATCCGGATGGGGGTCCGAATGATTTGGTCGTCGGCCCGGATGATCCGGGAGCAGGTCTGGATGATCCAACTTCATGGTGAAGCAACAGGTGTCATCGGCGCAATTATCCAGATGATCCGGGGGGAGGCCCGGACGATCCGGCTAGGCCCGGATGATCCGGATGGATGTCCGGACGTCCGGCTTGACTCCAGGAGCCGCTCCGTCTTCTTCTCCTTTCTTCCATCTTCTCTTCCACGCTTCCCTCGCGTATGGTGTAGTCGGTCCTTGGCGCTTGCACTCCTCATTGACATCCGTGAAGCTCCAACAATACCTATGCATGCACACGGGAGAAGTGTCAAGTAGTATACCATCCTCGAAGGGGTCAAGTGAGCACGTGTGAAGGAGATGATTCACCTTTGTGTATGTGAACTAGATGTCGCATGTGTCACTTGCCAAACAGACTCTTGGCATGGTGATTCCTATATCTTGAGCTTGCGTTGGTTTTCCTTGAAGAGGAAAGGGTGATGCAACAATAGTAGCGTAAGTATTTCCCTTAGTTTTTGAGAACCAAGGTATCAATCCAGTAGGAGGCTCCTCAATAGTCCCACACACCCACACTGTAACAACCCAAATTTTCAATTTGGAATGTTATACATTAGATCATCATTGCATATCATATTTTATTGCATTTTGGTTTGATCATAGAAATTTCACGCAAATCAACGACCCGCAGAGAGAGTTGGGAATTTCATTATTTTCTTATTTGAGTTTTTCTCAAATTTAGAAAAAGGATCATTTGATTTTAATTATTTTACCTTTGAATATTTCTATTATAAAAATAAGAGAGAGGGAATAAAATGACTTTCCCAAAATAAAGAAATATTGAGGATTTAATAATAAAATCAAATAATATTTTATTTCGGAGTTTTATCGCTATTTTATTTTAATTTAGGAAAAATGTGCGTTTTTAAAAATTGCATTTTAGGCCGAAATAAATGTTCATCTTGCCGGCTTACTTTTAGAGAACGGGGAAAATTTATTTTGGGATTTTTTTAGTCCGTTTAGTATTTCTTTTCTTTCTTTTTCTGCACGTCCAAATTATTAAAAAAAAGAGTTAACCGACCTACCGGGCCGTGTCTGCCCCGGACTCCTGGCCCGGCCGGCCTTTATAAGCCGAGGCCCGAGCCGCCCCAAACCCTAGCCGCCCCAGCCGACCCCGCCGCCGTTGCCGCCGGATCCGCCGCCGCCCCACCGCCCCTAGCCACCGCCACCGGAGCCCGCCACCGCCCGTTGCCGCCTAGCCGGAGACCTCGCGGGACCCGAGGTAGCCGCCGCTGGTTTTTTTATAAAACCGATCGGTTTTTTTAAGAACCCTAGATCCGTTTTTTAGATCGGTTCCTTGGTTTTCTCGGTTTAGTTATTTAACGGACGTTCGTCCATACGTTCAGTTTAACGAACGGTTTTCGTCGTTTAGCCGCAGACAGCAAATGTTCGTTCGTTAGCCTGTTCGTCCGTTTTCCTTTTTCTCTGATTTTCCGCGATTATTTTTGATCGCGATTTCTGATCCGATTTTCGTTTTATTATAACTTTTCGCTCGTTTATCGGAGTCAGGCGATTCAAGCGCCTAGAGTTTCGTCTCGAAACCCTCTTTCCGTTCAAACTAACTCAAACAAGTTTTTGCTACAGTAAAATTTGACTTAGGTCCAGATTAGCAAAAGAAGCTTGTTTCTTTCGCCGTTTGAGTTTCGTTGCTTTGTTGGATTTGATTCTTTTTGCAAACCGGAGTTCTTAAGTTGAACTTTTTGGTTAGATCTCTTATTTGAGTTTTACCCGTGCATTAGATGAGTGCTTATTGTATGCTTGTTTGTTTGCGATAGAGTACCCGGAGTGCGCCGCATGCTATTACGAGTCTCTAGGTTTCACGGATCATCAGCAAGGCAAGTAACACTTTGATCATACCTCTTTACTACCTAGTTTTATTGCATTAGATCAATCCTCAAACAATTGCATGATTAGGATCTGATTAATATGTGGATTTTGGGAAGTAGATGAGGTAGAACCTATTACCTGTTTTAATACCAAACCTTTGGGAGTTACTTCTACGTTTGCTTATATCGCTATCCTATGCTAGTAGACGTGGACTGGGTGAGTGTATCCATGACATATGTGAGATTGTTAATTAACGGTTTACTTAAGGTGGCAACTTTAACACACATCTGGGTGGACTGAGGCACCTGGGGAACCGAGTGTTGCCTGTATTTTTGGAAATCCCGGGGTACCGTGTGATTCTCCTATGGACCGCCACCCAGGCTAAAAGGGATCATGAGACAAATTGGGAAGCCCCCACATCAGTTGGAGAGATCCAGAGTTTTCTTGGACTCGCAGGATACTACCGGAGATTCATTGATAATTTCTCGAAGATTGCAAAACCCATAACGGAGTTGTTGGAGAAGGACACCAAGTTCTACTGGACTGAGGAATGTGAGGCCAGTTTCCAGGAGTTGAAGAAACATTTGGTTACGTCACCGGTGTTGATTCTACCAGATCAGCACAAGCATTATGAAGTATATTGTGACGCTTCTCGTCGAGGACTTGGAGCAGTGGTTATGCAGGAGGGAAGAGTTATTTCGTATGCCTCACGACAACTTAAGCCCCATGAGTTCAATTATGCCACACATGACTTGGAGTTAGCAGCCATAGTGCATGCGTTGAAGACATGGAGACATTTCTCATCGGAAACCATTGTAGGTGTACATGGATCACAAGAGTTTGAAGTACATCTTCACGCAGAAGGAGTTGAATCTCAGGCAAAGGATATGGTTGGAGCTCATTAAGTATTATGATATGAGGTTGCATTATCACCCAGGTAAGGCTAACGTAGTAGCCGATGCGTTGAGCTGCAAGAGCCATGTCAACACTCTGATGACCAGAGAGTTACCCAAGGAGTTAGCAGAAGATCTTCATGAGCTATGTTTGGAGATAGTTCCGAGAGGCTACGTAGCCGCATTGGAGATTCAGTCTACTTTGATGGATAAGATCAGAGAAGCTCAGAAGACAAACAAGGAGATTGCCGAGATAAAGGAGAAGATGAGCAAAGGAAAAGCTAAGGGATTTCGTGAGGATGAGAATGATACCTTATGGTTTGAGGACCGCGTTTATGTGCTAATGACCCGGAGATCAGGAAGTTGATTCCACAGGAGGCCCATGATTCACCGTATTCGATTCACCCAGGAAATACCAAGATGTATCTGTATTTGAATGACACTTTCTGGTGGGCTGGAATGGAGAAGGATATTGCGGAATATGTAGCAGTATGTGATGTATGTCAGAGAGTGAAGGCAGAGCATCAGAAGCCAGCAGGATTGCTACAGCCATTGTCGATACCCTAATGGAAGTGGGATAAGCTAGGCATGGATTTTATTACGGGATTGCATAGGACTCGTTCAAGCTATGACTCAATGTGAGTTGTAGTCGATCTTTTGACGAAGGTGGCTCATTTCATCCCAGTGAAGACCACTTACACCGGTGCTAAGTTGGCAAAGATATACATGACCAGGATCGTATGTCTGCATGGAGTTCCGAGGACCATTGTATCAGATAGAGGAACCCAGTTTACCTCAAAGTTCTGGAATCAGTTGCACGAAACTTTGGGTACCAGGCTAGAGTTCAGTACAACCTTTCATCCACAGACAAATGGACAGACCGAGAGAGTCAATCAGATTCTAGAAGACATGCTGAGAGCTTGTGCGCTAGATTATGGATCTAATTGGGCCAACAATTTGCCATATGCAGAGTTCTCTTACAACAACAGTTATCAATCCATTCTGAAGATGGCCCCTTTCGAAGCCTTGTACGGAAGGAGGTGCAGGACACCATTGTTATGGGATGAAGTTGGAGACCGTCAGTTGTTTGGACCAGATTTGATTAAAGAGTCTAAAGAGAAGGTTAAGCTAATTCGTGATATACTCAAGGTAGCCCAGTCCAGGCAAAAGACCTATGTGGATTCTAAACGCAAGGAGACAGTTTACAAAGTTGGAGACAGAGTTTATCTTCGTGTATCCCCACTTCGAGGAGTTAAGTGTTTTGGAGTTAAGGGAAAGTTAGCGCCACGTTTTGTGGGACCATACAAAGTTTTGGAGCGTATGGGAGAAGTTGCTTACAAGTTGGAACTGCCCGAAGGTTTGTCAGGAGTTCATGATGTGTTCCACGTTTCCCAGTTGAAAAACTGCCACGCATAGATGGCTGAAATACCTCTAAGAGATACAGTGCCACTGGAAGCGATTCAGTTGGATAGTGATTTGACCTATGAGGAGAAACCAGTCAATATTCTAGAGTTTGCCAGCCGAGTCACGCGTAGCAAGGTTATCAAGTTTTGCAAAAGTTCAGTGGAGCCACCATACCGAGGATGAAGCCACTTGGGAGCGTGAGGAAGACCTACTGAAGGACCACCCTCACCTATTTTCTAGCCAACCCAAATCTCATGGGCGAGATTCATCTTAAGAGGGGTAGGTTTGTAACATCCCAAATTTTCAATTTGGAATGTTATACATTAGATCATCATTGCATATCATATTTTATGCATTTCGGTTTGATCCTAGAAATTTCACGCAACTCAAGGACCCACTGAGAGAGTTGGGAAGTTCGTTATTTTCTTATTTGAGTTTTTCTCAAATTTAGAAAAAGGATCATTTGATTTTAATTATTTTACCTTCGAATCTTTCTATTATAAAAATAAGAGAGAGGGAATAAAATAACTTTCCCAAAATAAGGAAATATTGAGGATTTAATAATAAAATCAAATAAGATTTTATTTCGGAGTTTTATTGCTATTTTATTTGAATTTAGGAAAAATGCGCATTTTTTAAAATTGCATTTTAGGCCCAAATAAATGTTCATCTTGTCCGGCTTATTTTTAGAGGGCGGGGAAAATGTCTTTCGGGATTTTTGGAGTCAGTTTAGTATTTCTTTTCTTTCTTTTTCTGCACGTCCGAATTATTTAAACAAAAAGAGTCAACCGACCTATCGGGCCGTGTCCGCCCCGGACTTCTGGCCCGGCCGGCCTTTATAAGCCGAGGCCCGAGTCGCACCAAACCCTAGCCGCCCCAACCAACTCCACCGGCGCCGCCAGCCGCCGCTGCCAGCGCTGCCGCCGTCGCCGGATCCGCCGCCCGCGCCGCCCGCCGCTGCCACCGCCGCCCACGCTACCCGCCGGAGCCGCCGCCACGGCCGCCCGTCCCGCTGCCGCCGCCGAGCTGCCGCCCCTAGCCGCTGCCGCCGGAGCCCGCCACCGCCCATCACCGCCTCGCCGGACCCGAGGTAGCCGCCGCCGGTTTTTTTATAAAACCGATCGATTTTTTTAAGAACCCTAGATCCGTTTTTTAGATCGGTTCGTCGGTTTTCTCGGTTTAGTTATTTAACGGACGTTCGTCCGTACGTTCGTTTTAACCAACGGTTTTTGTCGTTTAGCCGCAGACAGTGAATTTTCGTTTGTTAGCCTGTTTGTTTGTTTTTCTTTTTCTCGGATTTTCCGCGATTATTTTCGATCGGGATTTCTGATCCGATTTTCGTTTTAGTATAACTTTTCGCTCGTTTATCGGAATCAGGTGATTCAAGCGCCTAGACTTTCATCTCGAAACCCTTTTACCGTTTAACCAACTCAAACAAGTTTTTTCTACTGTAAAATTTGACTTAGGTCCAGATTAGTAAAAGAAGCTTGTTTCTTTCGCCGTTTGAGTTTCGTTGCTTTGTTGGATTTGATTCTTTTTGCAAACCGGAGTTCTTAAGTTGAACTTTCTGGTTAGATCTCTTATTTGAGTTTTACCCGTGCATTAGATGAGTGCTTATTGTATGCTTGTTTGTTTGCGGTAGAGTACCCGGAGTGCGCCGCGTGCTACTACAAGTCTCTAGGTTTCACCGATCATCAGCAAGGCAAGTAACACTTTGATCATACCTCTTTACTACCCAGTTCTATTGCATTAGATCAATCCTCAAACAATTGCATGATTAGGATCTGATTAATATGTGCGTTTTGGGAAGTAGATGAGGTATAACCTATTACCTGTTTTAATACCAAACCTTTGGGAGCTTCTACGTTTGCTTATATCGCTATGCTATGCTAGTAGACGTGGATTGGATGAGTGTATCCATGACAGATGTGAGGTTGTTAATTAATGGTTTACTTAAGGTGGCAACTTTAATAAACATCTGGTGGATTGAGGCACCTGGGGAACCGAGTGTTGCCTGTATTTTTGGAAATCCCGGGGTACCATGTGATTCTCCTATGGACCGCCACCCAGGCTCAAAGGGATCATGAGATTATTCATGCTAGAAACATCCGTGTGCAGACGAAAGCTACTATGGGCTCTAGCATAGTTGAGTATGTTGTGTGACCTCGTTAAGTGGTAGACTAGAAGATGTAGGGGATGTAGGTTGGTACTGTCTACCTAGAGTAAAGAGTTAATGCTTCTGAAAGACTGTGTCTCGGTCATCCATTTCTCAAACATCATGTAGTGCGAGAAATCCAACGGAGGAGATCGAGTCTTGCGGGGAAATGTGCGCAAACCTCTGCAGAGTGTATAAACTAACCATGGTTAGCTGTGTCCCCGATTATGGACGTTTTGAGTATCTAGTACCTGGATTATCATGTGCATCTCATCATGTTATTTAATTAATTCTATTTGGGTTTAATGATGATGCTTAATTGGGATTGAGTTGGGTGAACCTTCTCAATGTTCAACAACCACCATGATAGTTAAATAAAATAAATTCCTTTGTTGTAGGGAAAAATTGGCTTTATGCAAAACTGTAACCATAGAGCTTTTCCACCAGCCATATATGCATGTAGTGATAGCATTATTCTATTCATTACTCTCTATGTGTTACATTGCCAGTATATTCCATGTGCTGACCCGTTTTCGGGCTGCAACGTTCATGTTGCAGACTTTTCAGACAACGAGTAAGGTGCCTTAGTGTCAGGACCCCGACTCAATGCCACATCGATCTAGCATGTAATACCTCATATCACTTTGCGGCCTCACGCACGGTATCCCCACGGGTGTCGCCTTACCTTTGCCCGGGACCGTTTGCGCATTTTGGCACACGTATATGATGGTGTCGTTAGCATCCATATGATAAAGAGCCCGGGCTGACATGGCTAGTCGTAAACCCAAAGTGGCACTAACTTACAGGGACAGGCATCCATGACCCAGCATCGAACGTGTCGGTCATCAACGAGTGAATCCAGGCTGTAGCACTGGGCTAACAGGACTCCGGTGAACCGGGCTGTAGCGGGCTAGCAGGACTCCGGTATTCATCGCGTGACATTTCCCCGAAGGGACAGACACAGGATCGAAGAAGGACACATGCCGGCCAACCTAAGTGTTCCGGAGCAGTAGCAAGCTACCAGGGCTCAGTGGAAGCACTAGGAGACATTTCCCGGTAAGAGAGTCTACTAAGGATAAACAACTAGATAGTCAGATCCCACACATAGCAATACACATTACACGTACGCATAACATGCAAGTATGTGCTGTACAACATGGCATCACAGCATAACTCAACAATCATATAGATAAAGGCTCAGAAGAGCCATCATAGCATTTATTGCAAACAGGGGTCACAAGACCCATCATACAGGGCATACAAGCAACAAGCGGAAGCATTACCTGTCTGGGTACAGACATCTACAAATGAAAAAGGCTGAAGAGCCTGACTATCTACAACATCCGATCAAGATCGTAGCTGAGGTACTAGCTACTAGTCGAAGTCCACGAGAACACTATTAAGACCGAAGTCTCCGCTGCAAAAGCATAAATAAAGCAACATGAGTACAAAGGTACTTAGCAAGACTTACATCAGATCCTATCATACATGCATTTGTATCAAGAGGGTAATGTGGGGTTTAGTTGCAGGAAGCCAGCTTTGACTCTGTGGCTATCCTGTTCTACGACTACCAGAAACTCTGGAGGTGAAACAACGTACACGAGTCCACTAATCACCACACAATACACTACTATGGATTCATCCCCGTCCCCCTACGAGAAGGCCATCCATAGCACTCACACTTGTCTTGAGCATTTTAGTGTATCCACTTCGAGTTGTCTATGTACCATGTAAGCATCCAAGAAGTCCATAACCGCGGACCCGGCTATTCGAATAGATCATGTTAACCCTGCAGGGGTGTACTTCTTCACACACGCTCTCGCCACTTACCGCCATGTACACGTCATGTATCTCGGCAACCTTCAAGCGGAAGCCTGGCGAGGGTGTCGGCCACGACCTGACTAACCACACAAGACTCTAGCCCAGGTTTATCGCCTATTCGGGTTCCATCCGCAAGGAGATCCGGCCGGGGTGTCGCTCACGGCCCCAAACGATGTGAGCAGGGTTCCCGAGCCCACCAACCGGGTGCCACTCGGTACACCGTGCCACGTGTGCCTAGTCTGTCCCCAGGCCACCCTGCCGGGTGCCACTTGGTAGAAAAATAGCACTACCTACAAACACCAGAAACTAGTTGCGACTCCTGGACAGAGACCAAGTTGGTTAATAAGTCGAGAGGGGTCGAGTTACCGGAACCCAATGTGTGGTAGTATCGAGTCATTGGACAACATACACAGAACTCAGTGCTTAAGGACGGTTCTAGTGAGACAACCCACCATGTACTCCTACATGGCCTCTCACCGCTACCTTTACCAAATCTTGTTCACACACTTCACTCCCAGCATCAGAACATATCGTAACACTCCAATTCATTCCCAATGAATCAGACCTGACACAACTCTAAGCAATAGCAGGCATAGCATGGTAGGAACACATCAGTGGCTTCAATCAACTCCTACACATGCTAGTGGGTTTCAACTATTTACTGTGGCAATGACAGGTCATGCAGAGGAATGGGTTCAACTACCGCAGCACAAAGTAGCAGATGAACTGTTGTTGTCCTAATGCAATAACTGAGAGCAGGAGCGAGAGAGTAGGGTTTTATCGAAATGAACAAGGGGGTTTGCTTGCCTGGTAAAACAACAAGGGAGGCACTGCTTCACAGATAGGTACTCTGGAACGTCTCCGGAGTAGGACCTATCGAGAAGGAACGGTGCCGGCAATCGATACACAATCATATGCAACAATATGATGCATGAACATGGCATGTAGATGTGATGCTGTTGAGCTAATGCAACTAGTGTTCAATTGGTTTGAAGTCCATTTGAACCAAGGGTTCAAATGCATTTCTAAATTAAGTCTCTTATATATGCCATAATGTGTTTTCCCATATTCAGCATGTATAAGTTGGTTTTTCATGCATGAAACTAGTACAGATGGAAAGGTTGCATTTTTCTGATAATTTTTCATATATAAATTATTTTAATCTGAGCTACGGTTGAATTGTTATGAATTTTTGAAGTTTAAAACAATTTCTGGAATTTTCTGATTAAATTTAATTCCAGAAATCATATAATTGCGTCAGCATGACGTCATCACTACATCAGCGGTCAACGCGGCTGTCCAGGTCAAACCTGACGTGCGGGGGCCACACGTCAGTGACACTGGGGTTAACCCCGAGTCAAACCTGGGCTGACTAGCTTTGACTAAGCCTTGGGCCCACTGGTCAGCGTCAGTAGGTGGGGATTAGTGCCTAATTAACAAAGCCACGTCAGCCCGCCGGAGTTCTGGCCGGCGGCGACCAATAGCGCGGCGGCGACTCGCCGGACTTGCGCTACAGGCGGCGTTTGGTCGCGCGAAGACCACCAGGGCGTAGCCCGTCGTCGTCCGCAACCAGGGGAGCTGGTGGGGGGTTGCGGGGGCGCCGGAGCTCACCGGAGCAAGGCTCGCGGCGGCGGCCGGAGCTCGGCAACTTGCGGCCGCGGAGTTGTGGTGCATGGCAGTGGAAGCGGAGGGCTCCTACGGCCTCCTGGCGTCACCAGGAACACGGTGACGCGCGCGGGAGTGACTGGCTTGGGCTCATGCCACCGTGGCGCCATGGCCGGCGGCGAGGAACTTACGGGCGCGGTGGTTGAGCTAGCTAGACGGGGCAAACAATCACGGGGAGGAGGGGGTTCGGTGCGGGGGCTCACCGCGAGACCAACGAGCGCGAGGGCGAGGTCGGGGATGCCCGGTAGCTCCCGAATCGCCGGCGAGGATCCACGGCGGCCGGAGGCGAATTTGGCGATGGCGACGGCTCCACGGGGTGCTCCGTCTTGCGTGGCTCGACGAGGAGGTAGAGGGGGTCGCGGCGGATCTGGGAAGCGTGTCGGGAAGGCGTGGGAGAGGCGGTGGCTACGGTGATGCCCGTCGGCGGCGGCGGTGGTTCTCGGGTGAGAGAGAGAGAGCAGGGGGAGAGGAGGAGGGAGAGCGAGAGGGAGTGAGAGCGGTGCGGGGCAGCACGTGGCGACGTCCGGTCCATCCAGAGCGACGAGGGGAGGACAGGTAGGCAGGGAGGGAGGAGGTGGCGCGGCGCGGCGGTGCGCGCGCGTCGGGCACGCTCCGTTCCCCTGTCGGGGAGGAAGACGACAGAGGAGGGGGCCAGGTGGGCTGGGCCGCCTGCTGGCTGGGCCGGCCTGCTGCGGCTGGGCTGCACAGGGGAAGCCCCAGGTAAGCCCCTCCTTCTTTTATTTCTGTTTTCTATTTTTTTCTGACATTTGTTTTGATTTAATAAAATACTAAATCAATTTATTACCTTATGCCAATTTTTGCAGGAGCTAGATATATTATTCCAGAGCTCTTTTATAAATGGCATAATTTTTGGACCATATTTCATATATATAGAAATATATTTCCAATGCAAATATTTATCGAATTAATCCAAATGGCCAAAATAAATATCCATGAGCTCCTAAAAATATTGTTTTGATTTTTATCTCTGTCCAATATTTTTAGAGGGCATCATGAGCATTTTCTTGGACCCTTTTGGAGAAATTTTTATTTGGGTCATTTTAAAAAAATGATTCTGAGGGTTCCACCAATCCTCATTTCAAATTTAAATGAAATTTAAATATGATGCACAAATGGCTAGCTAGTCTAGATCATACCAGACTAGGGATGTGACAACTCGCCCCCACTTGAAAGAATCTCGTCCCGAGATTCAGGGGTCGACGGAAAGAAAGCGGGGTACTCCAGTCGAAGACGATCTTCTCGCTCCCAAGTAGCTTCTCTCTCGGAATGATGAGACCACCGAACTTTGAGAAACTTAATGTTCTGACGTCGAGTGACACGCTCTGCTTGATCAAGAATGCGAACCGGGTACTCTCGGTATGTGAGGTTATCTTGGAGATCAAGCGTTTCGTGGTCCACTCCACGGATAGGATCCGAGAAGCAACGCCTGAGTTGAGAGACGTGGAAGACATCATGAACTCGAGAAAGATGTGGGGGTAGTTCCAACTGGTAGGCAACCTCTCCTCGTTTAGCGAGAATACGAAAAGGACCAATGTAACGAGGAGCCAACTTGCCCTTGATACCGAAATGATGGGTACCCTTCAAGGGAGTAACCCGAAGGTAAGCTTGGTCGCCAATTTCATAAGTCATATCCTTATGATGACGATCGTACTGGCTCTTCTGACGAGACTGGGCTGTTTTCAAATTCTCACGAATGATGCGAACTTGCTCTTCTGCCTCCTGGATCATATCCGGTCCAAAGAATTGTCTTTCACCGGTTTCTGACCAGTTCAAAGGTGTTCGACATCTTCGTCCATAGAGAACCTCAAAAGGAGCTTGCTTGAGGCTGGATTGGTAGCTATTGTTATAAGCAAACTCAGCGAAAGGAAGACATTTCTCCCAATCCATACCGAATGAGATAACGCAAGCTCTGAGCATGTCTTCGAGAATTTGATTGACCCGTTCCACCTGACCACTCGACTGAGGGTGGAAAGCGGTACTGAAGGAAAGATGGGTTCCCATGGCAGTTTGGAAGCTCTCCCAGAAGTGAGAAGTGAAAAGACTGCCACGGTCTGAATTGATCTCTAGTGGAACACCATGGAGTGACACTATTCGAGAAATATATAAGTCAGCAAGCTGACTAGCAGTGATACTCTCTCGAACAGGAAGGAAGTGAGCCACTTTGGAGAGACGATCAATGACTACGAAGATAGCGTTATTCCCTCTCTTGGTCCTGGGAAAACCGGTGATGAAGTCCATACCAACTTTATCCCATTTCCATTCAGGAATAGCTAAAGGCTGAAGGGTGCCAGCAGGTCTCTGATGCTCTGCCTTAACGCGACGACAAACGTCACATTTAGCAATGAACTCTGCGATTTCTCTCTTCATCCTAGTCCACCAGAACCTCTGGCGTAGGTCCTGATACATCTTAGTGCTACCGGGATGAATCGTGAGAGGAAATTCATGCGCCTCCTTAAGAATCAACTGCCGAAGATGTTGCTTCTTGGGAACCACCAAGCGATTCTCAAAGAAAACAACACCACGATCATCCATAGAGAAACATCCACCAACTCCCTTCTTAATGTTTCTCTTGATCTGGGTAATCCCTGTATCGTGCTTCTGGGCTTCTATGATAAGATCCACAAGGGTAGGTTTCGCCACCAAGGTAGAAAGGAATCCGTGAGGAGCAATGTGAAGATTAAGCTTACAGAATTCCTCATGGAGAAGTGGTTGGCCTTGCTGCAACATGAGATTGTTGCAATAGGATTTACGGCTTAGCGCATCAGCCATGACATTGGCTTTGCCTGGAGTGTAGGTAATCCCTAGATCATAATCTGTGATTAACTCCAACCAACGTCTTTGCCTAAGGTTCAAATCTGGTTGGGTGAAGATATACTTGAGACTCTGGTGATCGGTGTAGATCTCGCAACGTTTACCAAGAAGGTAATGTCGCCAGGTCTTGAGTGCATAGACTACGGCTGCAAGCTCTAGATCATGTGTAGGGTAATTCTCCTCATGTGGATGCAACTGTCGAGATGCATAGGCAATCACATGACGATCCTGCATAAGAATGCAACCTAGTCCCTGTCGTGAGGCGTCGCAGTAGATAATAAAGTTTTTAGTGAAATCCAGTGGCACAAGTATGGGAGCAGAAGTCAGGCGTCTTTTCAGTTCCTGAAAACTGTACTCACACTGTGGGGACCACTCAAACTTTTTATCTTTCTTGAGAAGTTCCGTGAGGGGTTTGGCTACTTTGGAGAAGTTTTCAACAAAGCGGCGACAATAGCTGGCCAGACCAAGGAAGCTCCTAACTTGTTTGACTGTTTCAGGTGGAGTCCAATCGAGAACGGCCTTGACTCTCTCGGGATTGACAGCAATGCCCTTACCAGAGATTACGTGGCCTAAGTAGGTCACTTCTGACAACCAAAATTCACACTTGGAGAAATTGGCATAAAGGCGGTGCTCTCTGAGTTTTTCTAACACAAGTCTAAGATGTTCGGCATGCTCTTCCTCGTTCTTCGAGTAAATAAGAATGTCATTGAGGTAAACCACGACGAACTTATCTAAGTACTCCATGAAGATCGAGTTCATCAGGCGGGAGAATGTGGCTGGGGCGTTGGTTAGGCCGAAGGACATGACGGTGTACTCGTACTGACCATAACGAGTGACAAAAGCTGTCTTGGGAATGTCCCCGTTTCTGATCTTGATTTGATGGTAGCCTAATCTTAAATCCATCTTGGAGAAGACTGAGGATCCAGCGAGCTGATCATACAGGTCGTTGATCCTGGGAAGCGGATACTTGTTCTTTATCGTGACCAAATTAACGGGACGATAATCTACAACCATCCGGTCCGTACCGTCTTTCTTCTTGACGAAGAGGACGGGGCAAGCCCAAGGAGAAGAACTAGGACGGATGAAACCCTTTTGCAAGGACTCATCGAGTTGTTTCTTAAGCTCGGCTAGTTCTAGGGGTGCCATCTTGTAAGGTCTCCGGGAGATTGGAGCTGTTCCTGGGATAAGATCTCTGACGAACTCTACATCTCTGTCAGGTGGAACACCTGGCAGTTCCTCTGGAAAGACATCCGGAAAGTCACGGACTACCGGAATATCTTCAAGGTCTGGAAGAGGGCTGGCATTAAGAGAATAGAGCTGACGCTTTGCAACTCTAGTGGAGATGGTGACTATCTTGCCAGATGGGTGTGTAAGTTGAACAGATCTTGTGTAACAATCAATCTTGGCATGATGAGCTGTCATCCAGTCCATACCCAAGATGATGTTAATATCTGAAGACTTGAGGGCTACAAGTGATGCAAGGAATACAAGTCTTTCAACAAGGATTTCGTTACCATGGCTTACACTAGAGGTTTGCCATTTGGATCCAGGAGTTTGGATGACTAGCGGAGTTGGCATATCACAAAATGACAGATTGTGCAGGTTAGCATAGCTTTCAGAAATGAAGGAGTGAGATGCTCCAGTATCGAATAGAACTGATGCTGGGTGACAATTGACAAGGAGTGTACCAAGAACGACATCTGGATCATCATGAGCGTCTTTAGCTGAGACGTGATGCACACGTCCACGTTCAGTGGGGGCTGACTTAACACTGTTCATCTTGCGTGATGGCTTAATACAGACAACAGTCTTCTCGGGCTGGGGTGGAGCATAACTAGTCTGAGAGCAGTCACGTGCATAGTGTCCTGGCTTCCCGCATGTGAAGCAAGTCCCTGAGGTTGGACGAGGACCCGCACTAACAAGTGGTCTACCAGTAGGCCTGGGTGGAACATATGACGGAGCTGGGGAGGGCACCACATGGGATGGCCTCGGTGCATAACCGGAAGGAAGAGCGGAGTTTGGAACCCAAATCCGGCGCTTCTGGGAACTAGAGCCAGAGGGAGATCCCAAATCACGGGTGTGATTACGAGACTCCTCGTAAGTGAGTTGAGCTGTCTCTGCATTGATGGCCTTGTTCACAAGGGCTTAGAATGTATCACAATGATGCAGGTGGAGATCACGATGCAACTTGGGGTTGAGACCCTTCCGGAACCTAGCTTGCTTCTTGGCGTCCGTGGACACTTCTTCTGTGGCATAGCGGGCAAGGTTCTCGAACTCTCTGCTATAAGCATCAACAGCCATCTTACTCTGGGTGAAACTACAGAACTCTTCTCTCTTGCGATCAAGAAGGGCCTGGGGAATGTGATGCTCGCGAAAAGCCTCAGTGAAATCCCTCCAGGTAGGAATCTGGCCAGCTGGAAGCAAAGTCTCATAGTTCTGCCACCAAAGACTAGCAGGACCTTCCAGGTGGTATGTGGCATAAATGACCTTGTCATCTTCAGCTACGTTCGCGGAACGCAGCTTATGAGTGATGCTACGGAGCCAGTCATCTGCATCGAGTGGCTCGATGGAATGATGAAAGGTAGGTGGGTGCAAGCGAATGAAATCATGAATGGTAGCAGACCCTTTGAACTGATGTGCGGTGTTCTCCTCGATACGTGCCAACAAACGATTAGACTCACGCTTGTTCCTCTCCATCTCTAGCATGAACTCTGTCAATGAAGGCTGGTCAGGACGATCCTCATCCCTACCATCTCCGTGGTTCTGGCTACGAGCAACAGAACTTGATGACATCCTGGTGAAGCGAAACCAGCGACGGAATCAGCATCAATCTATAGGCTATAGAATGTAGGACAAGGGATTAGTATCACTCGAACTCCTTAGGAAAAATTCCGGCAGCATAACGGCAGTAAAATGCTCAGAATGAGACATCCTACTAGAATGGGGTAATAACATACTCATCAATATTACTCAAGGTTCTGAGATCATGCTAAACAGACTACACCGGAAATACTCGAAAACTGGGGTATGACTCTGATCAACCAATCCTATGGGACTACGGAGTAGTAACACGTGATCCTGATAGACGGAAGAGAAAGCCTAGTTCCTTAACCCCGTAGAAAGGATAGGATGACTCAGATCAGAAGGCCATGAGGTAAAGGAGTAAAAGAGCCTTACGTTCCAACCCACAATCAATTCCCTTACATAACTAAAGATTTTCTAGACTCGACTTCGACCAGTATGGCTTGGTAAACCTACAGGCAGTCAGGCTCTGATACCAAAGCTGTCAAGACCCCGACTCAATGCCACATCGATCTAGCATGTAATACCTCATATCACTTTGCGGCCTCACGCACGGTATCCCCACGGGTATCGCCTTACCTTTGCCCGGGACCGTTTGCGCATTTTGGCACACGTATATGATGGTGTCGCTAGCATCCATATGATAAAGAGCCCGGGCTGACATGGCTAGTCGTAAACCCAAAGTGGCACTAACTTACAGGGACAGGCATCCATGACCCAGCATCGAACGTGTCGGTCATCAACGAGTGAATCCAGGCTGTAGCACTGGGCTAACAGGACTCCGGTGAACCGGGCTGTAGCGGGCTAGCAGGACTCCGGTAGTCATCGCGTGACATTTCCCCGAAGGGACAGACACAGGATCGAAGAAGGACACATGCCGGCCAACCTAAGTGTTCCGGAGTAGTAGCAAGCTACCAGGGCTCAGTGGAAGCACTAGGAGACATTTCCCGGTAAGAGAGTCTACTAAGGATAAACAACTAGATAGTCAGATCCCACACATAGCAATACACATTACACGTACGCATAACATGCAAGTATGTGCTGTACAACATGGCATCACAGCATAAGTCAACAATCATATAGATAAAGGCTCAGAAGAGCCATCATAGCATTTATTGCAAACAGGGGTCACAAGACCCATCATACAGGGCATACAAGCAACAAGCGGAAACATTACCTGTCTGGGTACAGACATCTACAAATGAAAAAGGCTGAAGAGCCTGACTATCTACAACATCCGATCAAGATCGTAGCTGAGGTACTAGCTACTAGTCGAAGTCCACGAGAACACTATTAAGACCGAAGTCTCCGCTTCAAAAGCATAAATAAAGCAACATGAGTACAAAGGTACTCAGCAAGACTTACATCAGATCCTATCATACATGCATTTGTATCAAGAGGGTAATGTGGGGTTTAGTTGCAGCAAGCCAGCTTTGACTCTGTGGCTATCCTGTTCTACGACTACCAGAAACTCTGGAGGTGAAACAACGTACACGAGTCCACTAATCACCACACAATACACTACTATGGATTCATCCCCGTCCCCCTACGAGAAGGCCATCCATAGCACTCACACTTGTCTTGAGCATTTTAGTGTATCCACTTCGAGTTGTCTATGTACCATGTAAGCATCCAAGAAGTCCATAACCGCGGACCCGGCTATTCGAATAGATCATTTTAACCCTGCAGGGGTGTACTTCTTCACACACGCTCTCGCCACTTACCGCCATGTACACGTCATGTATCTCGGCAACCTTCAAGCGGAAGCCTGGCGAGGGTGTCGGCCACGACCTGACTAACCACACAAGACTCTAGCCCAGGTTTATCGCCTATTCGGGTTCCATCCGCAAGGAGATCCGGCCGGGGTGTCGCTCACGGCCCCAAACGATGTGAGCAGGGTTCCACTCAGTACACCGTGCCACGTGTGCCTAGTCTGTCCCAAGCCCACCCTGCCGGGTGCCACTTGGTAGAAAAATAGCACTACCTACAAACACCAGAAACTAGTTGCGACTCCTGGACAGAGACCAAGTTGGTTAATAAGTCGAGAGGGGTCGAGTTACCGGAACCCAATGTGTGGTAGTATCGAGTCATTGGACAACATACACAGAACTCAGTGCTTAAGGACGGTTCCAGTGAGACAACCCACCATGTACTCCTACATGGCCTCTCACCGCTACCTTTACCAAATCGTGTTCACACACTTCACTCCCAGCATCAGAACATATCGTCACACTCCAATTCATTCCCAATGAATCTGACCTGACACAACTCTAAGCAATAGCAGGCATAGCATGGTAGGAACACATCAGTGGCTTCAATCAACTCCTACACATGCTAGTGGGTTTCAACTATTTACTGTGGCAATGACAGGTCATGCAGAGGAATGGGTTCAACTACCGCAGCACAAAGTAGCAGATGAACCGTTGTTGTCCTAATGCAATAACTGAGAGCAGGAGCGAGAGAGTAGGGTTTTATCGAAATGAACAAGGGGGTTTGCTTGCCTGGTAAAACAACAAGGGAGGCACTGCTTCACAGACAGGTACTCTGGAACGTCTCCGGAGTAGGACCTATCGAGAAGGAACGGTGCCGGCAATCAATACACAATCATATGCAACAATATGATGCATGAACATGGCATGTAGATGTGATGCTGTTGAGCTAATGCAACTAGTGTTCAATTGGTTTGAAGTCCATTTGAACCAAGGGTTCAAATGCATTTCTAAATTAAGTCTCTTATATATGCCATAATGTGTTTTCCCATATTCAGCATGTATAAGTTGGTTTTTCATGCATGAAACTAGTACAGATGGAAAGGTTGCATTTTTCTGATAATTTTTCATATATAAATTATTTTAATCGGAGCTACGGTTGAATTGTTATGAATTTTTGAAGTTTAAAACAATTTCTGGAATTTTTTGATTAAATTTAATTCCAGAAATCATATAATTGCGTCAGCATGACGTCATCACTACATCAGCGGTCAACGCGGCTGTCCAGGTCAAACCTGACGTGCGGGGCCACACGTCAGTGACACTGGGGTTAACCCCGAGTCAAACCTGGGCTGACTAGCTTTGACTAAGCCTTGGGCCCACTGGTCAGCGTCAGTAGGTGGGGATTAGTGCCTAATTAACAAAGCCACGTCAGCCCGCCGGAGTTCTGGCTGGCGGCGACCAATAGCGCGGCGGCGACTCGCCGGACTTGCGCTACAGGCGGCATTTGGTCGCGCGAAGACCACCAGGGCGTAGCCCGTCGTCGTCCGCAACCAGGGGAGCTGGTGGGGGGTTGCGGGGGCGCCGGAGCTCACCGGAGAAAGGCTCGCGGCGGCGGCCGGAGCTCGGCAACTTGCGGCCGCGGCGTTGTGGTGCATGGCAGTGGAAGCGGAGGGCTCCTACGGCCTCCTGGCGTCTCCAGGAACACGGTGACGCGCGCGGGAGTGACTGGCTTGGGCTCATGCCACCGTGGCGCCATGGCCGGCGGCGAGGAACTTACGGGCGCGGTGGTTGAGCTAGCTAGACGGGGAAAACGAGCACGGGGAGGAGGGGGTTCGGTGCGGGGGCTCACCGCGAGACCAGCGAGCGCGAGGGCGAGGTCGGGGATGCCCGGTAGCTCCCGAATCGCCGGCGAGGATCCACAGCGGCCGGAGGCGAATTTGGCGACGGCGACGGCTCCACGGGGTGCTCCGTCTTGCGTGGCTCGACGAGGAGGTAGAGGGGGTCGCGGCGGATCTGGGGAGCGTGTCGGGAAGGCGTGGGAGAGGCAGTGGCTACGGTGATGCCCGTCGGCGGCGGCGGTGGTTCTCGGGTGAGAGAGAGAGAGCAGGGGGAGAGGAGGAGGGAGAGCGAGAGGGAGTGAGAGCGGTGCGGGGCAGCGCATGGCGACGTCCGGTCCATCCAGAGCGACGAGGGGAGGACAGGCAGGCAGGGAGGGAGGAGGTGGCGCGGCGCGGCGGTGCACGCGCGTCGGGCACGCTCCGTTCCCCTGTAGGGGAGGAAGACGACAGAGGAGGGGGGCCAGGTGGGCTGGGCCGCCTGCTGGCTGGGCCGGCCTGCTGTGGCTGGGCTGCACAGGGGAAGCCCCAGGTAAGCCCCTCCTTCTATTATTTCTGTTTTCTATTTTTTTCTGACATTTGTTTTGATTTAAGAAAATACTAAATCAATTTATTACCTTATGCCAATTTTTGCAGGAGCTAGATATATTATTCCAGAGCTCTTTTATAAATGGCATAATTTTTGGACCATATTTCATATATATAGAAATATATTTCCAATGCAAATATTTATCGAATTAATCCAAATGGCCAAAATAAATATCCATGAGCTCCTAAAAATATTGTTTTGATTTTTATCTCTGTCCAATATTTTTAGAGGGCATCATGAGCATTTTCTTGGACCCTTTTGGAGAAATTTTTATTTGGGTCATTTTAAAAAAATGATTCTGAGGGTTCCACCAATCCTCATTTCAAATTTAAATGAAATTTAAATATTAAATATGATGCACAAATGGCTAGCTAGTCTAGATCATACAGGACTAGGGATGTGACACTTAGGTCGTGGTCTTATACTCAGTGATGTCGTTGGAGTTGATGGACTCGCTTTATCTTCCAAGCCTTCCGCTGTTATCATTATTAGATGGCCTTAAGCCATATTTATTGTAATAAGTTCTCTTTTGAGACATTCGATGTAATAAGTGTGTGATTGCTACTCTGTTATAAATCCTTCAAGTACTATGTGTGTCAGCATTACCGATCCAGGGATGACACTGATGCACAGAGATCAGACTATTTGAGGTCTGGTCGCTACATACACAAACAAACAAGAACTCACAACCAACGCAATAAAGGGGTTGTCAATTCCTTCACAGCCACTTGCGAAAGTGAGATCTGATAGAGATAGTATGATAAGATAAATATATTTTTGGTATTTTATGATACAGATTGGAAAAGTAAAGATGCAAATAAAAGTAGATTGAAAACTTATATGATAAAAGATAGACCCGGGGGCCATAGGTTTCACTAGTGGCTTCTCTCAAGATAGCATAAGCATTACGGTGGGTGAACAAATTACCGTCGAGCAATTGATAGAAAAGCAAATAATTATGAGATTATCTAGGCATGATCATGTATATAGGCATCACGTCCGTGACAAGTTGACCGACTCCTACCTGCATCTACTACTATTACTCCACACATCGACCGCTATCCAGCATGCATCTAGAGTATTAAGTTCATAAAGAACAGAGTAAGGCATTAAGAAGGATGACATGATGTAGAGGGATAAAATCATGCAATATGATATCAACCCCATCTTTTTATCATCGATGCCAACAATACAATATGTGCCTTGCTGCCCTTGCTGTCACTGGGAAAGGACACCGCAAGATTGAACCCAAAGCTAAGCACTTCTCCCATTACAAGAAAGATCAATCTAGTAGGCCAAACCCAACTGATAATTCGAAGAGACTTGCATAGATAACTTAATCACACATAAAAGAATTCAGAGGAGATTCAAATATTTCTCATAGATAAACTTGATCATAAACCCACAATTCATCGGATCTCGACAAACACACCACAAAAAGAGTTACATTGAATAGATCTCCTAGAAGATCAAGGAGAACATGGTATTGAGATTCAAAGAGAGAGAAGAAGCCATGTAGCTAATAACTATGGACCCTAAGGCCTGTGGTAAACTACTCACAACTCATCGGAGAGGCTATGGTGTTGATGTAGAAGCCCTTCGTGGTTGATTCCCCCTCCGGCGGAGCGCCGACGAAGGCTCCAAGATGGGATCTCGCGGATACAGAAGATTACGGTGGTGGAAATAGTTTTATAGGGTACGTGGGTATATATAGGAGGAAGAAGTAGGTCGGTGGACTCCCGAGGGGCCCACGAGATAGGGGGCGTGCCAAGTAGGGGGGGCCTTCACCATCGTGGCCTCCTCGATTGCTTCTTGACTTGCACTCCAAGTCCTCTGGATCACGTTTGTTCCAAAAAGATCGCCCCCGAAGGTTTCATTCCCTTTGGACTCCGTTTGGTATTCCTTTTCTTCGAAACACTGAAATAGGCAAAAAAAACATCAATACGGACTGGGCCTCCGGTTAGTAGGTCAGTCCCAAAAATTATATAAAAGTGTAAAGTAAAGCCCATAAACATCCAAAACGGGTAATATAATAGCATGGAACAATCAAGAATTATAGATACGTTGGAGACGTATCAGCATCCCCAAGATTAATTCCTCCTCGTCCTCGAGTAGGTAAATGATAAAAACAATTTTTTTGATGTGGAATGCTACCTACATGATTCTCAATGTAATTTTCTTTATGGTGGCATGATTTTTCAGATCCAAATGATTCAAGATAGAAGCATATAAAACATAAAAAATTGTAATACTTAGAAGCATACTAACAAATAATCATGTCCTATCAAAATAGCATAGCCAAAGAAAGCTTATCCCTACAAATCATATAGTTAGGCCATGCTTCATTTTCATTACACAAAATACTCCCATCATGCACAACCCCGATGACAAACCGAGCAATTGGTTCATACTTTTTAATGCGCTTCAGCTTTTTCAACTCTTATGCAATACGTGAGCGCAAGCCATGGACATAGCACTATGGTCGTATATGGTGGTGGCTGTGAGGACAAAAAGGGGAGAAGAAAGTCTCACATCAACTAGGCATATCAACGGGCTATGGAGATGCCCATCCATAGATATCAACGTGAGTGAGTAGGGATTTCCGTACAACGGATGCACTAGAGCTATAAATGTATGAAAGCTCAACAAAGGAAACTAAGTGGGTGTGCGTCCAACTCGCTTGCTCATGAAGACCTAGGACATTTTGAGGAAGCCCATCATTGGAATATACAAGCCAAGTTCTATAATGAAAAATTCCCACTAGTATATGAAAGTGACAACACAAGAGACTCTCTATCATGAAGATCATGGTGCTATTTCGAAGCACAAGTGTGGAAAAGAGATAGTAGCATTGTCCCTTCTCTCTTTTTGTCTCATTTTTTTATTTTTTATTTGGCCTTTCTCTTTTTTTATTTGGCCTTTCTTTTTTTATTTGGTGGGCTCTTTGGCCTCCTTTTTTTACTTTTTTATTTAAAGTCCAAAGTATCATCCCGACTTGTGGGGGAATCATAGTCTTCATAATCCTTTCCTCACTTGGGACAATGCTCTAATAATGAAGATCATCACACTTTTTATTAATTAACAACTCAAGAATTACAACTCAACACTTAGAACAAAATATGACTCTATATGAATGCCTCCGGCGGTGTACCAGGATATGCAATGAATCAAGAGTGACATGTATGAAAATTATGAGGGTGGCCATGCCACAAATACAATGTCAACTACATGATCATGCAAAAAGCAATATTACAATGATGGAGCATGTCATAATAATGGAACGGTGGAAAGTTACATGGCAATATATCTCGGAATGGCTATGGAAATGCCATAATAGGTAGGTATGGTGGCTATTTTAAGGAAGGTAAATAATGGGTGCATGATACCGGCGAAAGTTGTGCGGCACAATAGACGCTAGCAATGCGGAAGGGTGAGTGTGCGTATATCCATGGACTCACATTACTCATAAAGAACTCATATACTTATTGCAAAAGTCTACTTAGCCCTTGAAGCAAATTACAACTACGCATGACCCTAGAGGGATAGATTGGTAGGAAAAGACCATCGCTCGTCCCCGACTGCCACTCATAAGGAAGACAATCAAAAGAGCACCTCATGCAACAAATTTGTCACACAACTTTTACCATACGTGCATGCTACGGGACTTGCCAACTTCAACACAAGTATTTCTCAATGTCATAATTACCCACTATCATGACTCTAACATTACCACATCTATATCTCAAAACAATTATCAAGCATCAAATTGATCCTAGAGTTGTATGCACTTTCTATGATAGTTTTTATTATACCCAACTTGGATGCTCATCATTCTAGGACCAAATTTATAACCATAGCAAATACCATGCTGTTATAAAAGACTCTCAAAATAATATAAGTGAAGCATGAGATATCAACAATTTCTTCAAAATTAAGCCACCGCCGTGCTCTAAAAGATATAAGTGAAGCACTAGAGCAAAAACTATCTAGCTCAAAAGATATAAGTGAAGCGCATAGAGTATTCTAATAAATTCTAATCAAGTGGGCTTCTCCCAAAAGGTGTGTACAGAAAGGATAATTGTGGAAAACTAAAAAGCAAATATTAATATCATACAAGACGCTCCAAGCAAAACACATATCATGTGTCGAATAAAAATATAGCTTCAAGTAAAGTTACCGATAAACGAAGACGAAAGAGGGGATGCCTTTCGGGGGATCCCCAAGATTAGGCTTTTGGCTATTCTTGAATATCTTGGGGTGCCATGGGAATCCCCAAGCTTAGGCTCTTGCCACTCCTTATTCCATAGTCCATCAAATCTTTACCCAAAACTTGAAAACTTCACAACACAAAACTCAACAGGAAATCTCATAAGCTCCGTTAGTGAAAGAAAGAAAAACCACCACATAAGGTACTGTAATGAACTCATTCTTTATTTATATTGGTGTTAAACTATTGTATTTCAACTTCTCTATGGTTCGTATCCTTACATACTAGCCATAGATGCATCAAAATAAGCAAACAACACACGAAAAACAGAATCTGTCAAAAACAGAACAGTCTGTAGCAATCTGTAACTCTCGAATACTTATGGAACTCTAAAACTCGTACCAGAATAGGAAGTCCTGGGAAATTTGTCTATTGATCTACAGAAAAATGAATCAACGCAAAATCACATTTCTGTGAATTACTAAAATTATTTTCGTGTGCGCAAAGTTTCTGTTTTTCAGTAGAATCAAATTAACTATCACCATAGGTTATCGTATAGGTTCTACTTGGCACAAACACTAAATAAAACATAAAAACACATCTAAACAGAAGGTGGATGCAAAATTTATTGAATAACAGCAATAAAAAATATTGGGTTGTCTCCCAATACGCGCTTTTCTTAAAACCTTTTTAGCTAGGCATTGAGATTTCAATGATGCTCATATGAAAGACAAGAATTGAAGCATAAAGAGAGCATCATAAAACATGTGACAAACACACTTAAGTCTAAAATACTTCCTATGCATAGGTTTTTTATAAGCAAATAAATTATCAAGGCAAGCAAAAACTAGCATATGCAAGAAAGAAGACGATAGCAATCTCAACATGAAGAGAGGTAATTTAGTAACATGAAAATTTCTACAATCATACTTTCCTCTCTCATAATAATTACATGTAGGATCATAAGAAAATTCAACAAAATAGCTATCACATAACATATTCTCAACACGATCCACATGCATGCAAAGTTGACACTCTTCCCTAATAGTGGGATTAACATTAACTAAAGTCATGACCACTCCAAAGCCACTTTTATCAAAAATACCATAAGATTGAACATTCTCCAAATATGTGGGATCTAAAGTTGACACTCTTCCAAACCCACTTTCAATATTATTGCAAACACTATTATCAATCTCATATTCATCATGGGGCTTAAATAAACTTTCAAGATCATAAGAAGAATCACCCCAATCATGATCATTGCAACAAGTAGTAGACATAGCAAAACTAGCATCCCCAAGCTTAGGGTTTTGCATATTATTAGCACAACTGACATCAAGAGAATTTATAGTAAAATCATTGCAATCATGCTTTTTATTCAAGGAGTTATCGTCAATCTCTTCATAAATTTCTTCATCATAATTTTTAGATTCACGAATTTCGAGCAAAGCTTCATAAAGATAATCTAGTGCAAAAAACTCACTAGCAATTGGTTCATCATAATTGGATCTCTTAAAAAGATTAGCAAGCGGATGAGGATCCATAGATCTTAGCTTCTTTGTTTAGTAATAAATACACAATTTTTCCAACCAAACGAGCAAACGAGCCAAGTAAGACATTAAGGTAAACGAAAAGACGAATGGAAGAAGGGCGAATAAAACGACAAGGGTGAAGTGGGGGAGAGGAAAACGAGAGGCAAATGGCAAATAATGTAAGTGTGAGGGAGATGAGTTTCTGATGGGTACTTGGTATGTCTTGACTTGAGCGAAGACCTTCCCGGCAACGGCGCCAGAAATCCTTCTTGCTATGTCTTGAGCTTGCGTTGGTTTTCCTTGAAAAGGAAAGGGTGATGCAACAATAGTAGCGTAAGTATTTCTCTCATTTTTTGAGAACCAAGGTATCAATCGAGTAGGAGGCTCCTCAAAAGGCCCACGCACCTACACAAACAAACAAGAACTCGCAACCAACGCAATAAACGGGTTGTCAATCCCTTCACGACCACTTGCGAAAGTGAGATCTGATAGAGATAGTATGCTAAGATAAATATATTTTTGGTATTTTATGATATAGATTGGAAAAGTAAAGATGGAAATAAAAGTAGATTGAATGATAAAAGATAGACCCGGGGGCCATAGGTTTCACTAGTGGCTTCTCTCAAGATAGCATAAGTATTACGGTGGGTGAACAAATTACCGTCGAGCAATTGATAGAAAAGCGAATAATTATGAGATTATCTAGGCATGATCATGTATATAGGCATCATGTCCGTGACAAGTAGGCCGACTCCTTCGTGCATCTACTACTATTACTCCACACATCGACAGCTATCCAGCATGCATCTAGAGTATTAAGTTCATAAAGAACAGAGTAACACATTAAGAAAGATGACATGATGTAGAGGGATAAAATCATGCAATATGATATAAACCCCATCTTTTTATCCTCGATGGAAACAATACAATACGTGCCTTGCTGCCTGAGGGAGTCCTGGACTAGGGGGTGTCCGGATAGCCGAACTATCATCATCGGCCGGACTCCAAGACTATGAAGATACAAGATTGAAGACTTCGTCCCATGTCCGGATGGGACTTTCCTTGGCGTGGAAGGCAAGCTTGGCGATACGGATATGTAGATCTCCTACCATTGTAACCGACTCTGTGTAAACCTAGCCCTCTCCGATGTCTATATAAACCGGATGGCTTTAGTCCATAGGACGAACAACAATCATATCATAGGCTAGCTTCTAGGGTTTAGCCTCCTTGATCTCATGGTAGATCCACTCTTGTAACACACATCATCAATATTAATAGAGCAGGACGTAGGGTTTTACCTCCATCAAGTGGGCCCAAACCTGGGTAAAACATCGTGTCCCTTGTCTCCTGTTACCATTCTCCTAGACGCACAGTTCGGGACCCCCTACCCGAGATCCGCCGGTTTTGACACCGACATTGGTGCTTTCATTGAGAGTTCCTCTGTGTCGTCACCGATAGGCTCGATGGCTTCTTCGACCATCATCAACGATGCAGTCCAGGGTGAGACCTTTCTCCCTGGACAGATCTTCGTATTCGACAGCTTTGCACTGCAGGACAATTCGCTTGGCCGTCTGGAGCAGATCGAAAGCTACGCCCCTGGCCGTCAGGTCAGATTTGGAAGTTTGAACTTCACGGCTGACATCCGCGGGGACTTGATCCTCGATGGATTCGAGCCACAGCCGAGCGTGCCGCACTGTCACGGTGAGCATGATTTAGCTCTGCAGCTGGACAGTACACTGGAGGCCGCACTCGAACCCGCTCCGATCTTCAATTCGGAGCCGGCTGCGCAGATCGAGAACGGATGGCTAGACACCGCCTCGGGGGCTGCAACCTCTACGGCGATAGAGCCGAACACTGACCTTGTCCCTCATAAAGCTCATGACTCCGAGGTGCCGGACTCCTCGCCGGACTCCGAACCTCTCGCGCCCCCTCCGATCGAATCCGATTGGGCGCCGATCATGGAGTTCACCGCAGCGGACATCTTTCAACACTCACCTTTCGGCGACATCTTGAGTTCGCTAAAGTATCTCTCGTTATCAAGAGAGCCCTGGCCGGACTGCAGTCAAGACGGTTGGGATGCAGACGATGAAGAAATTCAAAGCCCACCCACCACCCACTTGGTAGCCGCTGTCGACGATCTAACTGACATGCTAGACTACGACTCCGAAGACATCGACGGTATGGACGACGATGCCGGAGACGAACAAGAACCAGCACCCACCGGGCACTGGAGATCCACCTCATCATATGACATATACATGGTGGATATCCCAAAGGATGGCGAAGGAACAACGGAGGATGACCCCTCCAAGAAACAGCCCAAGCGCCGGCGTCAGCGGCGCCACTCTAAATCCCGCCACAACAAGAATGAAGATTCTGGCACCGGAGATAATAATACACCGGACAGTGCCGAAGACAACCCACTCCAGCAAGATCCATCGCAGGAGGACGGAGACGCCAGCCCTCATGAGAGAGCGACAGAAGAAGAGGTAGAGGATTATATGCCTCCCTCCGGAGACGAGGCAAGCCTCGACGATGATGAATTTGTCGTGCCTGAGAATCCCGTCGAACAAGAGCGTTTTAAATGCAGGCTTATGGCCACGGCAAACAGCCTCAAGAAAAAGCAGCAACAGCTTAGAGCTGATCAAGATCTACTAGCCGATAGATGGACTGAAGTCCTCGCGGCCGAAGAGCATGAGCTCAAACGCCCCTCCAAAAGCTACCCTAAACGCAGGCTGCTCCCCCGATTAGAGGAGGAAGCATATGAACCCGCATCACCAGGAGACAATACGGCTGACCGACCACCCCGTGGTCGCGACAGAGAGGCCTCTAGGCCCTTCACTAGACCAGTACCCCGGCATCGCTCGAAAAGCACAAGGCCACAGGGGAACACTCCGGACTTGCGAGATATATTGGAGGATAAGGCAAGACAATCAAGATCGATCTATGGATCGCATGGGCACCCCACGGTACGTGACGCCAACCGTCGTGCCGGACACAGTAAGTCCGGCCAGGCCGAACAAAACAGACAAAGCTCTTTCAAGCTCCGTCGTGATATGGCCCAGTACAGAGGCGCCG
This sequence comes from Triticum dicoccoides, assembly GCF_002162155.2. NCBI lineage: Eukaryota > Viridiplantae > Streptophyta > Magnoliopsida > Poales > Poaceae > Triticum > Triticum dicoccoides. The sequence goes on along the minus strand of NC_041385.1, from coordinate 318,311,510 downwards.
CACACCCACTATGCTTCACAGATGAAGTAATGGATCATCAAATCCCCGAAGGGTTTAAACCCGTGAATATTGAATCTTACGATGGCACAACAGACCCCGCGGTTTGGATCGAAGACTATCTTCTTCACATCCACATGGCCCGCGGTGACGATCTTCACGCCATCAATTATCTCCCACTCAAGCTTAAAGGACCAGCCCGGCATTGGCTTAACAGCTTTCCAGCAGAGTCAATTGGGAGTTGGGAAGACCTGGAAGCCGCATTCCTCGATAACTTCCAAGGCACGTATGTGCGACTACCTAGACGCTGATGACCTAAGCCACATAATTCAGCAGCCAGACGAATCGGCCAGACAATTCTGGACACGGTTCTTAACCAAGAAAAACCAAATCATCGACTGTCCGGATGCGGAGGCCCTCGCGGCCTTCAAGCATAACATCCGTGATGAGTGGCTTGCCCGGCACCTGGGACAGGAAAAGCCAAAATCCATGGCAGCCCTCACATCACTCATGACCCGCTTCTGCGCGGGTGAGGACAGTTGGCTAGCACGCAGCAACAACCTCAGCAAAAGTTCTGGCAGTCCGGATATCAAGGACCGTAATGGCAGGTCGCGTCGTAACAAAAACAAACGCCGCATTAACGGCGACAATAGTGAGGATACGGCAGTCAATGCCGGATTCAGAGGCTCCAAACCCGGTCAGCGGAAAAAGCCATTCAAAAGAACTACTCCGGGTCCGTCAAATTTGGACCGAATACTCGACCGCTTGTGCCAGATACACGGCATCCCCGAAAAGCCAGCTAACCACACCAACAGGGACTGTTGGGTATTTAAGCAGGCAGGCAAGTTAATTGCCGAAAACAATGACAAGGGGCTGCATAGCAATGACGAGGAAGAGACCCGACCGCCGAACAATAGACGACAGAAGGGTTTCCCCCCACAGGTGCGGACGGTGAACATGATATACGCAACACACATACCCAAAAGGGAGCGGAAGCGTGCACTCAGGGATGTATATGCGATGGAGCCAGTTGCCCCAAAGTTCAATCCATGGTCCTCCTGCCCGATCACTTTTGACCGAAGGGACCACCCCACCAGCATCCGCTACGGCAGATTCGCCGCATTGGTCCTAGACCCAATCGTTGATGGATTTCACCTCACCAGAGTCCTGATGGACGGCGGCAGCAGCCTGAACCTGCTTTATCAGGACACAGTGCGCAAAATGGGCATAGACCCCTGAAGGATTAAACCTACCAAGACGACCTTTAAAGGCATCATACCAGGTGTAGAAGCGAATTGTACAGGCTCAGTCACACTGGAAGTGGTCTTCGGATCCCCGGATAACTTCCGAAGCGAGGAGTTAATCTTCGACATAGTTCCGTTCCGCAGCGCTATCATGCCCTGCTCGGATGGACTGCGTTTGCAAAGTTCAACGCAGTGCCGCACTATGCATACCTCAAGATCAAGATGCCAGGCCCTCGAGCAGTCATCATGGTCAACGGAAACACTAAACGTTCTCTCCGAACGGAGGAACATACAGTGGCTCTCGCGGCAGAAGTACAATGCAGCCTCTTAAGGCAATTCTCGAGTCCGTCCGTAAAGCGGCCGGACATAGCTAAGCGCGCCCGGAGTAACCTACAACAAGACCACCTGGCACGTTCCGAGGACGCGTAGCAGTGCGGCCCCAACCCCAGCCCCTGTAAAACGTCAAAACAGGTCCTTCGCATACACCATTACGCTCTGAAGATACCATGGGCATGGGGAGAGGGGCACGACCACGACAAGCCCAGACTGCGGCTCAACCACACCAGGGGCTTTCATGTGTGTCGTTCTTTTTTTTCTTTTTCCTTTTTTTAACCCACAGGACTCCATTCGTCAGAGGCCCTGTCCGGCAGCAAACCTGCTGAACTCACGATGCAACAACCAGGGAAGAATAAAGGCTACAACGAATATCTAGGTGGTCTCCATTACGAGCATTAAATCTGTTTTATACACCACTCTGTAGCCTACCCCTGGAGGGGGACATGTTTAACAGTCCCGTCCCTTGCTTATCGCACTATTTGTATCGTTCTGCATTCATAGCAGCACTTCTTGAATAAAGCAATGCAGCACCTTTTTGCTTATAATTGCATTTCTTTTTTATACATATGTTCATTTACGACATGTTGCATCCGTACACTTTGGTACGGTTAAAACACACCAGGGGCTTATGTTTCCCGCATCATGGTGTGATAAGTCCGAACACTTTCACAAGTGCGGCACCCCGAACTTATAGCATTATATGCATCGGCTCCGAATCATGTCTTGGGTCAATAGTTGGGTTTGCCCGGCTCCCATGTTTTGGTACCTTACGTTCCGTTGTATCGGATAAGGTAGCACTAGGAGAACCACTGCGATTGCGCCCCAGTTGAGCTGGGTTAACGCCTCAATGGAGAAAGCTAAAACTGACCGTCATGATGAGGCGAGAGTCGGTCGCTGTTCGAGAGGTTTTTTGCGAGTCCTTAAAGACTTATGCCGCTTAGAGCGAGGAGCCGGATCTTGTCCGGCCCAGGCGTGGATAGCGCCCCAAATTCGGCCTTCCGAAGACTAGGGGCTTCGCCGAAATTTAAAATTATAGAATTCTATGGCTAAGTGAGAGTGTTCAAGCATTATAAGTCCGGTTGCCTTGTTCGCTGTGTTGAGCGCCTCCCTAGATGGACCCAAAAATGGGAACAAGAGTGCTCAAGTTTATCCCGAACACCCCAGCACTCGTGGCATGGGGGATGAAGCCGACGACTTGCCATCTCTCAGATTTGATAAACAGCCGTACAGAAGGTAATATTTTAAATTAACAAGCGTTGCTTAGCGCATATGAACTAAGTTTTCAGCGCACAGGATAACACAATGCGAGTCTACATAAATATTACATCTTTGGAGCACTCACCCGCAATAGTGCGGGCGCCCTTCAGCACACTCTTATAATACATCTTGGGCGTGTGATGCTCCTTGCCCTCTGGTGGCGGGTCCGTCACGAGTTTCTGGGCATCCATCTTGCCCCAGTGCACCTTTGCGCGGGCAAGGGCCCGACGGGCACCTTCAATACAGGCGGAGTGCTTGATGACTTCAACCCACGAGCACGCATCCACCAGCCGCCGCACCAGGCCGAAGTAGCTCCCAGGCATGGCCTCCTTAGGCCACAGCCGAACTACGAGGCCCCTCATGGCCTGTTCGGCCGCCTTGTGGAGCTTGACCAGCTGCTTCAGCTGGTCGCTAAGGGGCACCGTATGTCCGGCCTCAGCATACTGAGACCAGAAGACCTTCTCCATCGAGCTCCCCTCCTCGGCCCGGTATAATGCGGCAGCATCGGACACGCTGTGAGGAAGATCTGCGAACGCCCCTGGAGAGCTCCAAATTTGGGTAAGCAACAGGTAATTAACACTCACATGCTTACTTTGCATGAAAAATGCCTTACCCGCTGCTATTTTCTTCACCGCCTCAATCTCCTGGAGGGCCTTGTAGGCTTCGGCCTTAGCGGCTTTGGCACTCTCAAGAGCCGTTGCAATCTCAGACTCTCGAGTCTTCGAGTCACGCTCCAGGCTCTCATGTTTTTTCACAAGATCTTGGAGCTCTTGCTGTACCTCCGCCACCCGCACCTCATGCTTCTCTCGCTCGGTGCGCTCCGCGGCCGCATTGCGTTCAGCCGCAGCTACCGCCTCTTTCAGGGTCGCCACCTCGTTAGTGGCCCCTGCAATACCCACGTTATCCTTGTCATTCTTTTTGCAACCAAAATCCTTTTCTGTAAGGTACAATTTTAGTAAGGTGTTACTCACCTTCCTTGTCCTCGAGATGCTTCTTGGCACGGCCGAGCTCGTTCTCGGACCGCTCGAGGCTTTCCTTCAACGTATTGACCTCCGCAGTCAGTGCGGCAGAGGTCAGCAGCGCAGCCTGCAATCCCATATTGACATATTTATTATGACTCATGCATATATCTTTTTAGATCCTCGGTCCGGCTTTTCTTTCCGAACACCGAACCGAGCATCAGGGGCTACTGTCTATGCGCTACCATTTTATACATATTGAAATTCTTACCTCAAAGCCTGTTAGAAGGCTGCTGCAGGCTTCGGTCAGCCCACTTTTGGCGAGCTGAACCTTTTGAATCACCGCACTCATAACAGTGCGGTGTTCCTCTTCGATGGAGGCGCCGTTGAGCGCCTCCAGCAAATTATCCGGCGCCTCCGGTTGGACGGAGGCAGCCGGCGTCACAGTCTTGCCCTTCTTGTGAAGGGGTCGCCCGCCGGACTCTGGAGCCACTGTGGGTTCCGGGGCCGAGTCCGGTGCAAAGTCGGGAGGTTGTCCTGTGACACCTCCGGGGCCTCCTCCTCCTGGTGGGTCCCTTCCTGGGATCCCACCTCGGCATCTTCCGTGGCACGGGGGGTGGAGGCAGTCGGAAGAGAATCCATATCCGACGCACCTAAGGACCCGCTCGACGAAGCGGGAAGATCATCCTTGGGCGGACTGCAGGGTTGTATGCGGCATTAGAAAGACATTATGTGGCGAAAAGGAAAAACCTTGAAGTTATTCGGGAGTCCGGATACTTACGATCTCGCCAGGGGCTTGGCCCTTGGAGGCCAGTCCTCGTCGTCGTCACTGGCATTGGCGGAGCAGTCCGGGGGAAGAGTTTTTCCCTTCTTGGACCCTTCGGCCTTCCTTGTTGGGGAGGCCTCCCTTTTCTTCTCTCCCCCCGCTGGGGGAGAGGCTTTCTTCTTCTCCTCCTCGCCTTGGTGGGAGGAGTCGGCCTCGGATTCATCATCCGATAGCACCTGAAAACGGGAACTCTTCCGAGTCCCCATGGCCTTCTTCTTGGCCTTCTTCTCCGGCACCACGTGGGGTGCCGGAGCCAGCAGCCCCGTTAAGCGGGCGTCCGCTGGGTCCTCTGGCAATGGGGCCGGACAGATAGTCCATTCGGCCTTTACCAGCCAGTACTGTCAAAGGTAAAGGTAGTTTAGATCCCACATAGAGTAAAACTATGGAAAACAAGTGGCAAAATCACTTACCTCGTCAGCTAGACGCTGCGAGCGGAATCCGCGATCTTCGGTAGCGGATGCGGGAGCCTCGGCGCCCTTTAACAGCACCTTCCAGACATCTTCGTACGTAGTGTCGAAGAGCCCGCTCAGAGTCTGGTGCTGCTCCGGATCGAACTCCCACATGTTGAAGCCCCGTCGTTGGCACGGGAGAATCCGGCGGATGAGCATGACCTGGACTACGTTGACAAGCTTGAGCTTCTTGTCCACCAGCTTTTGGATGCAGGCTTGGAGTCCGGTCAGCTCCTCCGAATCACCCCAGATCCGACCACTCTCTTTCCAGGAGGTGAGCCGTGTAGGGATGCCAGATCTGAATTCGGGGACCGCTGCCCAATCAGGGTCACGCGGCTCAGTGATGTGGAACCACCCCGATTGCCACCCCTTAATGGTTTCCATGAAAGTGCCCTCCAGCCAAGTAACGTGGGACATCCTGCCCACCATGGCGCCTCCGCACTCTGCTTGGCTGCCCTTCACAACCTTCGGCTTGACACTGAAGGTCTTGAGCCACAAGCCGAAGTGGGGCTGGATGCAGAGGAAGACCTCGCACACAACGATAAACGCCGAGATGTTGAGGATGAAATTCAGGGCCAGATCATGGAAATCTAGGCCGTAGTAGAACATGAGCCCCCGGACAAAGGGATGAAGTGGGAAGCCCAGTCCACGGAAAAAATGGGGAAGAAATACTACCCTCTCATGAGGCCTGGGGGTGGGAATGAGCTCTCCCTCGTCGGGAAGCCGGTGCGCGATGTCGCTGGACAAATATCCGGCGTCGCGCAGCTTCTGGATCTGCCCCTCCGTGACGGAGGAGGCCATCCACTTGCCTCCCGCTCCGGACATAGTTGGAGAACGTTGAGGTGAGAAGTGCGGACTTGGGCGCTGGAGCTCGAGTTCGCGGAGATGGATAAGCCAAGGAGGAAGAAGGCGCAGGTAAAAGGGTTGGATCTTTATCCCCTTATATGGGCGGACAAAAACATGTGTCTCCACCGGCCTGGTAAAACTCGCTTATCTCCCAAGCGTCACAATCAATGGCGCGGTTGGATTACCCACGTCCGTATTGATGGGAATCCCGGAATAAGGGGAACACGATCTCTGCTTCGACAAGACGTGCCAAGGAAACCGCTTCGCTAAACGCGGGGAGGTGGAACGATAAAAACAATTTGAGTAAAAGCTTGGTAGTGGTGTGACGTCACGCCACAAAATACGTCAGCAGATTGAACTTGTGTAATGTTATTCTCTCTACGGTGGTACGTGGAATTTATTTTTGCAGAGCCGGACACTATCCTGGTGTTCACAATCTTCTATAAATTATTCGGAGGAAGAACCCGCCTTGCAATGCCGAAGACAACATGCACGCCGGACTCGTCGTCATTGAAGCCTGGTTCAGGGGCTACTGAGGGAGTCCTGGACAAGGGGGTGTCCGGATAGTCGAACTATCATCATCGGCCAGACTCCAAGACTATGAAGATACAAGATTGAAGACTTCGTCCCGTGTCCGGATGGGACTTTCCTTGGCATGGAAGGCAAGCTTGGCGATACGGATATGTAGATCTCCTACCATTGTAACCGACTCTGTGTAACCCTAGCCCTCTCCGGTGTCTATATAAACCGGATGGCTTTAGTCCATAGGACGAACAACAATCATACCATAGGCTAGCTTCTAGGGTTTAGCCTCCTTGATCTCGTGGTAGATCCACTCTTGTAACACACATCATCAATATTAATCGAGCAGGACGTAGGGTTTTACCTCCATCAAGCGGGCCCGAACCTGGGTAAAACATCGTGTCCCTTGTCTCCTGTTACCATCCGCCTAGACGCACAGTTCGGGACCCGCTACCCGAGATCCGCCGGTTTTGACACCGACACTTCCCCTGCTGCCACTCGGAAAGGACACCGCAAGATTGAACCCAAAGCTAAGCAATTCTCCCATTGCAAGAAAGACCAATCTAGTAGGCCAAATCAAACTGATAATTTGAATAGAGTTGCATAGATAACTTAATCACACATAAAAGAATTCAGAGGAGATTCAAATATTTCTCATAGATAAACTTGTATAAACCCACAATTCATTGGATCTCGACAAACACACCGCAAAAGGAGTTACATCGAATAGATCTCCAAGAAGATCAAGGAGAACATGGTATTGAGATTCAAAGAGAGAGAAGAAGCCATCTAGCTGATAACTATGGACCCGAAGGTCTGTGGTAAACTACTCACAACTCATCGGAGAGGCTATGGTGTTGATGTTGAAGCCCTCCGTGGTTGATTCCCCCTCCGGCAGAGTGCCGGCGAAGGCTCAAGATGGGATCTCGCGGATACAGAAGGTTACAGTGGTGGAAATAGTTTTTCGTGGTCGCCTCTGATGTTCTCGGGGTACGTGGGTATATATAGGAGGAAAAAGTAGGTCGGTGGACTCCCAAGGGGACCACGAGATAGGGGGGCGCGCCCAGTAGGGGGGCGCGCCCTCCACCCTAGTGGCCTCCTCGATTGCTTCTTGACTTGCACTGCAAGTCCTCTGGACCATGTTTGTTCCAGAAAGATCGCTCCCGAAGGTTTCATTCCGTTTGGACTCCGTTTGGACTCCGTTTGGTATTCCTTTTCTTCGAAACACGGAAATTGGCAAAAAAACAGCAATACGGGCTGGGCCTCCGGTTAGTAGGTTAGTCGCAAAAATGATATAAAAGTGTAAACTAAAGCCCGTAAACATCGAAAACAGGTAATATAATAGCATGGAACAATAAAAAATTATAGATACATTGGAGACGTATCAGTGATGTCCGTAGGATGCTCCGCATCATCCCCTCACCCTTGGGAAAGATCTGACCTCAGATCGAAAACCAAATCAGCATGGGAAAGAGATGGTGTCGCCGTGTAGGAGTGGTCGATCACCAATTTCTCATCATCTTGTAGCTCGAAACGAGCACTCTCCAATGTCGCACCATCTTGTGATTCCTTCAAAAGGAGAAAGGACAACAAACACTTGGAAAAACAAATGTGGTTAGCGTTACTGTGAAACCAAGCATTGAAGAGGTGATTCTCCAAAAAAGTGTCATCATAAAGCATAGCATAGGGTTTGACAAAGGATTGTGGCATGTCATGTAAGCATATGGATTGATCAAAATCAAGGTCATCGTGGAAACAAGCATGTAAATGTGAGGTAGCGATGCAAATGTGTTTGACAAGAGAACAAGCATCGACCTCAAGATCATAGCAAAAATGCATAAAGCGCTCGACAAATGATCGATGGTAGGCACAATAATCATACACAACACCAAATAAAATGAAGTGTCTAAACACATGGGTCAAGTGCAAGACAATCCAAGCCTAACATGCATTGGGTGTAGTGAATAGTGTGGCACTCAACACAATAGAAAGAGCAATTGTTCATCATGTGTGAGTAAATCAAGGTAATCATGTGACAAGAAATGGGGCATGGCATATGTGAAGAAATGACATTGTTGCAACCAAACGTGTGATCGGAACAAGTAATCCAAGAATTGGATGCAACACACAAGGTATATATGTCATGAGGCATGGAAAGGTGAAAATGACAAGTCAAAGCAAGATCTTTAACATGTGCGCAATCAAGTGGTCAAAGATGACCAACAAGTCTCATGGTGCAAGCAACACAAGTAGTATGATCCACAATATCCATCCTCAAGAAAGATGTCACCTTCAAGGCATGTCATTTTGCATTCTTCACAATGCCGAAATGGTAGGAAATGTGGTGTAGAAGCGAGTCATGCTAGAATGTATGAGGCTCTCTCTCAAGAGATCGAATGGTCAACTCACGTGAAGTGGAAGTCGACACGAAGTCCAAGTATCCTACACATGCACACAACAAAAAAAAGAATGCATGCGCATGGTATATAAACACATCATCCATCATGATGGTTATCTTCTCTTGCACACAATCATTAGTAACACAAGTGCATGAATAATATGATGCAACAATGGCTATATTCATGGCACTAGGTATATGGTGCAAAGAGGTAAGACAAGCATGCTTCACAAGAATTATGTCAAAATCTCCAAATATATGCGAGAATGCTATGGGGGCAATCTCATGAGCAAGACGAGAATCATTGTTGCACTCAATACATTGCAAATCATCTAGCATGAGGGAGGCAACACATGGAGATATATGACAAGAAGCAATATGAATCATGTGCAAAGCATATAGATGGTTGGCATCAACCACATGAAAGGAGCAACTATGAGTCATTGGTGATGCAACATAAGCAAACATAGTAATCAAGTCGTGCAAACTAGTGGAGCGAAGATGCAACACACTAGAGTAAACCATGGCAATCATGTCATGTGAGTAAATACTAGGCATAGACAATGCACATGACATATCGCAAGCACGAATACAAAGCAAGATCATAGTATCATCATAGCAATGGGGCACAAAGCAAGCATGGCAGTAACAAGAGATATCTCCACAAAGCTTGCAAATACACATACAATTACTAGAACCAATCATCATGTGTAATGCAAAGCATGGGTCACAAATGCATGGCAAAGGCATAGTAATGAGCGTATCATCAATGTGAAGATGGCAATATGGGCAAATGATATATAATGGATAATAACCCATAACCATGTGAGGGTCATGTAGAAGAAATGCACGAAGAGAGAGGCGGGAAAGACAATCCATGGGATCTTGCTCTCTAGAGCTTGTTTTGTCAACTCATGGGATTGTGAGGTTGACAAGTATTCATGGGTACCTACACAAAAGAGACACAAACCAAAGAAATTGTGCGCGTGGTAAATGTACACATCCTCCATCATGATGTGTATGTGCACATGTGAGTTAGTACAAGGTAAGCATCACTCAAGAAATTTGATGTATGGTATAAGAACATCACTACAAAAAAGACACATCCGTGACATTTTGGCCCGAACGAAAAAAAAATTCATACTTATGACACTTCTATGACGATAATTGTGACAAAACCCGGTATCATCATAGATGTGGTGAGCTCCTACTTCTATGACACAAATCATGATAGAAAATGGGCTTTTCGTCCTGGGCGGGCTAGAGACGCAGCTGCATGACATTCTTCGGGCCGTCCATGATGGAAAAAACCATGGTAGAAGCGAGGGCGAGGAAAATATCGGCGAGTTCCCGGTTACGGTGGGTGGTCGGGGGCCGAGCGATGCGCGTCTCTCTCATACACGTACGCGCGTGGGTTCGAGGTGTTGGGCTCTAACTCAACCCGAGCGAGGCGTTCGCCTAACTGAACCCGAGCGATTGCACTACAGGCTACGCGTTGTTGAACCCGAGCAACCGAGCGATTCTCTCGCTATTGCTGCTAACTAAAGCTGATCGATGCTGCCTCTAGATGAACAGTGAGCGTTGCTAGGGGGTTTGGATGAACAGTAAGCGTCGCTGGGGGGTTTAGATGAACAGTTCCTGGTGGGGGTGGATGAACATGACCCCGTGGTGTTGCCTCCGGATGAACAGGACCCCGATCGAGCCGGTTGGGGCTGGATGAACAGGACCCCGTGGAGGGCTGGATGAACAGGACGACCCTGTGAAGGGCTGGATGAACAATAGCCCGTGGAGGGGTGGTTGAACAGGAGCCCATGGAGAGGGCTGGTTGAACAGTAGCCGGTGGAGTAGCGCGCAGTGGAGGCTGGATAAATAGGAGGACGTGGATGAACAGTCGCAGGTGCAGGCTGGAGGAGGTCGGCGGTGGATGAACAGTAGCCCGTAGAGGCTGGAGGAGGTCGACGGTGGAGATGAACATTATCCCATGGAGTCCCGTTTTGCGGTACGCCACACACCTCCCGGTGAACATGACCCCCGTTTCGACCGTAGCGCTCCAACACAAGTATGTTTCCTCCGTTTTGTGGTACACCACACCCCTCCCAATCAACAAGACCCCGTTTCGACCGTAGGAGGTTTCAACAGAAGTCCATTTCCTCTGTTTTGTGGTACGCTAGACCCCTCCCGATGAACATGATCCCGTTTCGAACGTGGCCGGTCGAACACAAGGCCGTTTCCTCCGTTCTGTGGTATGCCAGGCCACGTTTCCATCAGCTGTTCCATCCCAGCCCTCCCAATGAACACGACGACGCATTCCATTCCGACCCAGCTGGTCGGCTGCCCATGTACACAAGCCCTGGCCGTACGTATGCGCAAGTAGGCGTTCGAGACCCCACCCGTATGTACGTACGTGGTCGTATTTACTTTCTTGCACCCTGGACATTGTACGTACGTGTATATGCTACGTGTGTGCCTCTACTACGACATGTGCGCGCCTCTACTACGACACGTGCGTGCCTCCACATCGACCAGTATGTACGTACACGTTCCCGACCAGAATGACAATGCTACGTATGCTTCGACCAGGTGGGTCCCGACTGTCAGGCACTTCCTTGCGTGCGAAGATGTAGCTGGTGGGTCCCAATAGTCGGGGGGCGAATCTTTTTTTGCCCGGACGCACTTCTTTGCATGCGAAGATGTAGCTGGTGGGTCCCAGCAGTCAGGGGGGAAATGTTTTTTCACGAAATACGGTGGCCCGTCTGGTGGGTCCCCGCTGTCAGGTGGAGGAATAATTATTTTGCGCGTAATAATGAGGCACTTCCTTGCGGCTACCGTGGACCCAGCTACAGTACTCTTCCGATGGAAGTCGGTCATTGACCACATTGACCACATCGCACCGAGAGCACCACGGTGTTGGACAACAGCAAGGCCTAGGAACGGGATGACGCGGAGCCAAGGAAGACGCCATAGTGGAAGCTCACGCGGAGAGGAGTTTGAGGGTTCACTGGTTCGGCTGTGGTGTGAGGCTGCGGTCGCCGCAGAATAACAGGGGGTGTGGGTGATTGGAGTGATGGTCTGGCTAGTGGTGGGAGTAGTAGGGGGCGGTGAGGCCTCCGCGGCATCATAGCTGGCCACGGGAGGCAGGAGCACGCGGCACGACCGGTGCTGCTTTGGGCGGCTTGAGCAAGAAGACCAGAGGTTGAAGAAGCACTACGGCCGTTGGATGGACATCGTATGGTCACTGCAGCTAGAATCATTTATATTGACTAAGTCGACAAAGCCCTTGGTATGCGTCAACTTAGTAGGCCCACAGGTCAGCCTCCGAAATGGTGCGCCCCAGATGTCAGGGGGAGGAATCATTTTTTGGGCGGCTGAACCAAGAATATCCGAGATTGAAGAAGAAGCACGACATCCGTTGGATTGACATCCAACGGCCACAGCTGCTAGAAGCGTGTGTTGTTGACAAAGCCTTGCATACGCGTCAACTTAGTTTTTTTAGGGGACGCCTCAACTTAGAAGGCCCACAAGTGTGTGGCAGAGAACATGTAGCCCATTTGCAATTTGTAAGAATCTACAGCCCATTTTTTAATTCTAATGGAATTTACTACAACCCATTTACAGTTTGTTAAAAGTACAACCCATTTTCTAGCTAGGACAACGATTAATAATTTCAACCAACCTCTCAAAATAGAATTCAAAAAAAATCCCACATTTTGATGGGATCCAAAATATTTCTATATGAAATTTCTAGTCAGATTAAATATAACTTCAAAATAAAGTTGTATTATGTTAAAATCCAATGAAATATTGCGCGCGCAACAAGTAATGAAATTAAAGTTTTCAAATTCCAAAAATAATATATTTTTAAACTAATTACGCGTTTCGTGCATTTTTTATAGTTACTGTCCAGTTATTATAATTACATCCCATTTATTATTTCTTAAAGTCCATTTTCTTGTTAAGCCTAATGCATACCTCCTAGGAAAGTTTGCAGCCCAACGGGGCGGAGAATAACAAGTTGACCCGGATATTGTGTACAACGGTCGGCCTAGTTGCATTGCTAATGTTGAAAAAAAGGCCTGTGTAGTACAGTACAACCTAACATGGCTACTCAGCCCACATTGAGCGATGCCGGAAAGGCCCAAACAAGGCAGTTGTACAACTTTTTGAAGTCACCGAGCTCAGTTAATAACTTAATAAAAAAGTTACATGACAGTGGAACCTAATTAAAAGCTGTCACGAGCAAAGAACTAATTCAACGGGTCCCACTTGTGCATGTGTGCGTGTGTGCGTGTGTGCATGTGTGTGTGTATGTGTGTGTGAGAGAGAGAGACCCGTCGGTCGATGCTTGTAAATACATCTTTCAGCCATATACATTGATGATGCTCAGTAAAAACTTATATAGTTGACACAATCATATAGAACATCATAGCACACTGAACTTGCATACAAAAATTTCACGCAGGCGGCATAATCAGGATGGAAGTAGTGGATCTCTACGGGTAGGGCTATGTTGAAACCAACGAACTTGTACATAACGGTTCATCATCTTTATCAATGACGGGGAAATATCTTGAATGATGTGCAAAGAAAACAGACAGACAACACAATAAGTTCTAATAGTACATTAAGTTGATGTACAACCCTTTCTAAAAAAAGTTCAGGTACAAAATGAGAACAGGTCACAACCAAATGTACTGTCACATTTGTGCTTCACAACCATAGCTCGGGTTTAACTAGTATGTGACAAGATTCAGTTGTTACCTCAAATTAGAGCACATCCAGGCAGCCAACCCTGCCTCTTCTCCCAAAGAAGCAGTGGCCTCCACCGCGCGATGGAGTAGGCCCTGTGCCATCCATCGTTGCGAGCAACACAGGGAAAGTCTGACGTTGACTCTTGTAATGGACGTCATCGACGGACCCTGGCACCAGCGATGGCGGCAGAACTTTGATTGATGGATTGACCACTTCTTCGACATGCACGAACACTCGATACAGGTACATCCCTAACGTGGTCTGCAGCGGCCTTGGTGGCAAAAAATAGTACAACCCCGGTTCCTGCACCGGTGTCTCAACACCAATCACCTTCGGTATGGTAGGCGGCTTCTTCATCCATGCCATAACCGTCAGAGCCCAGCTGTCTGGAGGAACAAACATACTTTCGAGCTCACCTTCAAGGTTGTTGATAAGCTCATTCATGGACTCGCTGTTCCAAGCACGTCGAAGCTTTGTCAAAAACTCAAGCTCAGAGGGCACCGAGCCCCATCATGGGTGCCACCAATCAAAGCTCACTAGCACACCATCGCAGAACAAATACCGGGAAGATTCGAACACACGACTCCAGTCAAAAGTTGTCCGGAACTTGACGAAGAAATCAGCCGGTGGCGGACAGACTCCGATGAGCAAGTCACTTATTTGGATGCCGTGCGCAATGTCAAGAGCTTTGGCAAGGTCGTTCGGCGAGACGGGAGGCCGGTCGCTATTGATGGTTACCATCAGCACTTTGTCGGCAAACTGGTCGTCAACCGCCGCCATGCCACTATTGAGCGACAGCATGCAGCAACCGAAGGCAGGACGGACCTCAGGATCTCCGGCTCGGTGATCCGCGTTGACCGGCGACATGATAGTGCGCTTGAGTACAAGGAATACATGAGGGGGATTTGGGGGAATTGGAGTAGGAATCAAGATTCCAGAGGTGGGGGAGGGGTGGGAGATTGGGGATGAAAAGGTAGCATGAATTTCAAACACGCGCCAATATGCTCTCGGCGCGCAAGCGCACGAAAACACCGATGGTGCCCACATGTCGGCCTAAGAGTCCTTATTCTTTCTTCTTTGGAGAGCCCGGCCTTTTTTCTGCGGATCTTTTGAGAGCCCGGCTTGAGAGTCATAATTGACCTGTTTGGCATTGCGTTACTACTCGGACCGTATTCAGCGACACCTCACTGGCCAAACAAGTGTACATCATCGAAAAGACACTAAGCTCAAATTATCTTGAAAAAAGGAGATATACTCTGAACACTGGAGAATAGTGATGCCTCATTTAGCCCACCAGTAGTTCGAGACAATAAACAGTTCGAGACAACAATATATTCAACATTTAAACACTGACTAGTGACTACTACTGACAAAAACAGCAAGACATGATAGTTCATAAGAAGTCTTGCTACACCACCAAAGCGCACCCATCTGCGGCGCTCAGACTCTCATGATCCAGACGAGAATGACATTCTAAAAGAGGCAACTATTACATAGTAAGAGTGACATAGACGAGGATGACCAAATGACAAGGAATATGCATAACAAAAGAAAGAACTAACCATCCAGAACATGCAGCAAAGATAACAAAGTCATTCGAAGAGATGATCCAACACCATCATAATTTGCAGCCCCGCTTTAGCGACCAGTGATCCGGAGATACCAGTACTCCACCCTTTCGATGCAACAACCCAATTACCTATCAAGATGAAGGCTTGAACCACATCACTACCTGTCGTAATTGAGACATCCAAGGATCATAGTTAATACAGATGCCTTTGGCATTCTCACCTTCTTTTGGCTTCAGGCTATATCGTTGACAATCAAGGGAGTTTTCTCCCAAACTCCTAGGGCTCGCCGTGTAGACACAATTTTCCATAGCAAACAGAGCCTCTCTGCCATCAAGGTCCTTGCCAACGGTGATCTCCTGGTTAATTGGATAATTGAGTCCGAGAAATAGAGAGTGTGAACCAAGGCTGTTTACCCGCCTCCAACTAAAAAATCCTGAAGGCCCCAACAAGCTGGTATCCTACTCATAGACGTAACAGCCACTGTCCGGATACTCACGTATTTCACGGTGCTTGTATACAGTGGGGTTTTTGCAATATAACTTTTCCGGCTCATGTGTCCGAATGATAATCAGTCTTTTGTCGTCGTCTGATCGAGCGAGGAACCAGTTGTGCTTCCCTGTTTTTGGCAAAGGTGGTGTGATTACAAAGGGCAGTAACTGTAGGGACACTGCATCATATCAAAAAGGACATGCATTGTTCAGAGTATGAGTAGGATAATGCAAGAAACAACATTGATATGTCCCTGTTGGAACTGGGAGGAAAATACAGGGAAATATATACTTGGTTTGAAAATATAGAAGTGCCATGCATGGTTATACTCATGTTATCTCGCAATCGATTCTTCATAGGAAACTACCATGTCATGCATGTTATGTAATCATGTTCTATCCTCACAAACAAATTCTTCAAGGTAACTAACAGACCATGCATTGTTATATACTCGTGTTCTGTGGGCAAAATTTTTGTGAGGATATTATTCTAGCCATTGATTGCTGAAGGGCGAATATAGGTATGTACACATGGTAAGCATTACAGGATTTCACTACTTCCAAATGTAGAGTTCTCCATATGCACATTTACTTCCCTAATGTATGGTTAGATGAAACCAACAGTGTGGTGCATGTTTCTACATCATGAAAATGAGGAAACTAACATGGCCATTGATACAGAGACTCATATTTAGTAGTAGTATATAGAGTACTATAAAATAAGGAGAATATCCATATATTCCTAACCGTTTGATTATTCAGGGGTACAAATTGGTTGTAATGGCATGGTCATAATCGCATGAATTAACTCATTCCAAATATAGCTGATTTATGGTGTCTCTAATACATTGCCATAGTTCTACTCAAATTCTTCTCAAACAGGGATATGCCAATCATCACAAAAAGTTAAAATAGTGTCATGGCGTCATCATTAACATGAGATGGGAACAACTTACACGCAATGTCCCAGCAATATGTGGTGCCATCTACTTTGTCGATCGCGTAGATGATGCCATTGTGTTCAATCACATCACAGAAGTGTGTATCACCTTTGACGATGATGCACTGCGATCTGAGTTGTCTCCAGCTAAAGAAGGCACCAACGTAGAGATAGGCGAGTCCGCGGTCGAACAAGGCAATTAGCTTGAAGTCTGCGTAATTCGCATGTCGTGTGGGCACTTGGCAGATTACAATCTTCTGCAAAACAAGGTCCTTCCAACTGACGTGGTAATCTAGATGACTTGGACCACGATGGTAAAACTCTATATAATCCAACGAAGGAAAGATAATCTTATGGGAGGTCTGGAAATTCATGAGCACCAACTTTTTACCATCTTCTCTGATGACAGCCATATAGTGGGAGTTCATGCTTACCTAGTACATACCTGCCAAGAAGTTTCGGGCAATGGTGATCGGATCGAAGTCGAGGGAAATGATGTACGGTGACCCACTACATACCTGCAAACAAGGTTGTCTAATGGAGATCGGATTGAAGTCGAGGAGCAGCATGTATGCCTCTGTATCATGGTGAGCCAATCTCGCAAGACCAGATGGCAGCAAGCATGGTGTCTTGAAAAGCTTAGGCCTCGCTTCGATGATGGTCGCGTGCATGTCCCTCAAGAATGCAGCCAGCCGCAGGGCGCTCAACATATCCATACATGAACAACAGAGGTTGAGGATGTCACTAGGGAGATTGCTCCAATCGCGGCTCATATGGATGTTGCGTGGTTCGCGTTCGGCCATGGTGGAGTTTGGAAGGTGGGGGTTTTTGGTGGCTTGATTTACGGGGGAGAATGCTGGCGGTGCTGGAACGGCTAGTGAGGGAATAGTGGTACTGGGGGAGGCGAGCGAGGCGACGGTACATGGGGGCACAGTGAGATCGAGACGGAGATGGAGATGGAGATGGAGTGGTGATATGGGAGGGGAGAGGGAGACAAGGCGAGGCATGCTAATGTGTTGTACATCGGCGGTGATAGACTGCACAGTGCACAGGATGAGGCTGACTTCGGTAACCCAAACACGCCGCCTGGACTAGTGTCAGGCGCAGGGTGTTGTCACTTCACTGTGAGGACCGGATGAATAGTATTTTGACCATCAAGTCTACCATAGTTGTACTACTACTACTACTAGTAGGAACATGAGTACTCCAGTACTGTATAGCGGAAATAGGTCTCCCGTGTTAGCATGCCTATTCACTTCATCCTCCAGGTATCATCCATATTGCGAGCAGAACCAAATTCTCGTGCATCCGAAAGCGCGAAGATGGGCCTTTGATGAGGATAACGGTGTATTCCTTAACCAGAGAATGTTGTGTCTCCCACGCACGCGCCAATATCCATCTGAACCAGCTACGACACATTTTTTATCTATTTGCATAGGTCCCACCTATCAGGAAGGATGGGCACGTACACGAACAGGTACGACTCCTCAGTCTACCTGCATAGCCTTTTCGTTTAGTCTACCTAGCCATCTAATCAACTGCCTGCACGCCACTTCTTCCATTTACTTCTCCATCGGGAACCAATTTTCCTCGGCTTCTTCACCTCCCCTTCGTCTTCATTTCCATCCAAACCTCACTGCGTTCACATTGTTTTAACCTCTTCACATACTCCTGGAGTAATTTTGAAGCCCCTTTAAATAATCATCTACTACTTCAGTTAGACTATCCATCTAATCCTAATTCTCCAAACCATAGCCCTCCGTTCCAGCGGTTCCAAATAGCGAAAGAGATCGGGATGCAGGTTTTTAGCGTACAACATGTCCGCGTCGAAGGCTCATTGAGCATAGTTGACACCGTCACCATCCACCAAAGGGTTGTTTGGAAGTGGATCAACAATGTATCCAACTCCCTCGAAAAGGTAGAGACGAGGGTCATCGGTCTCCACGCAGAGTACACAGAGCATGCCACTGGTAAGATCCAACACGCCGCCGTCCTTCAGCTGTGCCTCGAAGATGATGTTTTGGTGTACCACATCATCCACACGCCCTCCATACCAGGTGAGCTTCACGATTTCTTGTCTCGGGAGAACATATACTTCTTTTGGTCAGCCATCGAAGGGGACAAACAAAAGCTGGAGCCGTACAACCATGATTTGAAAAGCATCACTAACCTACAAACCAGAATCAAAATTCCTATAGAAGATTGTGATAAATAGACACTATCCCTATTCGACGTAGCAAATTTTGTGCTCGGTACAAATCTTTAGAAGGGTGACGAGACGCTGGCATTAAGGTCATCTGGATGGGAGAATTATCTCTTGATGTACGAGCGGATAGAATATGCTGCCCTCGATGCCCGTGTGAGTTTTGAGATAGCTGCAAGGCCCAGAGAGCTTGTTGTGAAGCCGTCTCCCATAGAAAATGATAAGAAGAAGAAGAAGAAGAAGAAAAAGAATAAGAAGAAAAGGCGGCACCAGCAGCAGGGCATTATGGATTGATGAACTACTAGCACATATGCCTATGCGTTGCAACGGGAGAGACGTTTTTTTTTGAAGAAACATCAAGATAATTGATGTATCCATCAAAACAGTCTCCAGAGCGGTGAGGCGACAGAGCGAGGAGCTGTGGTGTTCTCACGGGTCATGTTCGGCCCGCGAGATCTGAATAGTGGTTGGGTTGGTCAGACTGGCGGCCACCACCCAACTCGTACTTTTTTCCTCCATGTCTGCCTCCATGTTGAGGTTCTGGTTGCCTCCTCACTTTGTGGCTCCATGGCAACCTTCATAGCGTAGTTGCTTCGACACTCTCTCCTACGATGGCATAACCGGATGGATTACTAATTGCATCCTATCCCGTTTCATTGGCATAGTCATCACATAATTAGGTAGTGTATTCTCTTTAACTATTTTAGCGCACACTTGCCCATATTTTTTTATTAGAGTCAAACCAGCATATTCCTTCTTATTGGCATATGCCCATAATTACTTTTAAATATAGTCAGCCAACATATTCTCTTTTATCGTCAAATAGCACGTGGAATGCACCACTGGCGGGCACTAAAATGACCTATGTTTGTAAGGCATGAATAAAAAAACAATGAGTTGAAGGATCAAACTCATGACCTCAAAAACTCGACCAGGTGTAGCTAGTGACTCGAAGAAACAACTCTTGCTAACCAATAGCCGGCGCGAATGTTTAAGAACATACTACTACATCACATTCAAAACATGTTTTGATTTTTTGATCTTTTTGAACTTTCAAAAATAAAGTAATAATTATGAATTGCCGAATATTCTTTGAAACATGAGCAACTTTTGAAATCCCATTTTCCCCAAAAAGGCAACCATTTTTTATAATTTCATTAAATTTTGAAAAAGACACACAAAACTTGAAACGGGAACATTTTTTAAAATTCATTTTTTTCGAAAACCTGAACCTTTTATATAAATGAACATTTTCTGAATTTGTGAACAATTTTTTAAAATAGAAACATGTTTTGTACATTCATTTTGTTTTGAAAATATGATGCTCTTTAACAAGAACATTATTTTGAATTTTTGAATATTTCAATAAATAGGGAAAAGTTTCTAATTTGTATCATTTTTTAAAATGCAGTTTTTTAAGTATTCAATAATTTTGGAAAACTAAAACATTTTTTGACAAAATGCGAACATTTTGTGAATTTTGGACAAATTTTCGAATTATAAGAAAAAATAGAAGTTCCCCACATTTTTCAACAAGGGAACAAAATTTTGAAATTCTGAAGATTTTATAAAAAAGTTGAATAAAAATGGAAATTATAAAGAAAATAAATTTCAAAAAAAAGAAAATAAATTGGAAAGGAAAAAAGAAAAAATAAATAAAAATAAAAATAAATAGAAAAAATAGAACAAAAAAGAATGCGAACGGGCCGGCCCAATATTTGGCGCCTTATACGAACCAGTGACTATTTCCCGCACTGTGCGGCAAATAATATTTTGCCGCTGCGTGGGCAGGAACTAAGTGGGTTGGCGTCGCTAGCCTGCAGCACGCATGACCCATGTATGAAATTCTGGACAAAATTGTTTTTTTTGTAGCAGATGGACGCAGAAAAATTTAGTACCACCTTCGATAGGGAAAAAAAATCTTTTGATGGTGAACAGATGAAAAAATTGGAGAAACACACCTTGCTTTATTAGTAGGTATAGATTTCCTCTCTTTTAAAAAATTATTCCCTCTCGGTGTATATTGATATAGATGGACTATTTTGATGGTGTGCATGTCTTTGGAACAAGTAGTAGTGTGGGTCCTCTTGACTATAAGGAACTATTTATCCGTCTTGCTTTCTCTATTACTCCTTCCAATGATCGGTACGCAATGCATGTGTCCGTAGCCATGATAGCTTGTCCATGTAAGTTCAACTATGACGACCACCACGTTTCATCCACTGCCACTCGCGATTCCCACAACGCTGCTCCAACCCATGGCACCACGTCCCCCGACGTGCGCCTCACCCCTCTCGGCCGCACCGCCCCTCTGCCTTTGTGTGCATGACATGTGGGCCACCTTAAATGCGGCGAGCATCAAGTTTCTACCACAGCCACACGTGATTCCCAAGATGCCTCTCGAACCCATGACATCACACGTCCCCCGACATGCGGCTCGCCCCTCTCGGCCCCACTGCCCCTCTGCCTTCGGAAGCATTACATGTGGACCAGCCACCTATCGGGTCCACATGTTATTGACTCAAAGGCAGGTGTAGTAAGGCACTGAAGCTCAGTCCGGAGGGCTAAAAGAGGGAAATGTAACTCCTGCACCAGGCCTTGTGGTGCTACCGCTGCACGAACTCGTGCCAAACTCGAGATTTGTTTCTTTACTATACATGCACACAACGATTTAATGGACATTGTAATCTCAACATGTGATGGGGAGCTCTAAATTTGAATTTGAAACTTATAAAACGAAAAGATTCAAAACTAATAAACTGGGAGAGAGGAAGTATATCGTAGGATGTGTCCCATACAAAACAAGTCCCCTGGTTTGTCACTGCGAAGATGCGGTTAAAAAGGAGCACAACGTCTTCGTACTCGTACGGCAACAAATCGGCCGCAGACAGCATGGTCCCCCTTTGACCGCCATGTGCAATGTTTGTGCTATCTTATTCAATCTCACTGTGGTTCCTTCGTACCAATTCATGCGGTGGCCCATTGCATGGCCGATCCCAATGTTGGACAAAGGTTCTACGGGAACGGTGTCACCGTTGTAAATCTTGTGCAAATTGATATTCGTACCCTCCCGTACATATGCAAGACAATCTCCACTCGCACCGTGCCTAACCTGTGAAACAGTGGGCAGGGGGAGAATTAGGAAATGGACACGGAAGTAGTCTTTAGAATGCATTTACTACGTGATCAAACTCATCTTACCTGCTCATCGGAGGAAATCCGAGTGCCCCTCAATGTCGGCATCTCAAGGGGCGTCAACTTGCAACTACGGCCACGCCGCGCTGGAGAGACCCCCAAGGAAACATCCTCGTGTGTTCCACGGAACATCAAGATGCACTTGTATGAGTAGTTTATCTTGTGAGAGAAAAGGATGAACGAGGGAAGGCCTCTAGAGATAGAGATAGAGACTACTACTACCAATGTGCTTGCCCGTGCATTGCAATGGATCCAAAGTAGTAGAATAATACTTGTTCATGTGCTTGAAATATAAACACTCTAGTTTTGATATACATGTGTCAGCGGACATGACAGCTTGTCCATGGAAGCTGAACCACGGTGACCATCACGTTTCTTGTTTCTACCACTGCCACACCCACACGCGATTCCCACGATGCCACTCCAACCCATGGCACGACGTCCCCCGACATGGACATGGATCCTCTGGCGTGGCTATCACTGCCTTACCTTGCATTTCCTTTGCTGACAGGTGGGACCCATGCTTGGGGGTCCCACATGTTAGTGACAGAATGGTAGGATTGTTCACGCCAGGGGATCCTCATCCCCCCGACGTGCGCCTCATCCCTCTCAGCCCCACTGCTCCTCTGCCTTTGTGTGCATGACATGCGGGCCTGCTGAACTGCGGCGACCATCAACTTTCTACCACAGCCACACCCGATTGGAAGCGGTTTGCCTGCTCCGCTGCTGTGCTCCGATCCGTACTCCTGCACCATCGAATTTTCATCCAGCGGCTGTGACACATTTTGTCCCGGGCATCAATCCTAAACTGGAGTACTTCTGTACTATACGTAATACCCGCCGGTGTGGCCATCTACGCCTCGTAACGCCCCGACGCCCAGATGTGGCACCCTCGCCACGGCCACGCCACCACCATCCAGTTCATCTCAAACGAGTGAGTCGCTAACCACGCCACCACCATGAGAATGACATGTGGGCCAGCCGCATTTAAGGTCCGCATGTCATTGACTCATAGGCCAGGCACTAAGCCACTAAAGTTTGGTCCCATGGGCCCCAAGAGGGAAATGTAACTCATGCGGCAGGCCTTGTGGTGCTCCCGCAGTTCGAGCTCATGCCAAACCCGGAATTTGTTTCTTACTACTACCAACTACTAGTAAGGTACACGTGCATTGCACGCATGAGATTCTGGTGGTTTGTGCATTATGCTTAAAGGGGTTGTTTGGTTCCTAGCCACACCTTGCCACACTTTGCCACACCTAACCTTAGGCAAGTTTGACCAATTTAGGTAGGTGTTTGGTTCTAGCCACACCTAAGGCAAGGATTTTTTATGAGCAGTGAGCCCCACATGTCATAGACACAAAAAGTGTGGCAAGATTCCCTTAGGCAAGCCAAAGTATGGCTAACGGGGCTGTTTGGTTTGAGACTAAGTTTTCCAAAGCTTGCCATACCTAAGGTTAGGCAAGTTTAACCAACATAGGTGTGTGTTTGGATCAAGCCACATCTTAGGCAAGCCACACTATGGTCCCACATCAAATATACACAACACGTGTGGCAAGATTCCCTTAGGCTTGCCAACTTATGGCTCTCATTTTGAAGAACTAACCTTAGGCCGACTCCACCGCGCGACCCAAACGGACGTCCGTTTTGTCCGGATTCTGTCCTTTTGGGTAGGGCAATGGGGTCGTGCCCGGGCAGTTTCCGGGATGCGGTGGCTGTGCGCCCAGCGCGCGGACGCATCCCAGCCGCATCTTGTCCGCGTGCACTTTTCTTTGCAAGTCCTTCAACTTTTTTTCATCATTCATTTTTGATACATGACAATACATCATCAAATTTTGACTAGTAAAGCAAGGCCAAAGAAAACAAGAACCACAAGAATACATTTGAGAAGATACCCAACTTCCATAACTGCTCCCTTGAGTTGGGTTAGGGCCTTCTCGATGCACTCATTGTTGATATGTGTTGGAGGCTCGATGTTGCACCTTCCTTTATTCTTCAAGCCAGAAGTCGACGTTGCTTCCTCACACATAGTATCATGCCTAGCCTCTAATCTAGCAACAAGTGCACTTGTCTCATCTACAGCCTCTAGGCTAGCTAAAAGTGCATGAACATGTACTAGATTTCTCTCTATCAAAATATCGATGTACTCTTCTTCCCAATACCAAAACTTGCATCCATTCTACACAATAAAACTTAAAGTTAGCACAATTAGTCTAATCTGAGAGCACAAACCGAAGCTAAAAAGAGCACATACCCCATCGTTTAAGCACTCGATGAACGCCCATCCGGGATGCTCCAGCGTTGTAGACACGCGGCGCATGACCATCCTTCGGCGGTGGTCGCACTTGATGAGGGGCAATGGTGCGCCGACGAGCTTTTGAGCAAGGACCGAGCCCGGCCGGCCGCCATTCACGTATCTGCCGGCGGTCCACCGACGGTGTAGATCAGAGAGGCTAGAGAACGAGGCACTGCCTGCATGTGGCCTTGCGGCCTTGCCAGGGCCTTCCGGCGAGGTGCCCGACCAGTCCATGGCGTGGCCCGGCCTCCCACAGCCGGGCGAGCTCAAGACCGACCGGATCCGCCCCAAATCCAGCCGTCGGGTGCGCAAACCAGGTGGCCGTGGTTGGGTAGCTCGGCAGCAACGAGGGGACGGGGCTGGGCGAGCGCGCGCCCGAGTTGCACGGCCGCAATGGCAGCGGCGGCGGCGACGAGGGGAAGAGTGGAGAAGAGTGGAGTGGGATGCGGCTGGAGGGAGGGAGGGGGCGGATAGAAAAAGGCTCGTCCTATGCCACCGACGGGCGGGCCAGGGGAGGACATGCGCAGACAGTCGCCACATCCGTGTGGTGTCCGTTTCATCCCAAAAGCGGCGCAAACTTGGGCCGCGGATGGGTCGAAAGCGGACACAAAACGGACAAAAGTCCATTTGCTCCCGCGCATGCTGGGCCGCGCGGTTTGTCCGTTTTACCCCAAACGGACGGGCCCGGACAGGATGGGGTCGCGCGGTGGAGTTGGCCTTAGGCAAGTTTGGCAACATTGTATGGCATAGTGTGGCACTCCTAGGCCTAGAACCAAACAGCCCCAACAATTTGAGCAACTCAACTAAGGCAAGTGTGGCAAGTGTGGCAAAAATCATATGGCAATATATGGCAAAGATAGTCACAATCCAAATAGCCCCTAAGTTCAACCATGGAGTCTTCTAGATTCAACATGTGGAGGAATCTGGTGGAATGTAGATGTTATCTAACGGCCAGTAGTGCTCGGATTTGCCATCTTTGTACCGTCGGATTGGCTTCATCATATGACCAACTTTCAAAGTTATTCACACACTATATAGGGGGTATAGATATAGATGTGTCGGCCTGTTGCAATGGATCCAAAGTGTATCTATTTAGTGGAGTGCACTCTAAACACATTATCTATTTATTTTTCTCCAACCTTTCGTAGCCATGCAACCAAGCCACATAAGCTTCATGGGTGCCCCCCACATCATATTATTCATACTACATTGACTAAAAAAGAGATAAATCACCCAAAACAAGACCTTCCCATTTTTTATTCCAACGATGTTGTGTCGTGCACGTACCTACTAGTTGTATAGTGGTAGTACCAGTTGTATAGTACTACAAACTTGGTACTAGTAGGAGTAGTAGTACGGAATGCTCCTACTCTATCAACGAGCCCCATCTGACACCAAATTTCTTGGCTTCCGTGCTACAGCTAGATCTTCCCCTCGTTTCTGTTTTCCAACCCGGCGGCGGGTGGGGTGCAGTTTGCCGATAGTCGGTTTGCTCAACGGTGGTCCCACATGAAAGTGAAAATGCTAGACAACACGCCTTCCCTAAGCTACGTGTCGTGCCAGACGGGCCGTGGAGTACTCCCGATTCCCGGGCGTGTGGGGGTGCGACGTGAACGCGGTAGGCCTTTTTCTTTTACTAGCAATGTGACCGTGCGTTGCGACGGATCCAAAGTAGTAGGAGTAGAATAGTAGTACTTGTTCACAAACTTGAACGAAATCACTCCTTTTTTGATATACTCCTAATATATTACTTTTTGTCGGTGTACAAAAATAGGGGTACACTTTTTGTACCCCTATAACTGTGCACAGGCAGTCTGAGCCACGGACACCACCGCACCGAGAAAGGTGAGGGAGGTGAGCCAAGGTAAGGCCGAAGCTCGAAAGGAGCAGAACGGCGCCAAGACCAAGACCACAAAGAGCAAAGGGGACGAAGCGGACTCCCCCGGCATGATCCTTGCCGGGGGGCGGTTTTAGCAAACCCGGCAAGACCCTTGCCGTGGCAGCTCGCCCCACACCTACGGAGCGAATCACCCTTGAGTCCACTGCCCCCATGGGGCAAGGATTCGAGAGACATCCCCGTGGTGGCATGCAGATCTTTGTGAAGACATTCAAGATCAGATACACACTATAGAAGATGACGACCCTTGGCGGGATCCCAGCCAAGGAGTACCACAAGGCCCCCGGCAAGAGCCTTGCCGGGGATGACAGCAGGCGCCACGGCAAGACCCTTGCCGGGGCCCCGGCAAGACCCTTGTCGGGGCTACGGCGAGGCCCTTGCCAAGGACACCCGTCTGGCCACCATCAGGCCCACGCCAATCCAAACCTCCACCACCGTTCGCATGCAGCTGCCGACCCAACCAGTTGGGCAGGCACCTGCGTGGCGGCAAGCGGATCTTCGTGGAGACCCACTGCTGCGCCACCTCAGCTGCCTGCCTGCCTATATGGCACCATGGGCACCGCTGGCCAGGGCGCGTGTCGACACGAAAGGGAGCGGCGACGGACGAGACTGGGCTCTCCGCCGTCCCCGATAAAGCAAGGACACCTAAGCAAGACGCATTAAAGGCGCCTTGTCATGTAATGCGAGGGATAAACTTGTATCACTGTACCCTTTCCACCTCCTGTGTGCCACTGTGGCAACCCCTTTCCCTATAAAAGGAGGCCCAAGGCGACCAGGAGGAGGATTCGGCTTTTTGGAGCTCCTCACGCCCCATTGCTAGTTCAAGAACACAGATAAACAAACCACCAAAGCAGGAATAGGGTTTTACGCATCCTCGCGGCCTGAACCTGGATAAAGAACCTGTGTGCTATCTGTTTGATCCGCTCTTCTCACGACCCCGCGCCCCGCAACCGTAGTAGGGATTCTTGTGATCCCATAGGTGTCGTCATCACACCGACATCTTTGGCGCGCCAGGTAGGGGGAGCAGTTGTGAGAATCGGCTCTAGCAGTTAGTTCGACACTTCTTCATCGTCATGGCGCTCAAGAAGAAGATGACGGTGGCGGTTGGCCCGTCGGAAGCCGGACATCCCGTCCCGACGCGGGCGAGCAGCGGACCGGTCGCAGAAAGGACCCGGGGCGCCGTTCGCGAACACCAACACCGTCCCAGCAGCCGAAGTTTGGGAGGCGGCGATGTTCGTGCGCCTGGTAACGGGCCGCACACCGCCAAATCCAAAGACGGAGCCAGGCCCTCCGCGGGTGGCGCGGGGCCTTCCAAGATCGCTGCCACCCTGCCCGAAGGCGACGCGAGGGCTTCCAAGACTCCCACGCCAGCGCCACCGGCGCACTCCTCTCGAGCGGCGCACGACGAACAGCGTAATCACGCCGAGGACCCCGGACGTCGCCGCGGAAAGAGCCCCGAGCGCCACTCCCGGGATTTAGAAGACCTGCCCGCTCGCCGAGGCGCTGGTGAAGATGGCATGCGACCACGGGGTCGTGATAGAGCTCCTTCTGACATGGTCAGAAGTCGAAGCGCGTCGCGATCCGTGCAGGTTTCGCTGCCACCAACGCCAGCAGAAGCCCTGGCGCGCGCGTAGTTGCTCCTCGGTTTCCCTCCCACTATGGGGAAACTCGAAGAATGGAGAGCCACTATCCGAAGCCTTGTTGCGGTGGCCAACAAAGATGAACCGAGTCCGGTGGAGCCCCCGGGTCGACGCTCCGACGGAATCCCACGCACCACTGGCAGGAGAGCCGGCGGCGCCGCGACCACGGTGCACTCGCCTCCTCCTCGCCCGGTACCGTGGACGCTAGCCCGTCGTGACGTTACGGGCGACGAGATCTCCGTAGAATCGTCCGACCCGCGGGCCCACTATGACCAGCGCCAAGTTCTTTGCGAACGAGAACATGAAGACGCTCGAACCACGATCGAGCGCCGGCGCGGAGAGCGCCACCAATCAGACAGGCGAGCAGGGCCTGCTGTGAGCCACCCGGCACCGGGGAGCCCTAGAGGCCTACCATACGAGGTAGGCTGTCTGGCTTTTACCGTGAGCTGCGGCAGTTCTAGTGGCCCACTCACCGCACCTTCAAACCCGACGTGGGCGAAAAGTACAGTGGCAAGACCCACCCGTCCGAGTTCGTCAGCGTCTACACCATCGCGATGCAAGCTGCCGGAGCCCGCGACGATAAGGTGCTTGCGAATTACTTTCCGTGGGCTCTTAAACCCAACGCCATGTCATGGTTGATGCACTTGCCGGTAGACTCTATTTCCTCCTGGTCGGATTTGTGCCATGAGTTCGTGGGCGCCTTTACTGGAGGCCACCGAGCCCATGGCCAAGCAAGCGAACTGCAGTCATTCCCCAGAAGGGAGGCGAGAGTCTCCGCAAGTATATTCAGAGGTTCAGCCTGGTACAGTACAATATCCCTGATGTTCACCCTGCCGCCATCATCAGCGCGTTCCATCAGAACGTCCGTAACAGCAAGATGCACGAAGAGCTGGCAATGAACAAGGTGAGAGATGTAGCAGAACTCTATGTTCTTGCTGACAAATGTGCCCGAGCTGAAGAGGGAAGGAAGTACCCCGGCGAGGATGCCGGCGTGGGAACCGACTCCTCAGATGAGGATACTACCGGCCCGGCAAAGAAAGGCCGGCGCCGCAATAGGAAGCGCAAAGTAAAAGTTGTACTTGCCGTCGAGGGATCTGATGACGCCGGCTCCACCAAGAAAACCAAGGCAGATGACCCCGGCAAGGAGGTTGCCGGATGTGTCGCCTGCCGGTCCTTGGCGGCTGCCGAGAAGCCAGGAAACTCCGACAAGCGATACTGCAAGATCCATCGCACCAAAGGCCATGCTCTCCAGGACTGCCGACAGGTTGAGCTCCTCGCTAAGAAGCAGAGGGCTGAGTATGAGAGGCGGGACAAGGAGAAGGGCCCAGACGGTGCTGAGGGGTCCAGCAAGAAGCATGACAGCCAGGCGGGCCATCGCGACAAGGATAAGCAACAGGAGAGGCCCGCCCGGGGTCGTGACAGAAAGCCAGAAGACGACGATCACGAAGAGGGCAACGAATCCGGCGACCAAGAGTTTCAGAAAGCTATAGAGGCCATGTGCATCGACGGCGGCGCCTCGCTGCATACTTCTCACCGCCGGCTTAAACAGTGGGCGCGAGAGATTACAGCGGTAGAGCCGTCGTTTGATGCCCAAAGGCCGCTGAAGTGGTCCAGCACACCTATCATTTTTGACATTGAGGACCACCCTGATCGCACTACTGCGGTCGGGTGCTTGCCATTGTTGGTTTCACCAATAATACGCAACCTTAAGGTGACAAAGATGCTAGTCGATGGCGGGGCCGGTCTGAACTTGATCTCGCCTGCCGTGATCGAGAAACTGCAGATTCCTGATGGAGACCTCGAAGAGACGGGCACGTTTCAGGGGGTCAACCCGGGAAGAAGCCAACCCAAGGGAAAGGTCACGCTGCCTGTGACTTTTGGAAGCGACCTAAAATTCAGGACGGAGAGGATCGTGTTCGATGTTGCCAAGATCCCCTTGCCCTACAACGGGATCCTTGGCCGCCCAGCGCTGGCCAAGTTCATAGCGGCATCACACTACGCCTACAACACCCTGAAGATGCCAGGACCTATGACGATCATCACCATCCCTCCAACAAGAAAGATGCGATGATTTGCGCTGACCAACTATACCAGCAAGCAGTTGTAGCAGGTGCCGCCGCTAGGGCACTTGCTCCTGCCGCTGGGACCCCGGGAGGGAAGAAGAAGAAGAAGACCGGTGAGACCTCGGACACCCATTCCGGCAAGCGCACCTCTTCAGAGTGTAGCCCTGCCGTCCAGGACGTGCCAGAGAGCTCCACCGGCGGAAACAAGAAGCCCAGGGCCATACCACCGGGAACCAAGAAGGTTTCTGTCAATAAGGACGGCACGGGAGGAGCTTTTACCATAAGCTCCACCCTTGAGGACAAATTGGAAGACGTGCTCGTCACCTTCCTGAGGGCGAATGTCAATGTGTTTACATGGCAAGCTTCCGACATCCCCGGTGTTCCCAGAGAGGTGATTGAGCACCACCTTGCTGTCTGCCCTCATGTGTGGCCCGTCAAGCAGAAGGTCAGAAAGCAAGCTTTGGAACGACAAGAGTTCATCACAGAAGAGATCCGGAAACTGGAAGCAGCGGGTTTGGTAAGAGGAGTGCTCCATCCAACGTGGTTGGCCAATCCGGTCGTGGTGCGTAAGGCAAATGGGAAGTGGAGACTGTGTATTGATTACACAGATATCAATAAGGCTTGCCCTAAAGACCCCTTCCCGTTGCTGCGCATCGACCAGATTGTTGACTCCACGGCTGGGTGTGATCTGCTGTCATTCCTGGACGCCTACTCCGGCTACCACCAGATCTTCATGACAAGAGAAGACGAAGAGAAAACAGCATTCATCACCCCATGTGGTATGTATTGTTTCATACGGATGCCTTTCGGGTTGAAGAGTGTTGGTTCGACGTTTGCAAGGGCGGTCCAGATTGGTTTTGAACCCCGGCTCCATAGAAATATGGTAGCTTATATGGATGACATAGTGGTCAAAACCAAGGACAGGGCAACCCTCATACCAGATTTGCAAGAAACATTTGCAAACCTGCGCAAGATCAATCTCAAGTTGAACCCTGAGAAGTGCATCTTTGGCGTCCCGTCCGGCAAGCTTCTCGGGTTCTTGGTGTCACAACATGGGATAGAGGCCAATCCGGACAAAATCAAAGCTATAGAGCAGATTGAAGCACCCAAGCGAATCAAGGATGTGTGTCGGCTTGCTGGTTGCATCGCCGCCATGGGCAGGTTCATTTCCAAGTCTGCCAAGCGCGCCCTTCCCTTTTTCAAGATCTTGAAAAAGGCGGGCCCGATGGAGTGGACGCCAGAAGCCGAAGCAGCATTGCAAGATTTGAAGAAGTACCTCTCCTCCGTGCCAATACTAGTTGCGCCTAGGCCACGGGAGCCGTTGCTGCTATACTTGGCGGCAACGGACCAGGTGGTCAGCGCCACGCTGGTGGCGCAGAGAGAGGTTGACGACGAGGTGATGGCAAAAGCAGAGACCGACACCACCAAAGAAGAGACGACACAGCCAGTTGAAGTGCCGCCGAAGAAGAAAATGATGCAGCACCCGGTTTACTTTGTTAGTTCCCTCCTGCAGGGGGCTAGATCAAGGTACTCCGGCGTGCAGAAACTGCTCTTCGGCCTTCTTATGGCCTCAAGGAAGTTGCGTCACTACTTCCAGGCACACGAGATCACTGTCGTCACTCGCTTCCCTCTGCAACGGATATTGCACAATCCGGATGCAACGGGAAGAATTGTGGAATGGGCACTGGAGCTGTCTAGCTTTGGCCTCAAGTTTGAAAGCACTTCAGCGATTCAGAGCCGAGTTCTAGCGGAGTTCATTGCAGAATGGACCGCAACGCCTGACGAAGAAGCCCAAGAGACTGCTCTTCCCGGCAAGGAGGCAAGTTGTGATTGGACCATGTACTTTGATGGAGCTTTCTCCCTACAAGGCGTCGGGGCTGGCGTACTGTTTGTCGCGCCCACCGGAGAGCACCTCAAGTACGTGATCCAGATGCACTTCCCCAGGGAGGTGTCAACCAACAATACGGCAGAGTACGAAGGGCTGCTTGCCGGTCTTAGGATCGCGGCGGACCTCGGAATCAAGAAACTCATCGTCAGGGGGGACTCGCAGCTTGTCGTCAAGCAAGTCAACAAGGATTACTAGAGCCGGTTGATGAAGGCCTACGTCGATGAAGTGAGAAAGCTGGAAGAGCGTTTCGACGGTATACAGGCTGAACACGTTCCCCGAGCGGAGAACAATATCGCTGATTACCTGTCGAAACGCGCTGCCCTCAAGCTACCTGTGGAACCAGGTACCTTTGTGCTTCAATTAACTCAACCATCCATTGATCCATCAATAGAGCAGAATAAGAGGAGGAAATCAGGGCCCGGCAAGTACTTTCCCGCCGAGCTCCCCGGAGCCGCCGACAAGGATGTTGCTGAGGATACTGAGCCCGCCATGGGATGACTAGCTCCGGCGGAGCGTCAAGCTCTTGCCGTCGAGACAGCCACTCCTATAGCGGAGGAAATGCCTTTAGTCCTCGCCGTCGAGCCCCAGGCTCCAGCATGGGCACAACATACTATCCGATTCCTCCAAACAGGGGAACTTCCTGAGGAGCAGGAAGAAGCAGAAAAGGTAGCTCGTCGCTCTACCATGTACCAGTTCGTCGATGACGTCCTATACAGAAAGTGGTCGAACGGTGTGAAATTGAAGTGTATCCCTCGAGAGGAAGGACTGGAGCTGTTGGCGGAGATACATGGAGGCATATGTGGATCCCACATTGGGTCAAGGGCCCTTACCGGCAAGGCATTTTGGCAAGGCTTCTTCTGGCCCACCGCCCTACAGGATGCGACGACACTAGTCACCCGGTGTGAAGAGTGTCAGTTCCATTCAAAGAAGCTTCATCATCCAGCTCAAGCCCTTCAAACCATTCCTCTCTCCTGGCCCTTCTCGGTCTGGGGGCTTGATATACTGGGCCCTTTCCCCCGCGCCGTCGGGGGCTTTGAGTACTTGTATGTTGCAATCGACAAGTTCACAAAGTGGCCGGAGGTGGAGGCAGTGAGGAAGGTCACAGCTAAGTCAGCCGTCAAGTTCTTCAAGGGACTAGTGTGCCGTTTTGGCGTACCCAACAGGGTTATCACCGACAACGGCACACAGTTCAAAAGCCGCACCTTCATGCAATATACCCAAGACCTTGGCAGCAAAGTCTGTTTCGCTTTCGTTGCTCACCCGCGAAGCAATGGTCAAGCTGAGAGGGCAAATGCTGAAGTACTGCGAGGCTTAAGGACCAAGACCTTTGACAGGCTGCACAAGAGTGGAAGGCGCTGGATTGATGAGTTGCCGGCGGTTCTTTGGTCGATCAGGACGACGCCAAATCGAGCCACCGGCCAGACACCTTTTGCCCTGGTATACGGGGCAGAAGCAGTTCTCCCCATTGAACTCATATACAGGTCACCTCGAGTGCTCGCTTATGACGATCTTGAGCAAGAGCAACTGCGGCAAGATGACGCAGTGCTCCTTGAGGAAGATCGTCTTCGGGCGGCTGTGAGAGCAGCATGCTACCAGCAAGCCTTGCGCTGCTACCATAGCCGCAAGGTTCATGTCTGAAGCCTTGAGGAAGGCGACCTTGTCCTTCGGCGCGTTCAATCGGCCAAGAATTCCAATAAGTTGACGCCAAAGTGGGAAGGCCCTTATTGGGTAATACGAGTCACCAGGCCTGGCGTAGTCCGCCTGGAGACCGAATATGTTGTTCCGGTGAGTAACTCCTGGAACATTGAGCATCTTCGCAAGTTTTACCCGTGAGGCGCGGCTTGCTGGGCCCCCCGGCAAGCCACCTTTTGTATAAGCATTGCCGATGATGCATGTAACCCTTTGTACAAAGCCGGGCGCAGACCCTGAGCATAAATAAATGAAGCGCTGGCGCCCTAAGTTATAGCATGCATGCTAGGTCGAGTCTCGTCCTTGGTTAGGGTTGATAGTGCTTAGCAGCGACTAACCCCTAGCTTAGAGGTCGAGTGTGCGTCTATTTGCCGTTCTTTTGTCTTCTTTGGTTCGCAGGACTCACAGATATCCTTGCCGGATCACTTGAGGACGAAAAAGAAAAGAGGGACAGACTGGCATCTAGACCCCGGCAAGCCAGTATTGCCGGGGGCTGTGAGTACAAAGATTAAGCCACGGCAAACCAGAGTTGCCGGGGGCTACAGCTTCAGATAAGTTCTTCATCCCTTATCATGCATTCCCTTATGGACTGAGGGATGTGAAACCTCGTTTTTTCCCAAAGCTACCATGCTTCCCTAAAAACTCTAGGCCCTAGGGATCATTCCTGGGGCCAGGTTTGGTCGTAGTCGCGGTAGCAAAAGGATGAAACGAGGAGCCTGAACCCACCTCATCCCTGCCTCCGCCGAAAGCGTGAGAAAGGTCGAGCGAAGTGGGAAGACGGCAGGGCCTGTTGCCGGGCAAGGAAATGTTTATCTTGGGGATATCAAGGATTTACTCCTTGTCGTGGGTTCTACCTGCAAACAAATGACCCGGCAAGCATCCATTTTTCATTAAAAACATTCCACTCAGGTACAGCCCATGGGGAATGAAAAACATGAATGATGGGATTACAAGTTTTAAATTCAGCTAAGGCCTAAAGGCTTACAAGATAAAAAGAGATAAGGTGCCTGTAACCCCTTTCTTGTCCCTCTCCTCAGGAGGCAGGTCAAGGAGGCGAAAAGGGAAAAAGGGGCGCCTAGGCGAGCTACGGGTGGCAGGAGGCACCAAGAGAAGATCTCGATGGCCGTCCGAAGGCTGGATGGTGATGGCGGCGCCGGAAGCAGAGCTCGAAGACGAGGTGGCAGGACGTCAGCACGCGTCGAAGGCATCGGTGCCCGCGTACTCCGATTTGACGGCCTTGTCGCCCGCCCTCTTCCTCTTCCGCAGCCTCCCAACGACAGCCGCCCAAGGAGACGACCCCGAGAAGTTCAGGAAGCCGGCGACACAGATGATGGGATCACCGGTGCCGCACGGAGCGGCGCCCGACACCTAGTTGGAGCCATCATCCTGCCGCCTGCTACCCTCGTTGTCATTGTCGCTGTCCTCCTCGCCACTCCCGCCCGAGGAGGAGTCTTTGCTATCAGAAGAGCTCTCCATGCAGCACCTTGCCCAAGTCCCGAAGCACCCGAAGACCTTGACGGAGAGGAGGCCGCCCTCCATCAGCTTGAAATGGAGAGTGAGCCCTGCCCTCAAGCGGTGGATACGAGCGAACGTCTTCCACCCTCGACCAAGATACATCACGTGAGGGGCTGGAAAGTTGACGCGAACTCGCGTACCGCTGATCCAACAGTCCCTCATGTGCAACCGCAATGACTCTGGCGGATTCAGCTCCATCTCGCTCGCGAATGGAGTCGAGAGACGAAGGCGACGGTGAGGCGGCCGGCACAGCCTGATGAAGCACTCGCAAGGGTCATCCCCAACATGGCCCTCCATGGGGGGAGGAACTACTGGCGGAGGCGAGACCGGCGCGCCACCCCATTCTCTTCTTCCCTGAGCGCCTTGGCCACGCCCACGGCCTCGCCCACGGCCTCGCCCCCTCCCCCTTCCCCTCGCGGCTGGCTCTGCCACCGCAGGTGAAGGAGAAGGAAGGACGCATTGTCGAGCGGCGACCCTTGCCGCCACCGTTGAAGGGCCAGGATTCCCTCTCTCCATGTCGAATGGAGGGGGGGAGCAGAAGTTGATG